>NC_134356.1:112067962-112407962 GCF_048569485.1 Anomaloglossus baeobatrachus | reverse complement strand
TTGCTACCTACCCCTGTGTCATCCTGGGGACGGATAAGAATGGCGTATTTTTGAATGTGCTTGATGCAAATGTAGCTGTGAAGTGTACAACTAGGGCACAAGTGCTGCCACTGAATGGGTGGGTGTGTGGGGCACAATTTTTGGAAAAAAGGGAGGCTCCGCTTGGAGTAACCCTTGCTTGATGTGTTTTTAAAAGAAGCCAAGATGAACAGAGCTGGGATCAGGAAAGACTTTGCTACCTACCCCGGTGTCATCCTGGGGACGGTTAATTATGGCGTATTTTTGAATGTGCTTGATGCAAATCTAGCTGTGAATTGTACAACTGGGGCCCAACTGCTGCCACTGAATGGGTGGGTGTGTGTGGGGCCCAATTTTTGGAAAAAAAGGGAGACTACGCTTGGAGTCACCTTGCGGTGTTTTACATGATTTTAGAATGGCGTGCCATGCCTATATCTGTGTGTCCTCCTCTTTTTCCTTGTCCAGCTGTTTTGTTTTCGCATGAGTATATGTCCTTGTCACTTTCCCATGTGTTTGAGTTGTTTGTCACCTTTTGGACACCTTTGAGGGTGTTTTCTAGGTGTTTTACTGTGTTTGTGATTGACTGCCATTGTTTCCTATGCAGTTCGAGTTCGGTTCGTCGAACGTTCGACGAGCCGAACTCGAACGGGACCTCCGTTCGGCGAACCAACCTCGAGCCGAACCGGGACCGGTTCGCTCATCTCTACTCTTATTGCATTTTGCGCAAAAGTTGTGGTGACAAAAAAAGTCGTTTTGGCGTTTGGAATTTTTTTGCCGCTACGCCGTTTACTGATCAGATTAATTGATTTTATATTTTGATCGGGCATTTCTGAACGCGGCGATACCAAATGTGTGTATATTTTTTTAACCCTTTAATTTTCAATGGGGGGTGATTTGAACTTTTAGGTTTTTTTGTTTTTTTTTTTAATTTTTTAAAACTTTTTTTAACTTTTTTTTTTATTTTACCAGTCCCCCTAGAGGGCTATTGCGATCAGCAATCCGATCGCTCTTCAGTATCTGCTGATCACAGCTACAAGGCTGTAAACAGCAGATACGCTCTCTTTCTCTTTTGCTGTGCCGCTGGCACAGCAAAAGTGAAAGCAAGTCAGGTGTAGTACAGGAGTCATCACATGACCCTGTGCTACCATGACAACTATCGGGAGTCACGTGATCGCGTCACGTGATTTCCGGTATCGGGCGGTAAGTAAATGTTTACCGCGATCGCGCTTATAATGGTGCTGTCACATATTGACAGCGCCATATAAGGGGTTAAATGGCACGAGCAGATAACGATTCTGCTCGTGCCTAGCAGGCACACATCTCAGCTGTGAAAATCAGCTGAGATGTGTGCCGATCGCAGCATGATGCTGCCGGCAGACCACGGGCAGTAACGTTATGACCGCTAGGATGTAATTTTACGGCCCGCGGTCGTTAAGGGGTTAAATTCTAGAGATTGTTTGTGCTAATGTAGAAAAAGGAAAGGTTTATGACTTATTTAAAGATTTGTGGGAATCAATAAAATGACAAAGTCCAATAGTTGTAATTAGTTACTACAAAATTGTTATAAACTAATTCCCATAAATCAATTAATAATTATTCTACCTATATGCATTCATTAATATAAATTCTAGGGGGACCTGCAGGGTAAAAAAAAAAAAGTGATATATTTCATCTGCAAATTATAAATTGGATCATATCTGGTGGTAATTGGTTGCAGAATAGAACCCAAAAGGTATATTTAAATGATATAATGGAAATCTGAATGAAAATTAAGACCTAATGCCTGGTATCTAATTTAAGGATCCATTTGGCCTCTGCTTATAGTAAAGCTGAAAACCAGTCTCTCCCTCTGGGTGGTCTGATAATGTGTTCAATATCTGCCACCTTTATGGAGGTGAAAACCCCATCATGTAAATCCTGAAAATATTTAGTAAGCCCCAATGAGGAGCATTTTTTCTGCATATTGCCTGCTGTTGTAATTGATAATTCTGAAGGGGTTCTAATGTGTTCTGATATGCGTGTTCTAAGAGATCTGGATGTACATCCTATATAATTTTTATTGTAGTTAATCAAGAGGCTCTTTATACTACATGTGATGATGAGCAGTTGATAAAAGAATTGATTTTGAAAATTTCCCCATTGGCTCCTGGAAACTGTTTCATACTATGCATGTATTAGCATAGACCACATCGTTGTGACGTGCTTGGGAGCCTGTAGTGCTCAACCATGTTTTGCTGGGTTTCACAGCTGTGTATAAGCCAGGTGATATGATGTTACCTATAGTTTCAGCTTTTGTAGCCACAATATTGACACCTTGCGAGAGTTTATGATTTAATTCTCTATCCTGCTGTAAGAAAGCAATGTATTGTAAAAAAAATTGTTTTGATGTTGAAAAAATCCCGGCTATATGGGGTGGAAAAGGTAACACGTTCATTATAGGTATTATTCTTAGATTTATCCCTCAGTAGATCATCACGTGACCTAGTTCTAGAGATGCTTAGTTCTCTATGCAAAGAATGGTCGGTATACCCTCTCCTCTTCAACCTACTCCTGATGTTCTTGGCTTCTGTGGAAAAGGAGGTTTCAGAGGAACATAGCCTCTTGGCCCTGAGGAATTCGCCTACCGGTAAATGGAGTAGAGTGTGTGGAGTTTGACAACTAACCGCATGTAAGGTGGTGTTTCCACTGATCTCTTTCCTGTACAGAGTCGTCTCGATATCATCTGTATTGGAATTACCTGATAGTTGTATGTCAAGAAAAGGGGAAGAATGGGTAAAATAGATTAACTGAAAACCACAGATTAAAGTTATTGTTGTTCAGATATGTGCTCCATGATTTGATAAACTCCTGTGGAGTGATATCTGTTTTATGATCACAGATAAACATCTGGTCACCTATGTACCTAGCGTACGTGTGTGACCAGATGTGTGTGAGGAATGGATTGTTTGCGGTATGTATGTATTGTTCTTCCCAGTATGCCATATATAAGTTTGCTAGAGCGCATGACAAACTAGCTCCCATAGGGCATCCTGTGATTTGTAAATAATATATTCCATTAAACTGGAAGAAATTATGTTTAAGTAGATAACCAGTTACTGTAAGAATAAATTCTTTATGGATGTCATCCAGAGTGCTATATTTATCAAGATGGAAAAATAGGGCTTGTAAAGCTTCTTCATGGGGAATACAGGGATAGAGTGAAACTACGTCGCTAGTAATTCAAAAGGAATGTTCAGTCCATTTCATCTCCCTAAGATTCTGGAGGAGGCTTTTTGTGTCCTTTATGTAAACGACGGTGCGCTTCATGAGCGGTTGTAAAATATTGTCTAACCAATCTGAAAGGTGGCTGGTTAGCGATCCCGTGCTAGCAACAATGGGTCTTAACGGAGGGGGGAAGGTATCCTTGTGAACTTTGGGTAGACCCTGAAAGATGGGGCAAATAGGAATATCCACCATGAGGTATTCCTAGGTTTTGTTTAGAATCGCCCAATCATAACCTTGTTGTAGAATATTCTGTTATTTGGTAGGAAAAATATTTGTTGGGTCCCCATTCAAACGCCTTTAGGTAGAGTTGTCATTTAGTATGCTGGTTATTTCTCTTTCATAAAGAGTTTTATCTAAAATGAACACTGATCCACCTGACCAGCGGACCACGAGCACCCCTCGGATTTTGTGGCATAGGAAGACAGGTGAGCTGAACAATAATTTTTTAGGGGAAAAAATGACCGGAGTGCTTCTTTAAAGGGAACCTGTCACCAGATTTGGTGATTATAAGCTGCGGCCACCACACCATAAAGGGCGATGCGGTGCAGACTGGACGGATGGGTGTCTCCATTCTCCAATAGCAACGCCTCCTCTTTCGGCCATCTTTGTCCTCCTTCTTCTGTATCCTGGGTGCATGATGCATTCTACGTCATCCACAGTAGCCGGCATTGAGGTCCTGCACAAGCGCACTACAATACTTTGATCTGCTCTACTCAGGGCAGATCAAAGTGCTCCTCAAAACGTAACTAAATTTTGGGAGAATTTTTTGTTTTATGCCCAATAATTTTGAGCAGATTGGTTAGGAATCTGTTCTTAAAACTCCCAAAATAGCTGAAAAGCTCTTTTAGAAGAGCACACACAGCAAAGAGCGAATGCTGTAGAAAGTAGTCCTGTGTCCTGAGCCATGCACTTCTAAGGGGTCTTTTGAGCAATTTACGGGGGTCTCAGGACCCAGACCCACATAAATGTGCTCAGAATTAATGTACCTAAAACATAGAAGATATCTCCCAAAAATGAAGGTATTTTTTAAATGTTTAACAGTACTATGGTTCCTGTATTGTCCGCAGTCTGATGATGGCTGGTAACAAATCCTGGTATCTCCTTATTATTGTTACATACATACTAGGAGCTGCAGTTTCATGCCAGACAATTTTATGTTGGGTTAGCTTTAGTTCTGGTGACGTAGTAGTGATTTGAGCTTGATTTTGGTAATGTAGTCATGTACCAATGATGGTTCTGGTGATGTAGTAGTGATTTTAGCTTGGTTCTGATTATGCATTCATATACCAATGGTGGTTCTGGTAATGTAGCAGTAGGCAGATCGTGGTTCTGGTGGTGTAGCAGTGTGCAGATAGTGGTTCTGGTAATGTTATCGTGATTTGAGGTTGGTTCTGGTGATGTATTTGTGTAGATGTAGCAATATTTAATGTATTAGATTTAATAGTAGATCATTATATCTCCCATACACTATAGATAGGTGTCCCATCATGCAGCGGGCAGTTATCCTGCCTGACTCTCCCATACACTATACACAGGTGTCCCATCATTTTGGCTGGCAGCTATCTCCCTGACTCTCCCATACACTATAGACAGGTGTCCCATCATGCGGCTGGCAGCTGTCTCCCTGATTCTCACATACACAGGAGCGTTCACTTTGTTGAGTGGTCGTGTTCTCTATGAGACAGATGCTACTACACATCTCTGGCAGTGGCTCACCTCTTAGAGAGAAAAGGATCCACAGTCCAAAATTGGACCTGCTGGGTCATCACTCCTCTGGCAATTAGACTGTCGGCCGAGCCTGTCTATCTCCGGGTTCAGCCAACTGGAGTCTGTGTACAAGCAACTTAACTACTTAATCTGAAGGGAATGTGAACGGTTTGGGTGTGTGCACACCATGGCCTTTAAATATCTGTGAATCTATTGAATTTTTCAGGAGGAGGACAGGTTAGGAAACACTGGCATCTTTTTTAAATTGAACTTATTTTAAGTACTAGTCAGCGACGTCTTGGTGACAACAGCATGAAAAATGGTTCAAATACCTGTTTTAACCACTTAGTGTCTTTGAAAACCTGAAGCTGTTAAAATAAGCAAAATAAAACTGAACGTATGCGCAGCAAGTGCAGATCTTCATTCCTATGGTGTTTAGCACTTTTTCAAGTGTGTTAGAGTAGTGTCTTAAATAGGTGCCGTGTGCACAAAATCATAATTTTACTTTGTCAGTAAAGGGTGCGACCACATACAGTGTCTAGGGCAGCATGACGGCCAAATACAGCCCTGCCCATGCTACTGTGTAATATCCCCCATTCTGCTGTAAAATGTCTCCAATTTTGCTGAATAATATCTCCCATGCCGCTGTGTAATAACCCCCATTCTGCTTTGTAATATCCCCCATGTTGCTGTGTATTTTCTACCATGCTACAGTGTAATATCCCTCTATTCTGCTGTAAAATGTCCCCCATGTTGCTGTGTAATGTCCCCCATGCTGCGGTGTAATCTCCCCTATGCTGCTGTGTAATATAACCCAATTCTGCTGTATAATGTCTCCCATTCTCCTCTGTCATGTTCCCTATGCTAATGTGTAATGTACCCAATGCTGCTGTATAATGTACACAATGCTGTTGTGTAATATACCCCATTCTACTGTATATCCCCTATGCTGCAGTGTACTATCCACCATTCTGCTGTGTAATGTCCCCCCTACTGCTGTGTAATGTTCTCCATGCTACTGTTTAATATCTGCACTTTGCTGTATGTCTCCCATGCTGCTGTGTAAAATCTCTATTTTGCTGTGTAATATCCCCATGCTGCTGTGTAATATCCCCAATTATGCTGTGCAATATCTCCCATGCTGCTGTGTAATATATCCCATGCCGCTGTGTAATATGCCCCATTCTGCTTTCTAATATCCCCCATTCTGGTGTATAATGTCTCCAATTTTGCTGTATAATGTCCTTCATGCTGCTGTGTAATATCCCCCATTCTGCTATGTAATATCCCCCATGCTGCTGTGTAATATCCCCATTCTGTTTTGTAATAATCGGCATTCTGCTGTAAAATGTCCCCCATGCTGATATATAATGTCCGCAATGCTGCTGTGTACTATCCCCCATTCTTCTGTATAATATACCCCATGGTGCAGTATAATAAACCCTATTCTGCTGTCTTATGTTCCCCATTCTACTGCATATTGTCCTCCAAGCTACTGTGTAATATCTGGCATTCTGCTGTATGTATCCCATGCTCCTATGTAATACCCCTATTCTTCTGTATAATGTCTCCTATGATGCTGTGTAATATATCCCACTTTTTGCTTTATAATATCTCCCATTCTGCTGTATAGTGTCCCCAAATATTTCTGTGTAATGTTCCCCATGCTACAGTGTAATATCCCCTATTCTGCTGTATAATATACCTCTGGTTGCTGTGTAATGTTCCAAAAGCTGCTGTGTAATGTTCCCTTTTGCTGATGTGTAATATCCCTTATTCTGCTGTATAATGTCTCCCATGTAGCTGTGTAATGTCCCACATGCTGTTGCGTAATGTTCCCCATGCTGCGGTGTAATCTCCCCTATGCTGCTGTGTAATATACCCCCATTCTGCTTTAAAATATCCGCCATTCTGCAGCAATCCGATCGCTCTGCTTTATCTGCTGATCACAGCTATACAGCTGTAAACAGCAGATACGGTCACTTCCTGCTTCACTGGTCTCTGGTAAAAGTGAAACTGAAAGTGGTACATGTCTAGCATAGGAGTCATCACATGGCCCTGTGCTACCATGACAGCCACCGCAAGTCATGTGACATGTCACGTGACTTCCGGCATCGGGCGGTAAGTAAAACTTTACAGTGATCGCGTTTATAATGGCGCTGTCACATATTGACAGCGCCATTTCAGGGGTTAAACGGCACGAGCAGATACCGATTCTGCTCGTGCCTAGCAGGCACTCATCTCAGCTGTGAAAATCAGCTGAGATGTGCGCCGATCGCGGCATGGTGCCACCGGCAGACCATGGGCAGTAACGTTATGACCGCTAGGATGTAAAATTACTGCCCGCGGTCGTTAAGGGGTTAATGTCCCCCATGCTGCCGTGTAATTTCTACTGTTGCTGCTGTATAATGTACCCAATGCTGCTGTGTAATATCCCCCATTCTGCTGTATAATATCCCCATTGGTGCAGTGTACTTGTTTCCATTTTGCTGTGTAATGTCCCCCCTGCTGCTGTATAATGTCCTCCCTGTTTTTTGTAATATATGCCATTCTGTTGTATGTCTCCTATGCTGCTGTATAATATCACCATGCTGCAGTGTAATATCCCCCATTCTAATGTATAATGTCTCACATTTGGCTCTGTAATATACCCCATTCTGCTGTATAATATACCCCATAGTGCAGTGTATTCTTTTCCATTCTGCTGTGTAATGTCTCCCTCTGCTGCTGTATAATGTCCTCCAAGGTATTTTGTAATATCTGCCATTTTGTTGTATGTCTTCCATGCTGCTGTGTAATATCCCAATGCTACTATGTAATATCTTCCATTATGCTGTGTAACATCCCCCGTTCTGCTATGTAATATCCCCCATTCTGCTTATTAATATCCCCCATTCTGCTGTGTAATGTCCCCCATGTTGCTCTGTAATGTTCCCCATGTTGCTGTCTAATATCCCCAATTCTGCTGTATATTGTACTCCATGTTGCTGTGTAACATCCCCCATTCTACTTTGTAATACCCCCCATTCTTCTGTATAATGTCTCCCATGTTGCTGAGTAATGTCCCCCATTATATGTATATTGTATATATTGTCCCTATGCTGCTGTGTAATTTACCTCATGCTGCTGTATAATCTACCCAATGCTGCTGTATAATATCCCCATTTTGCTGTGTAATATCCCCCATTGGGGCTGTGTAATATCCCCTTTCTGCTTTGTAATATCCCCCATTCTGCTGTATAATATTCTCCATGCTACTGTGTATTATCTGCCATTCTGCTGTATGTCTTTGATGCTGTTGTGTAATATGCCCATTTTGCTGTGTAGTATTCCCATGCTGCTGTGTAATATCTCCCATTCTGCTTTGTAACATAGCCAATGCTGCTCTGTATTATCCCCCATTCTGCTGTGTAATATCCCCAATTTTGCTGTATAATTTCTCCAATTTTGCTGTATAATAAACCCTTGCTTCTCTGTAATATCCCCATTCTGCTTTGTAATATACCCCATTCTGCTGTTATGTCTCCCATGCTGCTGTGTAATATGCCCCATTCTTCTTTGTAATGTCTCAATGTTGCTTTATAATGTTCCCCATGTTGCTGTGTAATGTCCGCCACGTTATCTATATATATATATATTTGCCTTATTCTGTCTGTCTGTCTGTCTGTCTTGCTCCAAAATGAGTTATTACATTGACAACCGTCGAATTGGCCGCTCGGCTCAGCCCGGCCACGCCCTCCACACGCATTGGCCGTTTGGCTCCGCCCGGCCATGCCCCCACACACTGTGCCCACTTGACCACACCCCCACACACTGTGCCTGCTCATCCACGCCCCCCACACTTTGCCCACTCGGCCACGCCCCCACACGCTTTGCCCGCTCGTCCACGCCCCCCTCATGTTTTGCCCGCTCGGCCACGCCCCCCACAAACATTGGGCACCTATACAACTCCCCTCAGGACTACTCCACCTATTATACTCATCCCCCCAGGACTACTCCTCCTATTGGACTCCTCCCCCCAGGATTACTCCACCTATTATACTCCTCCCCCCAGGACTACTCCACCTATTATACTCCTCCACCCCAGGACTACTCCTCCCATTACACTCCTCACCTTCAGGACTACTCCTATTAGACTCCTCTCCCCCCAGGGCTACTCCTCCTATTATCCTCTTCTCTCCCCAGTTCTACTCCTCCTATTATACTTCTCTTCCCCCAGGACTGCTCCTCCTATTATCCTCCTCTCTCCCCAGGACTACTCCTCCTATTATACTCCTCTTCCCCCAGGACTGCTCCTCCTATTATCCTCCTCTCTCCCCAGGACTATTCCTCCAACACACACACACACTGCACAAAACATACCTCCCCCAAAACATACACACACCCCTGTTGTGAATGTCAGTTATGCTTTGGCTGCTGTGAGGCTCCCTCTTGTGGCCAGGAATGGTTTGGACAGAGACCAGGTGTGTTGAGCAATGGGCGTTTCCATTGCTAACTCTCTGCTTATTTAAACCCTGGTCTGATAGCAGGCTATGTCGGATGTCAGTTGTTCTTTGTTCACCAGCCTGCTTCATCCTGCTCCAGACCACATCTACCCTAGATAAGTGCTTGGCTCTTTATTTTTGTTTGGTTCTTTTTGTTCTTATCTGAGTTTGTCATTTGCTGTGGTTGTTTTCAGTTTATTTGCATGCAGGGATCTTCCCTCTCAGTTGCTTAGCTGGAAAGCTCCCTGCAGCTATGTTTGGAGTATTGCTCCTATAAGACCATGTGTTTGTTGCTTCTTGAATTTGTAATGGCTCCTGATTTCTGTTCATTGGTATGACAAGAGCGCCTGGTATAGGACAGAGTTCAGATCTAGCGATCTGAGGGCTTTTTTGTACTATCAGGTTGTTGGATTTTTGCGGGGTTTTCTCTGGCCACTATCAGTCCCTTTCCTGTCCTGTCCTATTTAGTCAGTAGGGCCTCACCTTTTGCTAATCATATCATCTATCTGTGTATTGTGTTTTCCTATATCACCACAGTCTTTGAATGTGGGGGGCTTGCTATTCTTTATCTATTTTCTGAGGCAGAGAGTTATTCATCTTTCCTTCCTTTAGAATAGCTCGTTCTCTGGCTGGACCCAGCACCAATTCCAGTAAAATATAAAAAATTTCTTTATTGAAGCATGTTAAAATTCGCGGAAGAAAACCGCAAGGTGAACATTAAATTATGGGTGATCTTGACGTGTTTCGGACCAGTACATAAAAACAATAAGTCCTTAATCATACATAACCTATACAGCCTATGATACCGGGTTTATATGTCAGACAAATACCTGAGAGAGGTTTGAGGGTGTGACCATTGTTAGGGATAGAAAACAGGTGTTAATAATATTAACTCAATGGACTGAAAATGTGAAAACGGAATGAAGTGGAGTAAAGTAAAAAAAGTATAATGAAATTCCTTATCCAGGAATGAAAAATAAAATAAAATGAAAAAAATGTGCAAAGTGTATGTGTATTGTGTATGATTTTATGATTAATCTGAAAGAAAGTAATAAGAAATATAGAAAATACTTTCAAATATTATGTAAAGAAGGGAGACAAACTGTGGGATATGGACCATTTCTTGTCCAGGAGAAAACTAGGCCTATAGGATATGGGAAAAAAAGGTATTCAATTAAAATATGTTTCTGCGTTGTTATGATGGATCAAAAAATTCCTGTTTTTTTAGACCTTAACCCCTTCACGACCTTCCGATTTTTCGCTTTCCATTTTTTTTCGCCATTCTTTTTCTGAGAGACGTAACTTTTTTATTTTTCAGTCAATATGGTCATGTGAGGGCTCATTTTTTTGCGGAACAAGCTGTACTTTTAAATGAAACAATCAGTTTTACCATATAGTGTACTGGAAAACTGCAAAAAAATTCCAAATATAGAAAAATTGCAAAAAAAGTGCGATAGCACTATGGTTTTTGAGAAATTTTATTCACTGTGTTCACTATATGGTAAAACTGATGTGTAGTTGTGATGCCTCAGGTCAGTGCGAGTTCGTAGACACCAAACATGTATAGGTTTACTTTTATATAAGGGGTTAAAAAAAAATCGGAAGTTTGTCCGAAAAAAGTGGCGCACGTTTTATGCCATATTCCATGACTCGTAGCGTTCTCATTTTTCGGGATCTATGGCTCAGTGATGGCTTATTGTTTGCTTCTCAAGCTGACATTTTTAACGGTACCATTTTTGCGCAGATGCTACGTTTTGATTGCCTCTTATTGCATTTTGCGCAAAAGTTGTGGCGACAAAAAAACGTCGTTTTGGCGTTTGGAATTTTTTTGCCGCTACACCGTTTACTGATCAGATTATTTGATTTTATATTTTGATAGATCGGGCATTTCTGAACGCGGCGATACCAAATGTGTGTATATTTTTTTAACCCTTTAATTTTCAATGGGAGGTGATTTGAACTTTTAGGTTTTTTTTGTTTTTTTTTAATTTTTTAAAACTTTTTTTAACTTTTTTTTTTTTTATTTTACTAGTCCCCCTAGGGGGCTATTGTGATCAGCAATCCGATCGCTCTGCAGTATCTGCTGATCACAGCTACAAGGCTGTAAACAGCAGATACGCTCTCTTTCTCTTTTGCTGTGCCGCTGACACAGCAAAAGTGAAAGCAAGTCAGGTGTAGTACAGGAGTCATCACATGACCCTGGCTACCATAACAACTATCAGAAGTCACGTGATCGCGTCAAGTGACTTCCGGTATTGGGCGGTAAGTAAATGTTTACCGCGATCGCGCTTATAATGGCGCTGTCACATATTGACAGCGCCATATAAGGGGTTAAATGGCACGAGCAGATAACGATTCTGCTCGTGCCTAGCAGGCACACATCTCAGCTGTGAAAATCAGCTGAGATGTGTGCCGATCGCAGCATGATGCTGCCGGCAGACCGCGGGCAGTAACGTTATGACCGCTAGGACGTAATTTTACGGCCCGTGGTCGTTAAGGGGTTAAATTCTAGAGATTGTTTGTGCTTATGTAGAAAAAGGAAAGGTTTATGACCTATTTAAAGATTTGTGGGTATCAATAAAATGACAAAGTCCAATAGTTGTAATTATTTACTACAAAATTGTTATAATCTAATTCCCATAAATCAATTAATAATTATTCTACCTATATGCATTCATTAATATAAATTCTAGGGGGACCTGCAGGGTAAAAAAAAAAAAGTGATATATTTCATCTGCAAATTATAAATTGGATCATATCTGGTGGTAATTGGCTGCAGAATAGAACCCAAAAGGTATATTTAGATGATAAAATGGAAATCTGAATGAAAATTAAGACCTAATGCCTGGTATCTAATTTAAGGATCCATTTGGCCTCTGCGTATAGTAAAGCTGCAAACCAGTCACTCCCTCTGGGTGGTCTGATAATGTGTTCAATATCTGCCACCTTTATGGAGGTGAAAACCCCATCATGTAAATCCTGAAAATGTTTAGTGAGCCCCAATGAGGAGCGTTTTTTCTGCATATTGCCTGCTGTAGTAATTGATAATTCTGAAGGGGTTCTAATGTGTTCTGATATGCGTGTTCTAAGAGATCGGGATGTACATCCTATATAATTTTTATTGTAGATAAGGCAAGAGGCTCTATATACTACAAGTGATGATGAGCAGTTGATAAAAGAATTGATTTTGAAAATTTCCCCATTGGCTCCTGGAAACTGTTTCGTACTATGCATGTATTAGCATATACCACATCGTTGTGACGCGCATGGGAGCCTGTAGTGCTCAACCATGTTTTGCTAGGTTTCACAGCTGTGTATAAGCCAGGTGATATGATGTTACCTATAGTTTTAGCTTTTGTAGCCCCAATATTGACACCTTATGAGAGTTTATGATTTAATTCTCTATCCTGCTGTAAGAGAGCAATGTATTGTAAAAAAAATTGTTTTGATGTTGAAAAAATCCCGGCTATATGGGGTGGAAAAGGTAACACGTTCATTATAGGTATTATTCTTAGATTTATCCCTCAGTAGATCATCACGTGACCTAGTTCTAGAGATGCTTAGTGCTCTATGCAATGAATGGTCGGTATACCCTCTCCTCTTCAACCTACTCCTGATGTTCTTGGCTTCTGTGGAAAAGGAGGTTTCAGAGGAACATAGCCTCTTGGCCCTGAGGAATTCGCCTACCGGTAAATGGAGTAGAGTGTGTGGAGTTTGACAACTAACCGCATGTAAGGTGGTGTTTCCACTGATCTCTTTCCTGTACAGAGTTGTCTCAATATCATCTGTATTGGAATTACCTGATAGTTGTATGTCAAGAAAAGGGGCAGAATGGGTAAAATAGATTAACTGAAAACCGCAGATTCAAGTTATTGTTGTTCAGATATGTGCTCCATGATTTGATAAACTCCTGTGGAGTGATATCTGTTTTATGATCACAGATAAACATCTGGTCACCTATGTACCTAGCGTACGTGTGTGACCAGATGTGTGTGAGGAATGGATTGTTTGCGGTATGTATGTATTGTTCTTCCCAGTATGCCATGTATAAGTTTGCTAGAGCGCATGACAAACTAGCTCCCATAGGGCATCCTGTGATTTGTAAATAATATATTCCATTAAACTGGAAGAAATTATGTTTAAGTAGATAACCAGTTACTGTAAGAATAAATTCTTTATGGATGTCATCCAGAGTGCTATATTTATCAAGATGGAAAAATAGGGCTTGTAAAGCTTCTTCATGGGGAATACAGGGATAGAGTGAATTTATGTCGCTAGTAATCCAAAAGGAATGTTCAGTCCATTTCATCTCCCTAAGATTCTGGAGGAGGCTTTTTGTGTCCTGTATGTAAACGACGGTGCGCTTCATGAGCGGTTGTAAAATATTGTCTAACCAATCTGAAAGGTGGCTGGTTAGCGATCCCGTGCTAGCAACAATGGGTCTTAATGGAGGGGGGAAGGTATCCTTGTGAACTTTGGGTAGACCCTGAAAGATGGGGCAAATAAGAATATCCACCATGAGGTATTCCTATGTTTTCTTGTTTAGAATCCCCCAATCATAACCTTGTTGTAGAATATTCTGTTATTTGGTAGGAAAAATATTTGCTGGGTCCCCATTCAAACGCCTTTAGGTAGAGTTGTCATTTAGTATGGTGGTTATTTCTCTTTCATAAAGAGTTTTATCTAAAATGAACACTGATCCACCTGACCAGCGGACCACGAGCACCCCTCGGATTTTGTGGCATAGGAAGACAGGTGAGCTGAACAATAATTTTTTAGGGGAAAAAAATGACCCGAGTGCTTCTTTAAAGGGAACCTGTCACCAGATTTGGTGATTATAAGCTGCAGCCACCACACCATAAAGGGCGATGCGGTGCAGACTGGACGGATGGGTGTCTCCATTCTCCAATAGCAACGCCTAATCTATCGGCCATCTTTGTCCTCCTTCTTCTGAATCCTGGGTGCATGATGCATTCTACGTCATCCACAGTAGCCGGCATTGAGGTCCTGCACAAGCGCACTACAATACTTTGATCTGCTCTACTCAGGGCAGATCAAAGTGCTCCTCAAAACGTAACTAAACTTTTGGGAGAATGTTTTGTTTTATGCCCAATAATTTTGAGCAGATTGGTGAGGAATCTGTTCTTGAAACTTCCAAAATAGCTGAAAATCTCTTTTAGAAGAGCACACACAGCAAAGAGTGAATGCTGTAGAAAGTAGTCCTGTGTCCTGAGCCGTGCACTTCTAAGGGGTCTTTTGAGCAATTTACGGGGGTCTCAGGACCCAGACCCACATAAATGTGCTCAGAATTAATGTACCTAAAACATAGAAGATATCTCCCAAAAATTAAGGTATTTTTTAAATGTTTAACAGTACTATGGTTCTTGTATTGTCCGCAGTCTGATGATGGCTGGTAACAAATCCTGGTATCTCCTTATTATTGTTACATACATACTAGGAGCTGCAGTTTCATGCCAGACAATTTTATGTTGGGTTAGCTTTAGTTCTGGTGACGTAGTAGTGATTTGAGCTTGATTTTGGTAATTTAGTCATGTACCAATGATGGTTCTGGTGATGTAGTAGTGATTTTAGCTTGGTTCTGATTATGCATTCATATACCAATGGCGGTTCTGGTAATGTAGCAGTGGGCAGATCGTGGTTCTGGTGATGTAGCAGTGTGCAGATGGTGGTTCTGGTAATGTTATCGTGATTTGAGGTTGTTTCTGGTGATGTATTTGTGTAGATGTAGCAATATTTAATGTATTAGATTTAATAGTAGATCATTTTATCTCCCATACACTATAGATAGGTGTCCCATCATGCGGCGGGCAGTTATCCTGCCTGACTCTCCCATACACTATACACAGGTGTCCCATCATTTTGGCTGGCAGCTATCTCCCTGACTCTCCCATACACTATAGACAGGTGTCCCATCATGCGGCCGGCAGCTGTCTCCCTGATTCTCACATACACAGGAGCGTTCACTTTGTTTAGTGGTCGTGTTCTCTATGAGACAGACGCTACTACACATCTCTGGCAGTGGCTCACCTCTTAGGCTGCTTTCACACCTCCGGTTTCTGCAATGCGGCACAATCCGGCACTTTGCAGGAAAATCGCAACCGTTTTTTTTTTGCTGCCGGTTGCGTTTTTTCTGCATAGACTTTAATTAGTGCCGCATTTTGCCGCATGGCCTTGCGTTCCATCCGGTTTTTGCCGCATGCGGCAGATTTAGCCGATGCGGCGGCCGGATGGAACGTTGCCTGGCACGTTTTTTTGTGCGGCAAAAAAAAACGCATCGCGCCGCATTCGGCCGATGCGGCGCATTTTTTAATGCATGCCTATTGCGGCCGGATGCGGCGCGATGCGGCAATAACCGCATCCGGCCGCCGCATGCGGTTTTTGCCACTGCGCATGCTCAGTAGCATGCCGCAAGCGGCAAAAACCGGACTGGCCGCAAAGGAAAAACGTATGCAAAGGATGCGGTGTTTTCACCGCATCCGTTGCATAGCTTGCACAGCCGGATTGAGCCGCAGAGCTCAAGCCGGATGTGTGAAAGCAGCCTTAGAGAGAAAAGGATCCACAGTCCAAAATTGGACCTGCTGGGTCATCACTCCTCTGACAATCAGACTGTCGGCCGAGCCTGTCTATCTCCGGGTTCAGCCAACTGTAGTCTGTGTACAAGCGCCTTAACTACTTAATCTGAAGGGAATGTGAACGGTTTGGGTGTGTGCACACCATGGCCTTTAAATATCTGTGAATCTATTGAGTTTTTCAGGAGGAGGACAGGTTAGGAAACACTGGCATCTTTTTTAAATTGAAATTGTTTTAAGTGCTAGTCAGCGACTTCTTGGTGGCAACAGCATGAAAAATGGTTCAAATACCTGTTTTAACCACTTAGTGTCTTTGAAAACCTGAAGCTGTTAAAATAAACAAAATAAAACTGAACGTATGCGCAGCAAGTGCAGATCTTCATTCCTATGGTGTTTAGCACTTTTTCAAGTGTGTTAGAGTAGTGTCTTAAATAGGTGTCGTGTGCACAAAATCATAATTTTACGTTGTCAGTAAAGGGTGCGACCACATACAGTGTCTAGGGCAGCATGACGGCCAAATACAGCCCTGCCCATGCTACTGTGTAATATCCCCCATTCTGCTGTATAATGTCTCCCATTCTCCTCTGTCATGTTCCCTATGCTAATGTGTAATGAATGTACCCAATGCTGCTGTATAATGTACCCAATGCTGCTGTGTAATTCACCCCCATGCTGCTGTATAATGTACCCAATGCTGTTGTGTAATATACCCCATTCTACTATATATCCCCATGCTGCAGTGTACTATCCACCATTCTGCTGTGCAATGTCCCCCCTACTGCTGTGTAATGTTCTCCATGCTACTGTTTAATATCTGCACTCTGCTGTATGTCTCCCATGCTGCTGTGTAAAATCTCCATTTTGCTGTGTAATATCCCCATGCTGCTGTGTAATATCCCTAATTATGCTGTGTAATATCTCCCATGCCGCTGTGTAATATGCCCCATTCTGCTTTCTAATATCCCCCATTCTGGTGTATAATGTGTCCAATTTTGCTGTATAATGTCCTTCATGCTGCTGTGTAATATCCCCCATTCTGCTATGTAATATCCCCCATGCTGCTGTGTAATATCCCCATTCTGTTTTGTAATATCCAGCATTCTGCTGTAAAATGTCCCCATGCTGATATATAATGTCCGCAATGCTGCTGTGTACTATCCCCCATTCTTCTGTATAATATACCCCATGGTGCAGTATAATAAACCCTATTCTGCTGTCTTATGTTCCCCACTCTACTGCATAATGTCATCCATGCTACTGTGTAATATCTGGCATTCTGCTGTATGTATCCCATGCTCCTATGTAATACCCATATTCTTCTGTATAATGTCTCCCATGCTGCTGTGTAATATATCCCACTTTTTGCTTTGTAATATCTCCCATTCTGCTGTATGGTGTCCCCAAATATTTCTGTGTAATGTTCCCCATGCTACAGTGTAATATCCCCTATTCTGCTGTATAATATCCCTCTGGTTGCTGTATAATGTTCCAAAAGCTGCTGTGTAATATTCCCTTTTGCTGATGTGTAATATCCCTTATTCTGCTGTATAATGTCTCCCATGTAGCTGTGTAATGTTCCCCATGCTGTGGTGTAATCTCCCCTATGCTGCTGTGTAATATACCCCCATTCTGCTTTATAATGTCTCCCATGCTCCTCTGTCATGTTCTCTATGCTGCTGTGTAGTGTACCCCATGCTGCTGTGTAATGTCCCTTATGCTGCTTTTTTAATATGCCTCATTCTGCTGTACAATGTTTCCCATGCTTCTGTGTAATATCCCCCATTCTGCTGTATAACGTCCTCCATGCTTCTTTTTATTATCCGCCATTCTGCAGCATACCTCTCATCTTTCTGTGTAATATCCACATTCTGCTGTGTAATGTCTCCCATGCTCTTGTGTAATATCCCCCATGCTGCTGTGTAACATCCCACATTCTGCTTTGTAATATCCCCCATTTTGCTGTATAATGTCCCCCATGTTGCTCTGTAATGTTCCCTATGTTACTGTGTAATATACCCCAAATATGTTATATAATATCCCCCATGTTGCTCTGTAATGTCCCCCATGCTGCTTTGTAATATCCCCATTCTGCTGTATAATGTCCCTCATGCTGCTGTGTAATATCCCCCATTCAACTGTATAATGTTCACCATGTAGCTATGTAATATCCCCCCGTTCTGCTGTATAATGTCCTCCATGCTACTGTGTATTATCTGCCATTCTGCAGCATGCCTCCCATCTTTCTGTGTAATATCTCCATTCTGCTGTATAATGTTTCCCATGCTCTTATGTGATATTCCCCATGCTGCTGTGTAATATCCCCATTCCGCTGCATAATGTCACCCATGCGGCAGTATAATATCCCACATTCTGCTTTTTAACCCCTTCACGACTGGCCGATTTTTCGCTTTCCGTTTTGTTTTTCGCCATTCTTCTGAGAGACGTAACTTTTTTTATTTTCCAGTCAATATGGTCATGTGAGGACTCATTTTTTGCGGAACGAGCTGTACTTCTAAATTAAATCATACGTTTTACCATACAGTGTACTGGAAAACGGCAACAAAATTCCAAATGCAGAAAAATTGCAAAAAGTGCGATAGCACTATTGTTTTTGAGATATTTTATTCACTGTGTTCACTGTATGGTAAAACTGATCTGTGGGTGTCCTGCCTCAGGTCAGTGCGAGTTTGTAGACACCAAACATGTATAGGCTTATTTTTATATAAGGGGTTAAAAAAATCTGACATTTTTCTGAAAAATGTGGCAAACGTTTTATGCCATATTCCGTGACCCGTAGTGATCTCATTTTTCAGGATCTATGGCTCAGTGTGTGATAATTTACCCCATGGTGCAGTATAATAAACCCTATTCTGCTGTCTTATGTTCCCCATTCTACTGTATAATGTCTTCCATTCTACTGTGTAATATCTGGTATTCTGCTGTATGTATCCCATGCTCCTATGTAATACCCCCATTCTTCTGTATAATGTATAATGTCTCCCATGCTGCTGTGTAATATATCCCACTTTTTGCTTTGTAATATCTCCCATTCTGCTGTATGGTGTCCCTTAATATTATTGTGTAATGTTCCCCATGCTACAGTGTAATATCCCCTATTCTGCTGTTTAATATCCCCCTGGTTGCTGTGTAATGTTCCAAAAGCTGCTGTGTATTGTTCCCTTTTGCTGATGTGTAATATCCCTTATTCTGCTGTATAATGTCTCCCATGTAGCTGTGTAATGTCCCACATGCTGTTGCATAATGTTCCCCATGCTGCGGTGTAATTTCCCCTATACTGCTGTGTAATATACCCCCATTCTGCTTTATAATATCTCCCATGCTCCTCTGTTATGTTCTCCATGCTGCTGTGTAATGTCCCTTATGCTGCTTTTTAATATGCCTCATTCTGCTGTACAATGTTTCCCATGCTTCTGTGTAATATCCCCCATTCTGCTGTATAACGTCCTCCATGCTACTTTTTATTATCCGCCATTCTGCAGCAATCCGATCGCTCTGCATTATCTGCTGATCACAGCTATACAGCTGTAAACAGCAGATACGGTCACTTCCTGCTTCACTGGTCTCTGGTAAAAGTGAAACTGAAAGTGGTTCATGTCTAGCATAGGAGTCATCACATGACCCTGTGCTACCATGACAACCACCGCAAGTCATGTGACATGTCACGTGACTTCCGGCATCGGGCGGTAAGTAAAACTTTACAGCGATCGCGTTTTATAATGGCGCTGTTTCATATTGACAGCACCATTTCAGGGGTTAAACGGCACGAGCAGATAACGATTCTGCTCGTGCCTAGCAGGCACTCATCTCAGCTGTGAAAATCAGCTGAGATGTGCGCCGATCGCGGCATGGTGCCGCCGGCAGACCATGGGCAGTAACGTTATGACCGCTAGGACGTAAAATTACTGCCCGCGGTCGTTAAGGGGTTAATGTCCCCCATGCTGCCGTGTAATTTCTCCTGTTGCTGCTGTATAATGTACCCAATGCTGCTGTGTAATATCCCCCAATCTGCTGTATAATATCCCCATTGGTGCAGTGTACTTGTTTCCATTTTGCTGTGTAATGTCTCCCCTGCTGCTGTATAATGTCCTCCCTGTTTTTTGTAATATATGCCATTCTGTTGTATGTCTCCTATGCTGCTGTATAATATCACCATGCTGCAGTGTAATATCCCCCATTCTAATGTATAATGTCTCACATTTGGCTCTGTAATATACCCCATTCTGCTGTTTAATATACCCCATGGTGCAGTGTATTCTTTTCCATTCTGCTGTGTAATGTCTCCCTCTGCTGCTGTATAATGTCCTCCAAGGTATTTTGTAATATCTGCCATTTTTCTGTATGTCTTCTATGCTGCTGTGTAATATCCCAATGCTACTATATAATATCTTCCATTATGCTGTGTAACATCCCCCGTTCTGCTATGTAATATTCCCCATTCTGCTTATTAATATCCCCCATTCTGCTGTGTAATGCCCCCCATGTTGCTCTGTAATGTTCCCCATGTTGCTGTCTAATATCCCCAATTCTGCTGTATATTGTCCTCCATGTTGCTGTGTAACATCCCCCATTTTACTTTGTAATACCCCCCATTCTTCTGTATAATGTCTCCCATGTTGCTGAGTAATGTCCCCCATTATATGTATATTGTATATATTGTCTCTATGCTGCTGTGTAATTTACCTCATGCTGCTGTATAATCTAGCCAATGCTGCTGTAGAATATCCCCATTTTGCTGTGTAATATCCCCCATTGGTGCTGTGTAATATCCCCTTTCTGCTTTGTAATATCCCCCATTCTGCTGTATAATATCCTCCATGCTACTGTGTATTATTTGCCATTCTGCTGTATGTCTTTGATGCTGCTGTGTAATATGCCCATTTTGCTGTGTAGTATTCCCATGCTGCTGTGTAATATCTCCCATTCTGCTTTGGAATATCCCCAATTTTGCTGTATAATTTCTCCAATTTTGCTGTATAATAAACCCTTGCTTCTCTGTAATATCCCCATTCTGCTTTGTAATATACCCCATTCTGCTGTGTTATGTGTCCCATGCTGCTGTGTAATATGCCCCATTCTTCTTTGTAATGTCTCAATGTTGCTTTATAATGTTCCCCATGTTGCTGTGTAATGTCCGCCATGTTATCTATATATATATATTTGCCTTATTCTGTCTGTCTCTCTGTCTGTCTGTCTTGCTCCAAAATGAGTTATTACATTGACAACCGTCGCATTGGCCGCTCGGCTCAGCCCGGCCACGCCCCCACACGCATTGGCCGTTTGGCTCCGCCCGGCCATGCCCCCCGCACGCATTGGCCGCTCAGCCCGGCCACGCCCCCCACACGCATTGGCCGCTTGGCTCGGCCTGGCCATGCCCCCCGCACACTGTGCCCACTTGACCACGCCCCCCACACACTGTGCCTGCTCGTCCACGCCCCCCCCACACTTTGCCCACTCGGCTACGCCCCCACATGCTTTGCCCGCTTGGCCACGCCCCCCTCATGCTTTGCCCGCTCGGCCACGCCCCCCATACACATTGGGCACCTATACACCTCCCCTCAGGACTACTCCACCTATTGTACTCCTCCCCCAGGACTATTCCTCCTATTATACTCGTCCCCCCAGAATTACTCCACCTGTTATACTCCTCCCCCCAGGACTAATCCTATTAGACACCTCCCCCCAGGACTACTCCACCTATTATACTCCTCCACCCCAGGACTACTCCTCCCATTATACTCCTCACCTTCAGGACTACTCCTATTAGACTCCTCTCCCCCCAGGGCTACTCCTCCTATTATCCTCTTCTCTCCCCAGGACTACTGCTCCTATTATACTTCTCTTCCCCCAGGACTGCTCCTCCTATTATCCTCCTCTCTCCTCAGGACTACTCCTCTTATTATACTCCTCTTCCCCCAGGACTGCTCCTCCTATTATCCTCCTCTCTCCCCAGGACTATTCCTCCAACACACACACACTGCACAAAACATACCTCCCCCCAAAACATACACACACCCCTGTTGTGAATGTCAGTTATGCTTTGGCTGCTGTGAGGCTCCCTCTTGTGGCCAGGAATGGTTTGGACAGAGACAGAGACCAGGTGTGTTGAGCAATGGGCGTTTCCATTGCTAACTCTCTGCTTATTTAAACCCTGGTCTGATAGCAGGCTATGTCGGATGTCAGTTGTTCTTTGTTCACCAGCCTGCTTCATCCTGCTCCAGACCACATCTACCCCAGATAAGTGCTTGGCTCTTTATTTTTGTTTGGTTCTTTTTGTTCTTATCTGAGTTTGTCATTTGCTGTGGTTGTTTTCAGTTTATTTGCATGCAGGGATCTTCCCTCTCAGTTGCTTAGCTGGAAAGCTCCCTGCAGCTATGTTTGGAGTATTGCTCCTATAAGACCATGTGTTTGTTGCTTCTTGAATTTGTAATGGCTCCTGATTTCTGTTCATTGGTATGACAAGAGCGCCTGGTATAGGACAGAGTTCAGATCTAGCGATCTGAGGGCTTTTTTGTACTATCAAGTTGTTGGATTTTTGCAGGGTTTTTCTCTGGCCACCATCAGTCCCTTTCCTGTCCTGTCCTATTTAGTCAGTAGGGCCTCACCTTATGCTAATCCTATCATCTATCTGTGTATTGTGTTTTCCTATATCACCGCAGTCTTTGAATATGGGGGGCTTGCTATTCTTTACCTATTTTCTGAGGCAGAGAGTTATTCATCTTTCCTTCCTTTAGAATAGCTAGTTCTCTGGCTGGACCCAGCAACAATTCCAGTAAAATATAAAACATTTCTTTATTGAAGCATGTTAAAATTCGCGGAAGAAAACCGCAAGGTGAACATTAAATTATGGGTGATCTTGACGTGTTTCGGACCAGTACATAAAAACAATAAGTCCTTAATCATAAATAACCTATACAGCCTATGTTACCGGGTTTATATGTCAGACAAATACCTGAGTGAGAGAGGTTTGAGGGTGTGACCATTGTTAGGGATAGAAAACGGGTGTGAATAATATTAACTCAATGGACTGAAAATTTGAAAACGGAATGAAGTGGAGTAAAGTAAAAAAAAGTATAATGAAATTCCTTATCCAGGAATGAAAAATAAAATAAAATGAAAAAATGTGCAAAGTGTATGTGTATTGTGTATGATTTTATGATTAATCTGAAAGAAAGTAATAAGAAATATAGAAAATACTTTCAAATATTATGGAAAGAAGGAAGACAAACTGTGGGATATGGACCATTTCTTGTCCAGGAGAAAACTAGGCCTATAGGATATGGGAAAAAAAGGTATTCAATTAAAATACGTTTCTGCGTTGTTATGATGGATCAAAAAATTCCTGTTTTTTTAGACCTTAACCCCTTCACGACCGGCTGATTTTTCGCTTTCCATTTTTTTTCGCCATTCTTTTTCTGAGAGACGTAACTTTTTTATTTTTCAGTCAATATGGTCATGTGAGGGCTCATTTTTTGCGGAACGAGCTGTACTTTTAAATGAAACCATCAGTTTTACCATATAGTGTACTGGAAAACGGCAAAAAAATTCCAAATGTAGAAAAATTGCAAAAAAAGTGCGATAGCACTATGGTTTTTGAGATATTTTATTCACTGTGTTCACTATATGGTAAAACTGATGTGTGGGTGTGATGCCTCAGGTCAGTGCGAGTTCGTAGACACCAAACATGTATAGGTTTACTTTTATATAAAGGGTTAAAAAAAAATCGGAAGTTTGTCCGAAAAAAGTGGTGCACGTTTTATGCCATATTCCATGACCCGTAGCGTTCTCATTTTTCGGGATCTATGGCTCAGTGACGGCTTATTTTTTTGCGTCTCGAGCTGATATTTTTAAC
This sequence comes from Anomaloglossus baeobatrachus, assembly GCF_048569485.1. Lineage (NCBI taxonomy): Eukaryota > Metazoa > Chordata > Amphibia > Anura > Aromobatidae > Anomaloglossus > Anomaloglossus baeobatrachus. The sequence goes on along the minus strand of NC_134356.1, from coordinate 112,384,029 downwards.
GGTACCATTTTTGCGCAGATGCTACGTTTTGATTGCCTCTTATTGCATTTTGCGCAAAAGTTGGGGCGACAAACGTCATTTTGGCGTTTGGAATTTTTTTGCCGCTACGCCGTTTACTGATCAGATTAATTGATTTTATATTTTGATAGATCGGGCATTTCTGAACGCGGCGATACCAAATGTGTGTATATTTTTTTAACCCTTTAATTTTCAATGGGGGGTGATTTGAACTTTTAGGTTTTTTTGTTTTTTTTTATTTTTTAAAACTTTTTTTTAACTTTTTTTTTTTATTTTACTAGTCTCCCTAGGGGGCTATTGCGATCAGCAATCCGATCGCTCTGCAGTATCTGCTGATCACAGCTACAAGGCTGTAAACAGCAGATACGCTCTCTTTTTCTTTTGCTGTGCCGCTGGCACAGCAAAAGTGAAAGCAAGTCAGGTGTAGTACAGGAGACATCACATGACCCTGTGCTACCATGACAACTATCGGAAGTCACGTGATCGCGTCAAGTGACTTCCGGTATCGGGCGGTAAGTAAACGTTTACCGCGATCGCGCTTATAATGGCGCTGTCACATATTGACAGCGCCGTATAAGGGGTTAAATGGCACGAGCAGATAACGATTCTGCTCGTGCCTAGCAGGCACACATCTCAGCTGTGAAAATCAGCTGAGATGTGTGCCGATCGCAGCATGATGCTGCCGGAAGACCACGGGCAGTAACGTTATGACCGCTAGGACGTAATTTTACGGCCCGCGGTCGTTAAGGGGATAAATTCTAGAGATTGTTTGTGCTAATATAGAAAAAGGAAAGGTTTATGACCTATTTAAAGATTTGTGGGTATCAATAAAATGACAAAGTCCAATAGTTGTAATTATTTACTACAAAATTGTTATAAACTAATTCCCATAAATCAATTAATAATTATTCTACCTATATGCATTCATTAATATAAATTCTAGGGGGACCTGCAGGGTAAAAAAAAAAGTGATATATTTCATCTGCAAATTATAACTTGGATCATATCTGGTGGTAATTGGTTGCAGAATAGAACCCAAAAGGTATATTTAAATGATAATTTTCATTCAGATTTCCATTTTAAGACCTAATGGTTGCCTGGTATCTCATTTAAGGATCCATTTGGCCTCTGCGTATAGTAAAGTTGCAAACCAGTCACTCCCTCTGGGTGGTCTGATAATGTGTTCAATATCTGCCACCTTTATGGAGGTGAAAACCCCATCATGTAAATCCTGAAAATGTTTAGTGAGCCCCAATGAGGAGCGTTTTTTCTGCATATTGCCTGCTGTAGTAATTGATAATTCTGAAGGGGTTCTAATGTGTTCTGATATGCGTGTTCTAAGAGATCGGGATGTACATCCTATATAATTTTTATTGTAGATAAGGCAAGAGGCTCTATATACTACATGTGATGATGAGCAGTTGATAAAAGAATCGATTTTGAAAATTTCCCCATTGGCTCCTGGAAACTGTTTCGTACTATGCATGTATTAGCATAGACCACATCGTTGTGACGCGCATGGGAGCCTGTAGTGCTCAACCATGTTTTGCTAGGTTTCACAGCTGTGTATAAGCCAGGTGATATGATGTTACCTATAGTTTTAGTTTTTGTAGCCACAATATTGACACCTTGTGAGAGTTTATGATTTAATTCTCTATCCTGCTGTAAGAGAGCAATGTATTGTAAAAAAATTTGTTTTGATGTTGAAAAAAATCCCGGCTATATGGGGTGGAAAAGGTAACACGTTCATTATAGGTATTATTCTTAGATTTATCCCTCAGTAGATCATCACGTGACCTAGTTCTAGAGATGCTTAGTGCTCTATGCAAAGAATGGTCGGTATACCCTCTCCTTTTCAAACTACTCCTGATGTTCTTGGCTTCTGTGGAAAAGGAGGTTTCAGAGGAACATAGCCTCTTGGCCCTGAGGAATTCGCCTACCGGTAAGTTGAGTAGAGTGTGTGGAGTTTGACAACTAACCGCATGTAAGGTGGTGTTTCCACTGATCTCTTTCCTGTACAGAGTTGTCTCGATATCATCTGTATTGGAATTACCTGATAGTTGTATGTCAAGAAAAGGGGCAGAATGGGTAAAATAGATTAACTGAAAACCGCAGATTCAAGTTATTGTTGTTCAGATATGTGCTCCATGATTTGATAAACTCCTGTGGAGTGATATCTGTTTTATGATCACAGATAAACATCTGGTCACCTATGTACCTAGCGTACGTGTGTGACCAGATGTGTGTGAGGAATGGATTGTTTGCGGTATGTATGTATTGTTCTTCCCAGTATGCCATGTATAAGTTTGCTAGAGCGCATGACAAACTAGCTCCCACAGGGCATCCTGTGATTTGTAAATAATATATTCCATTAAACTGGAAGAAATTATGTTTAAGTAGATAACCAGTAGAGATGAGCGAACCGGTCACGGTTCGGCTCGAGGTCGGTTCGCCGAACGGAGCTCCCGTTCGAGTTCGGTTCGTCGAACGTTCGACGAACCGAACTAGAACCAATAGGCTATAATGGGAGGCAATCACAAACACATAAAAATGCATTATAAATGTACACAAACAGTTAATAAACATTGCCATAACACTTACCGGTCCCCGCGATCCCTTCTGCACTCTGTCTCCTGCCGCTATTCAATCCGATGATCGCTGAATCCTCCCGGTGACCGGCACTGGCAGCAGAGATGCAGGACCTATCGTGACGTCAAAATAGCCATGTGACCAGTCACGTGGCTATTATCTCATTGGCTACAGACTGGTCACATGACTATGACGCGTCATGTAGGACCTGCGAGTGCATCTCTCCGGCACACGGTGCACATTTGTGTATCGCCATGTACCGGCGACATGCTCTAGCACACGGTCGACTCCCCGTTCCGTTAGGGACCGGCTGACACAGCCGGTCATTAACGGAGATCACCGTTGCCATAGCAACGCAGTTAGCAGTGACGTCACCGCTAACCGCGGCTCCGGGAGCACCATTGCTATGGTAACGCGTCTGTCAGCGTTACCGCTAGCAGCACTGATCACTCACGGAGTGAATGCTCCACAGGAAGCAGCGTCTTCCCCCATGCAGCAGTGATGTAGCAGACCTGCATTTGTTGAACGAGAAAGACAGAAGAGCAGGATCGTGGAGGGCTGACAGGGGGTAATAAAGATGGAGTCTCTAATGCGTCTGTGTATTTATTTCTTTTAAAGTATTTTTTTTCTGTGTGGTGTCTTTTTTTTAACCCTTTATTGGAGATTCTTAATGGCCGGGTCAAACGTGCCTGACATAAAGAATCTCTGGCTTAATACTGGCTAGTAAAACAAAGCCAGTATTAACTCATGATTACCCAACAAGCCACCCGGCTCCAGGGCTGTTGGAAGAGTTGGATACAGCGCCAGATGATGGCGCTTCTATGAAAGCGCCATTTTCTGGGACGGCTGCGGACTGCAATTGCAGCAGAGGCGCCCAGAAACCTTGGGCTAACCTGTGCTGCGGATTCCAATCCCCAGCTGCCTAGTTGTACCCGGCTGGACACAAAAATGGGGCGAAGCTCATGTCGGTTTTTTTTAATTATTTCATGAAATAAGGGAAATAATTAAAAAAAACGGGCTTCCCTATATTTTTGGTTCCCAGCCGGGTACAAATAGGCAACTGGGGGTTGGAGGCAGCCCATGGCTGCCTGCTGTACCTGGCTAGCATACAAAAATATGGTGAAGCCCACGTCATGTTTTTGGTGGGCAAAAAACTTCTGCATACAGTCCTGGATGGAGTATGCTGAGCCTTGTAGTTCTGCAGCTGCTGTCTGCTCTTCTCCATACAGACAGACAGCAGCTGCAGAACTACAAGGCTCGGCATACTCCATCCAGGACTGTATGCAGAAGTTTTTTGCCCCCTGAAAAGATTATGTGGGCTTCGCCATATTTTTGTATGCTAGCCGGGTACAGCAGGCAGGTACGGCTGCCCCCAACCCCCAGTTGCCTATTTGTACCCGGCTGGGAACCAAAAATAAAGGGAAGCCCTTTTTTTATTATTTCATGAATTTCATGAAATAATTAGAAAACAAATGACGTAGGCTTCGCCCCATTTTTGTGTCCAGCCAGGTACAACTAGGCAGCTGGGGATTTGAATCCGCAACACAGGTTGGCCTGAGCTTTCTGGGCCCCACTGCTGAGAATTGCAGTCTGCAGCCGCCTCAGAAAATGGCATTTTCATAGAAGCGCCATCTTCTGGCGCTGTATCCAACTCTTCCAGCACCTGCCTGCTATACCTGGCTAGCATACAAAAATATAGCGAAGCTCACGTCCTTTTTTTGTAGTTTTTTGGCAAAAAAAATAAAAAATGCTTCCTTGGATTTTCCATTGCCAGTGAAGGTAACACCAAGCAGTGGGGGTTAGCAGCCAGTAGCTGCTTGGATTACCCTTAGCTAGCAATACAAAAAATGCAGCGGGAGCCCATATATATTTTTTATAATTATTTATTTAAATAACTAAAAATAAAATGGGCTTCCCTGTATTTTGAATGCTGGACATCACAGTGCTGTAAAAATAAATCTTTAAAAAAATGACGTAGCGCTCCGCGGTATTTTTGATTCTCAGCACAGATAAAGCAGACAGCTATGGGTTGCCACCCCCATCTGCCTGCCGTTACCTTGGTTGGCAATCAAAATACAGGGAAGCCCATTAATTTTTTCTATTTAAAAAATAGTTAAGAAAAAAAATGACGTTGGGTCCCCCCATTTTTGATAGCCAGCTAGGGTAAAGCAGACGGCTGTAGCCTGAAAACCACAGCTGGCAGCTTTACCGTGGTTGGGGATCCAATGTGGAGGTCCCCTCAGGCTCTTTTTTATAATTATTTTATAAATATTAATAATTACACAATAAAAGTAGGGTCCCCCCCAAATTGGATCACCAGCCAAGGTAAAGCGGACAGCTGTGGTCTGGTATTCTCAGGGTGGGAAGGTCCATAGTTATTGGGCCTTCACAGCCTAAAAATAGCAGGCCGCAGGCACCCCAGATGTGGCGCATCCACTAGATGCGCCAATCCTGGCGCTTCACCCCAGCTCATCCTGTGCCCTGGTGCAGTGGCAAACGGGGTAATAAATCGGGTTGATACTAGCTGTAAAGTCACCTGAGATCAAGCCCAGCAGTTTGTGATGTCATGGCATCTATTAGATACCCAACATCATAAACTGTCAGTACTAACAAAAAAAAAAAATCGACAAAAGAAATTTATTTGAAAAAACAGTCCCCAAAACATTTCCTCTTTCACCAATTTATTGTAAGAAAAAAATAAAGGGGTCCCACGACGACTCTGGACCGTCTAGAATATGGGCAGGAGACACTCAGGGAACGTATCCCCCATTTTCTAGGAGTGCGGACCCTTCATGTGAGGAGTGTGGGTGCAATGAATCTGCACTCACTCTTCTCGGGTCCACAGCAGCAGAGTCCATGTCGTAATGGTTGCTACGAAAGCTGCAATGCCCTGCTCATGAGGTAAGGGCATGCCTAATCAGGAGAAATACTGTAGAGGAATCTCTGCTCACTGGTATATAGGTGCTCAGAGGTAATAATAGATAAAATTAGTGAGTAACCTCGGCACTCTAAATCTCCCAGACTAAGTCAGTAAGTCACAACGGATAGTAATGCAAAATCACTCTTTATTGGTCCGTATTAAGAAAAAAAATGTTTTCAAAAGCATATATGTTTTTGTCCAAAACAAGTTACAAATGACGTTTCGGCCTGAGCCTTCGTCAGATTGGACTTATCTGCATGTAATCATGAAAAATGACAATAATCAGTATCACATAAGAGTGAGAGAACAATAACATAAACTTGAACAATGTAGAGGTACAATTGGGATGCAGCAAAAAAATTGCAACACAGCAAGAAATGAAACACATGATACAAATGTCATAATACAGTACAAGGACAATATAGTAATGACAAATATGGGGTCAGAGTAGGCTTAGACAGCTCTGGTACGAAAGAGATGTCAATCATAAAGTAACATGTGCAGTAGGTGTAGAGCTACACTATGCATGGCAGAGCTAATGGGTAGACCGACCATAGAAAAAGAACGGAGAAAAAGTGGAGAAAAAGTGGAGAAAAAAATGGATAAAAAGTGGAAAAAAAGTGGAAAAAAAGTGGAGAAAAAAGTGGAGAAAAAGTGGAGCACCCTTCGGTGCCTTTCATGTGGCACTAAGGGGTGCTTAGCTTTGTATTTAGCCAAAAAAATGAAAAAAAAAATGACGTAGGGTTCCCCCTAGTTTTGTAGCCAGCTAGGGTAAAGCAGACGGCTGCAGCCTGCAGACCACAGCTGGCAACCTCACCTTGGCTGGTAATCCAAAACTGAGGGCACCCCACGCTGTTATTTTAAATTAAATAAATAATTAAAAAAAAAACACGTAGGGGTCCCCCCAAAATTGGATCACCAGCCAAGGTAAAGCAGACAGCTGGGGTCTGATATTCTCAGACTAGGGAGGTCCATGGTTATTGGACTCTCCCCAGCCTAATAATAGCAGGCCGCAGCCGCCCCAGAAGTGGCGCATCCATTAGATGCGCCAATCCTGGTGCTTCGCCCCAGCTCATCCCGCGCCCTGGTGCGGTGGCAAACGGGGTAATATATGGGGTTAATACCAGATGTGTAATGTCACCTGGCATCAAGCCCTGGGGTTGGTGAGGTTAGGCGTCTATCAGATACCCGACATCACCAACCCAGTCAGTAATAAAAAAAAATAGACGACAAACACATTTTTATTTGAAAAAACACTCCCCAAAACATTCCCTCTTTAACCAATTTATTAGAAAGAAAAACAAATCCAGGTCTGGTGTAATCCAAGGGGTTGCCATGACGATCCACACTGTCCCAGTCAATGAAGAGCAGAATGTTCCCCATTGGCTGGGAGAGCAGTGCAGTGACCTGAGCTAACATCAATGGGTCAGCCCAGGTCACTGCAGGGCATGACAAGTGCTGCTGTCAGCGAGGTACATTACCTGCGCTGATCTCCAGCACACTGACAGCACCTGTCACTGACCGCCGCCTTCAAAGCCAAGTATCGCGAGAGGCCCGTGACGTCACCGCTAGTCAGTCTCGGGTCGGAAGCGAGAGAAGGTGATGTGACAAGCGGCGGCCATGGAGGACAGTGACAGCGCTGAGGTCGGGATGGCGGGACTTCATCACCGCAGGTAAGCCGAGCGGGGCCATGTGTGTGTGTGTGTGTGTGTGTGTGTGTGTATGTGTGTGTGTGTGTGTGTGTGTGTGTGTGTGAGTGTGTGTGTACATGCCGCGGGCAGGAGGGGGCGGAGCGAGCTGAGCGGGGAAGTGTGGGCTTCCTGCACGTAACTAGGATAAACATCGGGTTACTAACCAAAGCGCTTTGCTTGGATACCCGATGTTTATCTTGGTTACCAGCTTCTGGCAGCCTGCCAGGATTGCTCCCTGCACACTGTAGCTGTAAAAAGCCCTGCTTTTTGCTGCTAGAACCGTTCTCGAACATATCTAGAACTATCGAATTTTAGCAAAAAGCTCGAGTTCTAGTTCGATCTAGAACACCCCCCAAAATCACTCGAACCGCGAACCGCGCTGAACTCTAATAACCAGTTACTGTAAAAATAAATTCTTTATGGATGTCATCCAGAGTGCTATATTTATCAAGATGGAAAAATAGGGCTTGTAAAGTTTCTTCATGGGGAATACAGGGATAGAGTGAAACTACGTCGCTAGTAATCCAAAAGGAATGTTCAGTCCATTTCATCTCCCTAAGATTCTGGAGGAGGCTTTTTGTGTCCTTTATGTAAACGACGGTGCGCTTCATGAGCGGTTGTAAAATATTGTCTAACCAATCTGAAAGGTGGCTGGTTAGCGATCCCGTGCTAGCAACAATGGGTCTTAACGGAGGGGGGAAGGTATCCTTGTGAACTTTGGGTAGACCCTGAAAGATGGGCCAAATAGGAATATCCACCATGAGGTATTCCTAGGTTTTCTTGTTTAGAATCCCCCAATCATAACCTTGTTGTAGAATATTCTGTTATTTGGTAGGAAAAATATTTGTTGGGTCCCCATTCAAACGGCTTCAGGTAGAGTTGTCATTTAGTATGGTGGTTATTTCTCTTTCATAAAGAGTTTTATCTAAAATGAACACTGATCCACCTGACCAGCGGACCACGAGCACCCCTCGGATTTTGTGGCATAGGAAGACAGGTGAGCTGAATAATAATTTTTTAGGGGAAAAAAATGACCGGAGGGAACCTGTCATTAGATTTGGTGATTATAAGCTGCGGTCACCACACCATAAAGGGCGATGCGGTGCAGACTGGACGGATGGGTGTCTCCATTCTCCAATAGCAATGCCTCCTCTTTCGGCCATCTTTGTCCTCCTTCTTCTGAATCCTGGGTGCATGATGCATTCTACGTCATCCACAGTAGCCGGCATTGAGGTCCTGCACAAGCGCACTACAATACTTTGATCTGCTCTACTCAGGGCAGATCAAAGTGCTCCTCAAAACGTAACTAAACTTTTGGGAGAATTTTTTGTTTTATGCCCAATAATTTTGAGCAGATTGGTGAGGAATCTGTTCTTGAAACTCCCAAAATAGCTGAAAAGCTCTTTTAGAAGAGCACACACAGCAAAGAGCGAATGATGTAGAAAGTAGTCCTGTGTCCTGAGCCGTGCACTTCTAAGGGGTCTTTTGAGCAATTTACGGGGGTTTCAGGACCCAGACCCACATAAATGTGCTCAGAATTAATGTACCTAAAACATAGAAGATATCTCCCAAAAATTAAGGTATTTTTTAAATGTTTAACAGTACTATGGTTCCTGTATTGTCCACAGTCTGATGATGGCTGGTAACAAATCCTGGTATCTCCTTATTATTGTTACATACATACTAGGAGCTGCAGTTTCATGCCAGACAATTTTATGTTGGGTTAGCTTTAGTTCTGGTGACGTAGTAGTGATTTGAGCTTGATTTTGGTAATGTAAACATGTACCAATGATGGTTCTGGTGATGTAGTAGTGATTTTAGCTTGGTTCTGATTATGCATTCATATACCAATGGCGGTTCTGGTAATGTAGCAGTGGGCAGATCGTGGTTCTGGTGATGTAGCAGTGTGCAGATGGTGGTTCTGGTAATGTTATCGTGATTTGAGGTTGGTTCTGGTGATGTATTTGTGTAGATGTAGCAATATTTAATGTATTTGATTTAATAGTAGATCATTATATCTCCCATACACTATAGATAGGTGTCCCATCATGCGGCGGGCAGTTATCCTGCCTGACTCTCCCATACACTATAGACAGGTGTCCCATCATTTTGGCTGGCAGCTATCTCCCTGACTCTCCCATACACTATAGACAGGTGTCCCATCATGCGGCTGGCAGCTGTCTCCCTGATTCTCACATACACAGGAGCGTTCACTTTGTTGAGTGGTCATGTTCTCTATGAGACAGACGCTACAACACATCTCTGGCAGTGGCTCACCTCTTAGAGAGAAAAGGATCCACAGTCCAAAATTGGATCTGCTGGGTCATCACTCCTCTGACAATTAGACTGTCGGCCGAGCCTGTCTATCTCCGGGTTCATCCAACTGTAGTCTGTGTACAAGCGCCTTAATTACTTAATCTGAAGGGAATGTGAACGGTTTGGGTGTGTGCACACCATGGCCTTTAAATATCTGTGAATCTATTGAGTTTTTCAGGAAGAGGACAGGTTAGGAAACACTGGCATCTTTTTTAAATTGAAATTGTTTTAAGTGCTAGTCAGCGACTTCTTGGTGACAACAGCATGAAAAATTGTTCAAATACCTGTTTTAACCACTTAGTGTCTTTGAAAACCTGTATCTGTTAAAATAAGCAAAATAAAACTGAACGTATGCGCAGCAAGTGCAGATCTTCATTCCTATGGTGTTTAGCACTTTTTCAAGTGTGTTAGAGTAGTGTCTTAAATAGGTGTCGTGTGCACAAAATCATAATTTTACGTTGTCAGTAAAGGGTGCGACCACATACAGTGTCTAAGGCAGCATGACGGCCAAATACAGCCCTGCCCATGCTACTGTGTAATATCCCCCATTCTGCTGTAAAATGTCTCCAATTTTGCTGAGTAATATCTCCCGTGCCACTGTGTAATATCCCCCATTCTGCTTTGTAATATCCCCCATGTTGCTGTGTATTTTCTACCATGCTACTGTGTAATATCCCTCTATTCTGCTGTATAATGTCCCCCATGTTGCTGTGTAATGTCCCCCATGCTGCGGTGTAATCTCCCCTATGCTGCTGTGTAATATAACCCCATTCTGCTGTATAATGTCTCCCATTCTCCTCTGTCATGTTCCCTATGCTAATGTGTAATGTACCCAATGCTGCTGTATAATGTACCCAATGCTGCTGTGTAATTCACCCCCATGCTGCTGTATAATGTCCTCAATGCTGTTGTGAAATATACCCCATTCTACTGTATATCCCCCATGCTGCAGTGTACTATTCACTATTCTGCTGTGTAATGTCCCCCCTACTGCTGTGTAATGTTCTCCATGCTACTGTTTAATATCTGCACTCTGCTGTATGTCTCCCATGCTGCTGTGTAAAATCTCCATTTTGCTGTGTAATATCCCCAATTATGCTGTGTAATATCTCCCATGCTGCTGTGTAATATATCCCATGCCGCTGTGTAATATGCCCCATTCTGCTTTCTAATATCCCCCATTCTGGTGTATAATGTCTCCAATTTTGCTGTATAATGTCCTTCATGCTGCTGTGTAATATCCCCCATTCTGCTATGTAATATCCCCCATGCTGCTGTGTATTATCCCCATTCTGTTTTGTAATATCCGGCATTCTGCTGTAAAATGTCCCCCATGCTGATATATAATGTCCGCAATGCTGCTGTGTACTATCCCCCATTCTTCCTTATGATATACCCCATGGTGCAGTATAATAAACCCTATTCTGCTGTCTTATGTTCCCCATTCTACTGCATAATTTCCTCCATGCTACTGTGTAATATCTGGCATTCTGCTGTATGTATCCCATGCTCCTATGTAATACCCCTATTCTTCTGTATAATGCCTCCCATGCTGCTGTGTAATATATCCCACTTTTTGCTTTGTAATATCTCCAATTCTGCTGTATGGTGTCCCCAAATATTTCTGTGTAATGTTCCCCATGCTACAGTGTAATATCCCCTATTCTGCTGTATAATATCCCTCTGGTTGCTGTGTAATGTTCCAAAAGCTGCTGTGTAATATTCCCTTTTGCTGATGTGTAATATCCCTTATTCTGCTGTATAATGTCTCCCATGTAGCTGTGTAATGTTCCCCATGCTGTGGTGTAATCTCCCCTATGCTGCTGTGTAATATACCCCCATTCTGCTTTATAATGTCTCCCATGCTCCTCTGTCATGTTCTCTATGCTGCTGTGTAGTGTACCCCATGCTGCTGTGTAATGTCCCTTATGCTGCTTTTTTAATATGCCTCATTCTGCTGTACAATGTTTCCTATGCTTCAGTGTAAAGTCCCCCATTTTGCTGTATAACTTCCTCCATGCTACTTTTTATTATCCGCCATTCTGCAGCATGCCTCCCATCTTTCTGTGTAATATCCACATTCTGCTGTGTAATGTCTCCCATGCTCTTGTGTAATATCCCCCATGCTGCTGTGTAACATCCCACATTCTGCTTTGTAAAATCCCCCATTTTGCTGTATAATGTCCCCCATGTTGCTCTGTAAAGTTCCCTATGTTACTATGTAAAATACCCCAAATATGTTATATAATATCCCCCATGTTGCTCTGTAATGTCCCCCATGGTGCTTTGTAATATCCCCATTCTGCTGTATAATATCCCCCATTCAACTGTATAATGTTCACATGTAGCTATGTAATATCCCCCCGTTCTGCTGTATAATGTCCTCTATGCTACTGTGTATTATCTGCCATTCTGCAGCATGCCTCCCATCTTTCTGTGTAATATCTCTATTCTGCTGTATAATGTTTCCCATGCTCTTATGTGATATTCCCCATGCTGCTGTGTAATATCCCCATTCCGCTGCATAATGTCACCCATGCGGCAGTATAATATCCCACATTCTGCTTTTTAACCCCTTCACGACTGGCCGATTTTTCGCTTTCCGTTTTGTTTTTCGCCATTCTTCTGAGAGACGTAACTTTTTTTATTTTTCAGTCAATATGGTCATGTGAGGACTCATTTTTTGCGGAACGAGCTGTACTTCTAAATTAAATCATACGTTTTACCATACAGTGTACTGGAAAACTGCAACAAAATTCCAAATGCAGAAAAATTGCAAAAAGTGCGATAGCACTATTGTTTTTGAGATATTTTATTCACTGTGTTCACTGTATGGTAAAATTGATCAGTGGGTGTCCTGCCTCAGGTCAGTGCGAGTTTGTAGACACCAAACGTATAGGTTTACTTTTATATAAGGGGTTAAAAAAAAATCGGAAGTTTTTCTGAAAAAAGTGGCAAACGTTTTACGCCATATTCCGTGACCCGTAGCGATCTCATTTTTCAGGATCTATGGCTCAGTGATAATATACCCCATGGTGCAGTATAATAAACCCTATTCTGCTGTCTTATGTTCCCCATTCTACTGTATAATGTCCTCCATTCTTCTGTGTAATATTTGGCATTCTGCTGTATGTATCCCATGCTCCTATGTAATACCCCCATTCTTCTGTATAATGTATAATGTCTCCCATGCTGCTGTGTAATATATCCCACTTTTTGCTTTGTAATATCTCCCATTCTGCTGTATGGTGTCCCTAAATATTTCTGTGTAATGTTCCCCATGCTACAGTGTAATATCCCCTATTCTGCTGTTTAATATCCCCCTGGTTGCTGTGTAATGTTCTAAAAGCTGCTGTGTATTGTTCCCTGTTGCTGATGTGTAATATCCCTTATTCTGCTGTATAATGTCTCCCATGTAGCTGTGTAATGTCCCACATGCTGTTGCGTAATGTTCCCCATGCTGCGGTGTAATCTCCCCTATGCTGTGTGTAATATACCCCGATTCTGCTTTATAATGTCTCCCATGCTCCTCTGTCATGTTCTCTATGCTGCTGTGTAATGTACCCCATGCTGCTGTGTAATCTCCCTTATTCTGCTTTTTAATATGCCTCATTCTGCTGTACAATGTTTCCCATGCTTCTGTGTAATATCCCCCATTCTGCTGTATAACGTCCTCCATGCTACTTTTTATTATCCGCCATTCTGCAGCAATCCGATCGCTCTGCACTATCTGCTGATCACAGCTATACAGCTGTAAACAGCAGATACGGTCACTTCCTGCTTCACTGGTCTCTGGTAAAAGTGAAACTGAAAGTGGTTCATGTCTAGCATAGGAGTCCTCACATGACCCTGTGCTACCATGACAACCACTGCAAGTCATGTGACATGTCACGTGACTTCCGGCATCGGGCGGTAAGTAAAACTTTACAGCGATCGCGTTTTATAATGGCGCTGTCTCATATTGACAGCGCCATTTCAGGGGTTAAACGGCACGAGCAGATACCGATTCTGCTCGTGCCTAGCAGGCACTCATCTCAGCTGTCAAAATCAGCTGAGATGTGCGCCGATCGCGGCATGGTGCCACCGGCAGACCATGGGCAGTAACGTTATGACCGCTATGACGTAAAATTACTGCCCGCGGTCGTTAAGGGGTTAATGTCCCCCATGCTGCCGTGTAATTTCTCCTGTTGCTGCTGTATAATGTACCCAATGCTGCTGTGTAATATCCCCCATTTTGCTGTATAATATCCCCATTGGTGCAATGTACTTGTGTCCATTTTGCTGTGTAATGTCTCCCCTGCTGCTGTATAATGTCCTCCCTGTTTTTTGTAATATATGCCATTCTGTTGTATGTCTCCTATGCTGCTGTATAATATCACCATGCTGCAGTGTAATATCCCCCATTCTAATGTATAATGTCTCACATTTGGCTCTGTAATATACCCCATTCTGCTGTATAATATACCCCATGGTGCAGTGTATTCTTTTCCATTCTGCTGTGTAATGTCTCCCTCTGCTGCTGTATAATGTCCTCCAAGGTATTTTGTAATATCTGCCATTTTGCTGTATGTCTTCCATGCTGCTGTGTAATATCCCAATGCTACTATGTAATATCTTCCATTATGCTGTGTAACATCCCCCGTTCTGCTATGTAATATCCCCAATTCTGCTGTGTAATGTCCCCCATGTTGCTCTGTAATGTTCCCCATGTTGCTGTCTAATATCCCCAATTCTGCTGTATATTGTCCTCCATGTTGCTGTGTAACATCCCCCATTCTACTTTGTAATACCCCCCATTCTGCTGTATAATGTCTCCCATGTTGCTGAGTAATGTCCCCCATTATATGTATATTGTATATATTGTCCCTATGCTGCTGTATAATTTACCTCATGCTGCTGTATAATCTACCCAATGCTGCTGTATAATATCCCCATTTTGCTGTGTAATATCCCCCATTGGTGCTTTGTAATATCCCCCATTCTGCTGTATAATATCCTCCATGCTACTGTGTAATATCTGCCACTCTGCTGTATGTCTTTGATGCTGCTGTGTAATATGCCCATTTTGCTGTGTAGTATTCCCATGCTGCTGTGTAATAGCTCCCATTCTGCTTTGTAACATAGCCAATGCTGCTCTGTATTATCCCCCATTCTGCTGTGTAATATCCCCAATTTTGCTGTATAATTTCTTTAATTTTGCTGTATAATAAACCCTTGCTTCTCTGTAATATCCCTATTCTGCTTTGTAATATACCCCATTCTGCTGTTATGTCTCCCATGCTGCTGTGTAAAATGCCCCATTCTGTTTTGTAATGTCTCAATGTTGCTTTATAATGTTCCCCATGTTGCTGTGTAATGTGCGCCACATTATCTATATATATAATTGCCTTATTCTGTCTGTCTGTCTTGCTCCAAAATGAGTTATTACATTGACAACCGCCGCATTGGCCGCTCGGCTCGGCCCGGCCACGCCCCCCCCACGCATTGGCCGCTCAGCCCGGCCACGACCCCCACACGCATTCGCCGCTTCGCTCGGCCTGGCCATGCCCCCCGCACACTGTGCCTGCTTGACCATGCCCCCACACACTGTGCCTGCTCGTCCACGCCCCACACACACTTTGCCCACTTGGCCACGCCCCCACATGCTTTGCCCGCTCGTCCACGCCCCCTCACGCTTTGCCCGCTCGGCCATGCCCCCCACACACATTGGGCACCTATACACCTCCCCTCAGGACTACTCCACCTATTATACTTCTCCACCCCAGGACTACTCCTCCCATTATACTCCTCACCTTCAGGACTACTCCTATTAGACTCCTCTCCCCCCAGGGCTACTCCTCCTATTATCCTCCTCTCTCCCCAGGACTACTCCTCCTATTATACTCCTCTTCCCCCAGGACTGCTCCTCCTATTATCCTCCTCTCTCCCCAGGACTATTCCTCCAACACACACACACTGCACAAAACATTCCTCCCCCCAAAACATACACACACCCCTGTTGTGAATGTCAGTTATGCTTTGGTTGCTGTGAGGCTCGCTCTTGTGGCCTGGAATGGTTTGGACAGAGACCAGGTGTGTTGAGCAATGGGCGTTTCCATTGCTAACTCTCTGCTTATTTAAACCCTGGTCTGATAGCAGGCTATGTCGGATGTCAGTTGTTCTTTGTTCACCATCCTGCTTCATCCTGCTCCAGACCACATCTACCCCAGATAAGTGCTTGGCTCTTTATTTTTGTTTTTGTTCTTATCTGAGTTTGTCATTTGCTGTGGTTGTTTTCAGTTTATTTGCATGCAGGGATCTTCCCTCTCACTTGCTTAGCTGGAAAGCTCCCTGCAGCTATGTTTGGAGTATTGCTCCTATAAGTCCATGTGTTTGTTGCTTCTTGAATTTGTAATCCTATCATCTATCTGTGTATTGTGTTTTCCTATATCACCGCAGTCTTTGAATGTGGGGGGCTTGCTATTCTTTATCTATCTTCTGAGGCAGAGAGTTATTCATCTTTCCTTCCTTTAGGATAGCTAGTTCTCCGGCTGGATTCACGGTGCACATGATGTTAGTTCACCCCTCGGCTACTTCTAGTTGTGATGGTTAGTAAGGGGATGGCGGCCAGATTAGTTGTCAATGCTCTTCTCACCTTTTACCAATGATTTTTGGTTGTCTTCCATGGTTACGGATCATAACACACCCCACACACACACACCCCACACACTGCACCACATACACACACCCACACAAACCGCACAACACTCACAGCACCACATACACACAGTGCTCCACAAACAACGCAACACACAAACAACACCGCTCTCTCACACCGCCACACCCAGACAACACCCAGAACATTTACAGCGCCCTTCACAAACACTTGGTAACTACACACAACAATATCTATATATATAACAAAAATCATACATTAACTACACAATAAATTCTAGAATACCCAATGCGTTAAAATCGGGCCACCTTCTAGTATTGTAATATTCCCCTACTGTGCCTTATAATTTCCCCCATGTTGCTGTGTAATATCTCCCATGCTGCTGTGTAATGTCCCTTATGCTGCAGTGTAATATACCCTATTCTGCTGTATAATGTCTCCCATGTTCCTCTGTAATCCTCCCCATGCTTCTGTGTAATTTCTCCCATGTGCTGTATAATATCCCCAATGCTGCAGTGAACTATCCCCCATTCTGTTGTGTAATGTCCCCCCTACTGCTGTATAATATCCTCCTTGCTACTGTGTAATATCTGTCATTCTGCTGTATGACTCCCATGCTTTTGTGGAAAATCAACATTCTGCTGCGTAATAAATCCCATGCTGCTGTTTTATATGCCCCATTCTGCTGTGTAATATCGCCCATTCTACTTTGTAATATCCCCCATTCTGCTGTATAATGTCCCCCCATGTTGCTATGTAATGTCCGCCATGTTACATTGTAATATACCCCTATTCTGCTGTATAATGTCCCCCATAATTCTGTGTAATATATCCCATGCTGCTGTGTAATGTCCCCTATGCTGCAGTGTAATATTTCCCATTCTCCTTTGTAATATCCCACATTGTGCTGTATAATGTCCCACATGCTGCTTGGTAATATCCCCCATTCTGCTGTATATTGTCCCCATGCTGCTGTGTAATTTCCTCCCATGCTGCTGTATAATGTACTCAATACTAAGCTGTAATATCCTTCATTCTGCTGTGTAATGTCTCCCATGAGGCTCCAATGTGAGGTTTGTGTGGCAGGCAGAGGCTATAGTCTGGGGATTGCAGGGGAGGGGCAGGCAGAGGTTATAGTCTGGGGATTGTGGGGGAGGGGCAGGCATAGGCTATAGTCGGGATTGCGAGGGATAGGCAGGTAAAGGCTTTAGTCTGATTGCGGGGGAGGGGCAAGCATAGGATATAGTCGGGATTGCGAGGGAGGGGAAGGTAGAGGCTATAGTCTGGTGATTGCGGGGGAGGGACAGGCAGAAGCTAAAGACTACGGATTAGGCGGCCTATTATTGTAGTCTGGGGATTAGGGGGCCTATGACTCTAGACAGTGGTTGGGGAGCTGGGGCTGTTAGTATAGTCTTAGAGTTAGGGGGTCTATTGCTGTAGGAGGGTTGTTTAGGGAGCCTATTGCTGTAGGAGGGAGGTTTATGGAGAGTATCGCTGCAGGAGGTGGGGTTTAGGGGGCCTATTGCTGTAGGAGGAGTGTTTACGGTCCTATTGCTGTAGGAAGGGGGTTTAAGGGGCTTATTGCTGGGGGGTAAGGGGGGGCTATTGCTGTACAGGAAGATTTAGGGGGCCTATTGCTGTAGAGGGCGGTTTGGGAAGCCTATTGCTGTAGAAGGGGGCTTAGGGAACCTATTGGTGTAGATGGGGGGTTTAGCTTGCCTACTGCTGTAGAGGAAGGTTTAGGGGTCCTATTGCTGTAGATGGTGGGTTTAGGGAGGTTTACAGAGTGGAAGATAGTGCAAAGGATAAAATCGATGGGGAAAAGTGTAAGGACTCAGTATGTTGGGGTTCTGAGTATGGAGAGGAGTGAAACTTGGTACTCAAAATCAATGTGAACAGTGGTTTTTATTGTGAAGAACTTGTAGTACCAGCACAAGTACAGATGTTTCGGTCAAAAGACCTTAATCAGTGCGTGCAGAGGGTCCTCAAAAAGTACTGTATAGTAGCATGGCGAGCGGCGTAGCCCGGTATGACATGGTGTCCACCGCTGTCTATGTGGCAGTGATGTGCTTGTGCTGGTCCTACAGGTTCTTTATAATAAAAACCACTATTCACGTTGATCTTGAGTGCCACGTTTCTACAACTATTTGATACGGTTTGGGACCCTACTTGTGCACCACCCCAGAAGTGACATGTGTATCAATGCATTAAGTATAGAGAGGGGGAATGATTGGGAGCTCATTATCGAAAAGGAGCTAGCATGGGGATTCAGTATGAACAGGCGCAGTGTGAGGTCTCAGTATGGAAACGGGGCAGTATGGGTGGGCTCAGTATGGAGTGGAGCAATGTAGGGGACTCAGTATGAGACGTGAGGTAGTGTAGGGATGCTCAGCATTATGGCTCTTTTCCACTACGTCGCTAGTAATCCAAAAGGAATGTTCAGTCCATTTCATCTCCTTAGGATTCTGGAGGAGGCTTTTTGTGTCCTTTTATGTAAACGACGGTGCGCTTCATGAGCGGTTGTAAAATATTGTCCAACCAATCTGAAAGGTGGCTGGTTAGCGATCCAGTGCTAGCAACAATGGGTCTTAACGGAGGGGGGAAGGTTTCCTTTTGAACTTTGGAAAGACTCTGAAAGATCGGGCAAATAGGAGTATCTACCATCAGGTATTCCTAGGTTTTCTTGTTTAGAATCCCCCAATTTTAACCTTCTTGTAGAATATTCTGTAATTTGGTAGAAAAAATATTTGTTGGGTCCTCGTTGAAAGGTAGAGTGGTCATTTAGTATGATGGATATTTCTTTTTCATAAAGAGTTTTATCTAAAATGACCACTGATCCCCCCCCTGACCAGCGGACCATGATCACCCCTCGGATTTTGTGGCATAGGAAGAAAGGTGAGCTGAACAATAATTTTTTTAGGGGAAAAATATGACCGGAGTGCTTCTTTAAAGGGAGCCTGTCACCAGATTTGGTGATTATAAGCTGCGGCCACCACTAGTGGGCTCTTATGTACAGCATTCTAACATACTGTAGATAAGACCCCAGGCAGCTGTGTAGAACTTAACAATCACCGTATAATACTCACCTAAAGGGCAGACTGGTCGGATGGATGTCTCCATTCTCCAATAGCGGCGCCTCTTCTTTCAGCTATCTTTGTCCTCCTTCTTCTGAATCCTGGGTGCATGATGCATTTTACGTCATCCACAGTAGCCGGCATTGAGGTCCTGCGCAAGCGCACTACAATACTTTGATCTGCCCTTCTCAGGGCAGATCAAAGTGCTCCTCTAAAAGTAACTAAACTTTTGGGAGAATTTTTTGTTTTATGCCCAATAATTCTGAGCAGATTAGTGAGGAATCTGTTCTTGAAACTCCCAAAAATAGCTGAAAAGCTTTTTTAGAAGAGCACACACAGCACAGAGCAGATGCTGTAGAAAGTAATCCTGTCTCCTGAGCCGTGCACTTCTAAGGAGTCTTTTGAGCAATTTACGGGGGTCTCAGGACCCAGACCCACATAAATATGCTCAGAATTAATGTACCTAAAACATAGAAGATATCTCCCAAAAATTAAGGTATTTTTTAATTGTTTCACAGTACAATAGTTCTGGTATTGTCCGCAGTCTGATGATGGCTGGTAACAAATCCTGCTATCTCATTATTGTTACATATGTACTAGGAACTGCAGTTTCATGCCAGGCAATTTTATGTTGGGTTAGCTTTAGTTCTGGTGACGTAGTAGTGATTTCAGCTTGATTTTGGTAATGTAGTCATGTACCAATGATGGTTAATAATAATAATAATAATCTTTATTTCTATAGCGCCAACATATTCCGCAGCGCTTTACAATTCAGGAGGAACATATACATATCATATACATAAACATATACAGACAAGTAACAATTATAGAGGATACAATATTTAAAAGGAAAAATGGCAACCCTGCTCGTGAGAGCTTACAATCTACAATGAGATGGGGGGAGGGGCAAGGTACAAGTGTTTATTTAAAATGACAATCCAGCCAGCTCATGGGGGATAGATGATGGCTTCCTGGACCAGTTGGCCAGAGCCTTGAGATGCATTTGGGTGCCATGGAGTTTGACGTGGGGTTTGACGTGGGGTTATGTTCTGAGAAGTTGTAGAGGGATTAGGTGAAATTAGTTTGGCTAGGGAGTGTGATAGGCCACCCTAAAAAGATGCGTTTTTAGGGAGCGTCTGAAGCTGAGTAAGTTGTGATTTGTCCTAACTTCTTGGGGTAGAGCGTTCCAGAGGTTTGGTGCAGCTCGGAAGAAGTCTTGGATTCGGGAGTGGGAGGTTCGAATTAGTGTGGATGTTAGTCGAAAGTCATTTGCAGAGCGTAGAGAACGGGTGGGATGATAGACAGAGAGGAGGGTGGAGATGTAGGAGGGTGCTGCACTGTGGAGAGCTTTGTGGGTGAGAACAAGCAGTTTGAATTGGATCCTGTGATATATGGGCAGCCAGTGCAATGACTGGCACAGAGCAGAGGCATCCGAGTAGCGGTTGGCCAGATAGGTGACCCTGGCTGCTGCATTAAGGGTGGACTGTAGAGGGGAGAGTCTAGTTAGGGGGAGACCAATTAATAGAGAGTTACAGTAGTCAAGGCGAGAGTGGATCAGGGCCACGGTGAGGGTTTTTGTCGTTTCCATTGTGAGAAAGGGGCGGATTCTAGCGATGTTCTTGAGGTGCAAGCGGTAGGTGCGGGCAAGAGATTGTATGTGGGAGGTGAAGGAGAGATCAGTGTCAAGTATAACCCCCAGGCAGCGGGCTTGCGGCCTAGGACTTATCGTTGTGCCACACACAGAGAGGGAGATGTCAGGGTTAGGAAGGTTGGGAGATGGAGGGAAAAGCAGAAGTTCAGTTTTGGAAAGGTTAAGTTTCAGATAGAGAGCAGACATGGTGTTGCAAACTGCAGTCAGGCAGTCACTTGTGTTCTGTAGTACAGCGGGGGTGAGCTCAGGGGAGGAGGTGTATAGTTGTGTGTCATCAGCATAAAGATGGTACTGGAAGCCAAATCTTCTGATGGTCTGTCCAATTGGGGCAGTGTAGAGGGAGAACAGAAGAGGGCCAAGGACTGAACCTTGAGGGACCCCAACAGTGAGAGGGAGAGGAGAAGATGTGGAGCCAGCAAAATGATACACTGAATGAATGGCCAGAAAGATAGGAAGAGAACCAGGAAAGAACAGTGTCCTTTAGGCCAATAGAATGGAGCAAAGAGAGAAGGAGATGGTGGTCAACAGTGTCGAAGGCTGCAGAAAGGTCAAGAAGAATAAGCAGAGAGTGGTCACCGTTACGTTTTGCTGTCAATAGGTCATTGGTCACTTTGACAAGGGCAGTTTCTGTTGAATGTAAAGGGCGGAAGCCAGACTGTAAAGGATCTAGAAGAGAGTGAGAGGAGAGGTAGCGGGTGAGGCGAGAGTACACCAGGCGCTCCAAGAGTTTAGAGATGAAGGAGAGATTGGAGACTGGTCTGTAGTTGCTTGTGCAGGACGGATCAAGGGAAGGTTTTTTTAATAGTGGAGTAATAATAGAGTGTTTGAGGGAGGAAGGGAAGATACCAGAAGAGAGAGAGAGATTGAAGATTTTAGTTAGGTGAGTGGTGACTACCGGAGAGAGTGTCTGGAGTAGGCATGAGGGGAAGGGATCAGTAGGGCAAGTGGTAGGACGAGAAGAAGAGAGGAGCCTGGAGACTTCCTCCTCTGTGACTGGGTCAAATGTGGAAAGTGAGCTGGATGGGATGTGGCGAGGGATGGGATTCACAAAGCTTGGTGACTGGGAGCTGATCTCTTGGCGGATGTTTTCTATTTTCTCTGTGAACTACGAGGCCAGGTCATCAGCATGAAGGTCTGTGATAGGGGTCTGTGCTTTGGGACTGAGGAGGGAGTGAAAGGTGTCAAAGAGCATTTTTGGATTGTTGGCTAGTGAGGAGATAAGGGTGGTGAAGTAGGTCTGTTTGGCGAGGTGAAGGGAAGAGTTGTAGGTCCTTAACATGAACTTGTAGTGGATGAAGTTTTCTGGTGTGCGGGATTTCCTCCATAGGCGCTCGGCACTCCTAGAGCATCGCTGGAGAAATCGAGTTTGTGATGTGAGCCAAGGTTGTTTTACTCGGTGTTTGGAGGTTCTGAGGGTGAGGGGTGCTACTTGGTCCAGGGTGCTTCTGAGTGTGTCATTGTAGTGCTTTACAGCCAGATTAGGGCATGAAAGTGAGGAGATAGGGGATAGTGATAAGTGTAGAGAGTCTGTAAGTGTTTGAGATTCAATGGCCTGTAGGTTTCTGAATGTGTGATAAGTGGGAGTGTGCTGGGGTGGACGAGGGTTTGTGAGCTTGAAGGAGAGGATGTTGTGGTCAGAGAGGGGAAGAGGTGAGTTGTCAAAGTGAGAGATTGAGCAGAGGCGGAAAAAGACCAGGTCAAGGGTGTTACCATCTTCATGTGTCTCTGAGGATGAGAGTTGTGAGAGGCCAAGGGAGGTGGTGAGAGATAGAAGCTGGGATGCAGAAGGGGAGGAGGGGCTGTTAAAGTCTCCTAGGATCAGGGTTGGCAATTCAGAAGACATGAAGTGTGGCAGCCAGGCTGAAAAGTGGTCAAGGAACTGGGTGGGTGAGCCTGGGGGACGGTATATGACAGCTACTCTGAGGGGAAGGGGATGGAAGAGCCTAATGGTGTGAACCTCAAAGGATGGGAATGAGAGTGATGGAGCTGGGGGGATGACCTGGAAAGTGCACTGTGGGGACAGTAGTAAGCCTACTCCACCACCATGTCTGTTTCCAGGTCTTGGTGAATGGGTAAAGTGTAAACCACCATGAGAGATGGCAGCAGGGGAAGTAGTATCAGAATCCTGAATCCAGGTTTCAGTTAGGCCTAATAAGTTAAGAGAGTAATTGAGAAAGAGGTTGTGGATGTAAGGAAGCTTGTTACATACAGACCGTGGATTCCATAGAGCACAATTAAAAGAGGGAAGTGAGGGTGTACAGGGAATGTTAATAATATTATCAGGGTTTCTATGGGAGGTGGGGGAGGGGGTAAAGTTAGCATGGGGTGGACCGGGATTAGGAGAGATATCACCTGATAGAAGTAGAAGGAGAAGGGTCAGATGGTTTTTGGACGTGTTTTTGTGTGATATCCTGGAGCATGAAGGATTGAGGTTAATCAGCTAGGTGAAAAGGGTCTGTGAACTGTACATAGGAGAGGAGAGGAGAGAGGGACTAATGTGTATGAGTGGTGATGGAGGGGGGACAGGGCGGTGAAAGTGGACAGTAAAGGCACATAGGATGATAGAGAGAGAAATAATAGTCATGATGGAAACAGAGTGTCAAGGATTAGTTTACCTGCCTCCTGCCCTGACTAACTGCCATTGAAGTAACTGCCCAGCACTTGGCAACGTTGGCACTTAGCAAAAGATGGCACGCATGCAGGCACCCCTTAGAACAGCCCCAGATATATAGGGCAGACTAGAGGGTTAGGTGAGGGGGATTATGGGAGCTCAGCTTGTTAAGGAAAATTAACAAATGCTGATCACACCAGGGAATGATTAAGGAATCAAAGGAAACAGAACATTTCACACCCACCCGGACTCTAGTCTACACAGATTCACACCTTCCACCATCAGATAAGATGTACAAAGAGGAAGATACAGTCATACATCAGTGAGTATAAAACATAATGTAAAAATGACATAGCATAACTCACAGCAAGCAGAGATATATACCAGGAGAGTGGTTCTGGTGATGTAGTAGTGATTTCAGCTTGGTTCTGATTATGCATTCATATACCAAAGGCGGTTCTGGTGATATAGAAGTGTGCAGATGGTGGTTCTGGTGATGTAGTAGTGATTTGAGGTTGGTTCTGGAGATGTTGTCATATACAGATTGTGGTTCTGGTAATGTTATCGTGATTTGAGGTTGGTTCTGGTGATGTATTTGTGTAGATGTAGCAATATTTAATTTATTAGGTTTATTAGTAGATCATTATATCTATCATACACTATAGATAGGTGTCCCATCATGCGGCTGGCAGTTATCCTGCCTGACTCTCCTTTACACTATACACAGGTGTCCCATCAGTTGCCTGGCAGCTATCTCCCTGACTCTCCCATACACTATAGACAGGTGTCCCATCATGCGGCTGACAGCTGTCTCCCTGATTCTCGCATACACAGGAGCGTTCACTTAGTTGAGTGGTCGTGTTCTCTATGAGACAGACGCTACTACACATCTCTGGCAGCGGCTCAGCTCTTAGAGAGAAAAGGATCCACAGTCCAAAATTGGACCTGCAGAGGATCCTCAGAAAGTATAGTAGTGTGGCGAGCGGCGTAGCCCGGTATGACGTGGTGTCCACCGCTGTCTATGTGAAGAACTTGTAGGACCAGCACAAGTACAGATGTTTCGGTCAAAGACCTTAATCAGTGCGTGCAGAGGGTCCTCAGAAAGTATAGTAGCGTGGCGAGCGGCGTAGCCCGGTATGACGTGGTGTCCACCGCTGTCTATGTGGCAGTGATGTGCTTGTGCTGGTCCTACAAGTTCTTTATAATAAAAACCACTATTCACGTTGATCTTGAGTGCCAAGTTTCTACAACTATTTGATACGGTTTGGGACCCTACTTGTGCAGCACCCCAGAAGTGACGTGTGTATCAATGCATTAAGTATAAAGAGGGGGAAGGATAGGGAGCTCATTATCGAAAAGGAGCTAGCATGGGGATTCAGTATGAACAGGGGCAGTGTGAGGTCTCAGTATGGAAACGGGGCAGCATGGGTGGGCTCAGTATGGAGTGGAGCAATTTAGGGGACTCCGTATGAGATGTGAGGTAGTGTGGGGGTGCTCAGCATTAGGGCTCTTTTCCACTTGTGTACCGCTTCAGATGCGAGAGCTTCGGAAGCGATATGCTAATGACCCTCTGCTGTGAGCGTCAGCTGAGGGTCATGCAACTGTGATGCGATCTTTCGATCGCATCACAGGAGCGGATTAGATGGGGGAAGCACTTTCTCCTCCACTGTCTGTCTCTGCGTGCACTGCAGTGGGATGTTGGGAGTGCGTGAGCTGAGATTCATTGCAAAACGCAGCATGCTGCGATTGCACCGAGAGCACGATTTGTGTGGAGAAATAACAGGAAAGAGGACACTGGCTCATTGATTAACACTGGTGCGAGTGCAATCCGATTTTTTTTATTGGATTGCACTTGCACATGCAAATCGCAGGTGGAAACGAGCCCTTAGGCGTGAGATAGCATAGTGGTCTCTGTATCGTGTGGGGCAGCATGGAGGCGTCATTATGGAGAAGGGGCAGGCAGCATTTAAAGCGCATTAAGAAGGAGCAGCATTGGTGGCTCAGTATGGAGAAGAGCAGTGTGAGAGCCCCATATGGAGAAGGGCAGCATGCATGGGACATTGTGAGGAGGGGGCAGCATGATGTGAGGACAATATGCAGATCATATTTTATAATTGAGAAAGGTGTGATGGGTATAATTTATAAAGACCAGTGTGGCGTTTTTATTTTATTAGGGGGCAGAGTTGCGGTCATAGTATATAAGTGGGGACGGTGTGGTGGGAATATTTTATAGGAGAGGATAGTGTGGAGGCCATGTATGTTAAGAGGAATTGTGTGCAGTAATATTCTTTTGTGGGGAGCACAGTGAGGAGTAATTATTTGTTTTTCTATGACGCCTCATTGGGGGACACAGAACCATGGGTGTTATGCTGCTTATCCATAGGAGGACACTAAGTGAATGCAAAGATGTTAGCTCCGCCCCTGCAGTATACACCCCCTGGCTCAGCCAGGCTACTTCAGTTTTAGCTTAGTGTCTATAGGAGGCACATCTCTGCAGACTACTGCAGCAAGAATTTTTTGTTTTTAGAAGGCGACGGTTTGCTTTGGGGACCGATTTCCCAAAACCATCAACGGCGGGAACGCGGAGTGTTGCCTCCCCGTACCACCTTCTGCGACGCTGGATCCTGGGCTGTTACTCACTGGATGACAGGTCTCATGGCACTGATTTTCCAGAGCCCAGAGCCGATGACAAACTTCCTCAGTCCCTCTGGCAGGCTCTGAGTTGATACACGCTCTGCACCAAGTGTGACCAGACACAGCAGGCGTCAGAATCTCCACACTGGAGCTGAGGTGAGATCCTCCCTGACAGGAATTGTAGCTAAGGAATCCTCCCTGACATGAATTTTAATTGAGGATTCCTCCCTGACATGAATTTTACCTGAGAAATCCTCCCCTGACAGGAATTTTACCTGGGGAATACTCCCTGACAGAAATTTTACCTGGGGAATCCTCCCTGACAGGAATTTTACCTGAGGAATCCTCCCTGACAGGAATTTTACCTGAGGAATCCTCCCTGACAGGAATTTTACCTGAGAAATCCTCCCTGAGAGGATTTTTACCTGAGAAATCCTCCCTGACAGGAATTTTACCTGAGCAATCCTCCCTGACAGGAATTTTACCTGGGGAATCCTCCCTGAGATGAATTGGAGCAAAGGTCACTGTCTGGATTCACATGGGCTGTTTGCAGACTCCTGCATAGCATTCCTCCTGTGGCGGGGAGAGGGGGAGAGATCCCAGGACTCAGTGCACCCACAGCTGCGGTACGTACACTTATGGAGTTTTTTTCTGTCCACCGTGCAGCCCGTGCAGGGCTGGAGGGGGGAAAGTGAGTCCCTTCCCACCATTTTATTATAGTTTCATAGTTTCATAGTTTTTAAGGTTGAAGGGAGACTCTAAGTCCATCTAGTTCAACCCGTAGCCTAACATTATATTTCCTCATATCGACGTTCTTGTCGGAGCTAAGCCCCGCCCCCCTTCAACACTAAAGCGTGTGTAGCTCTTCTCATATGCCCTGCACAACTACAGTAACAGCTATAAGACTTCTAATGTTCAGCCTGCACTACCTGCCACACTGAACTACTAGGGTTTGATAGCACCTCTTCCTTCCGTGAGTCCGGTGCCACTGTAGCTCCCAACCCCCCCCCCCCCCGCCACCACTGCAGCAACCGCTGCCAGCCCAGAGCCTATGGCTCCCAGTCCCCCGGAATGGGCAGAGTTCCAAGAACCCGGTGCTGGCTATGCAACATTGTCCTCACACCCCTCGGGGCCCCTGGACAGAACGCAGCTTGATGACACCTCTATAGAGGGTCCTTCTGATAAGAATCAGCCCTCTGCTTCACCGGTTGCAGATAAGAAAAAGGGCATGACCCCAGGGTTCTTCCTTGGGGGTACACAGATGGGGTTCTCCCACATGTTCCGCGGTCTCTGAGGAGCCGGAGGAAGGGAAATGATGTTTGTACCAGGATGATTCCTTGGTTTCAACCTCCCCGAGCAATCAAGCTGCGATGGACTCCCTTATTGCAGCAATCAACCAAACTCTGCATGTGGAAGATCTCCCATCCACTACTATTGACCCTGCGGTCTCCTTTAACCCCTTCACGACCATGGACGGAAAGATCCGTCCTTGTGCCCTGGGCCTTAACGACCAAGGACGGATCTTTCCGTCATGGCGGAATCGCGGCACCGGAGCCTCCGGTGACTGTGATCGGTTAACATAAACCGCAGATTCGGGGAGGAGGGGACCTGTACCTGACCTCAGGAGGGGTGGTGCCTCCTCCCCGGACCTACGGAGGCTGTGATTGGCTGACGAACACCGCTCAACCAATCACAGCCACTGTAATGTTCCAGCCATTTAAAATGACTGAAACATTGAAATCCAGCCCTGGCCAGTGCAGCTGTAGCACTGGCCATTGGCTGGAGCTGGGTGACCTCACTGGATCACCCTCCCCCAGCTCCACTGCTCTGATTGGAGAGATCGGCCTTGTGACCGATTTCTCCAATCACAGTGGACCTGTTGCCGGTGACCGCCCCCATCAGCTTCCCTTGTCCCTGCAGCACGCTGAGCACAGTAAGTGTACACAGTGCAATGGCAGGGCGACAAGCTCCGGTCCCATGCTGTTATGAGACCGGAGCATGGGACCCGGAAGTTGCCGCGCTGCCATTGCACTGTACGAAAAGCGCCCCGATCCGCCGCCGCCCGCCGCTGCCCACCGCTGCCCACCGCGATCTGCCACCTGTCTCCCCGATCTCCTGCCCGCACCCTCACCCCCACACCTCCCGATCCGCTGCCGCCGCCGCCGCCCTCCATCTGCCACAGTGCCACCGTTCCCCCAATCTGCTGCCCGGCCCCCTCACCTCCGTGCAGCAGATCGGAGGGAGCGGTGGCACTATGACAGATGGAGGAGGACAGGGATCGTGCACCCTGTCCTCCTCCATCTGTCATAGTGCCACCGCTCCCTCCGATCTGCTGCCCGGCCCCTCCCCCTCGTGATCGGTGCTCGCCCCCTCCCCTCCGTGATGTGCTGCTCGCCCCCTCCCCTCCCCTCCGTGATGTGCTGCTCACCCCCTCCCCTCCGTGATGTGCTGCTCGCCCCCTCCCCTCCCCTCTATGATGTGCTGCTCGCCCCCTCCCCTCCGTGATGTGCTGCTCGCCCCCTCCCCTCCCCTCCGTGATGTGCTGCTCGCCCCCTCCCCTCCCCTCCGTGATGTGCTGCTCGCCCCCTCCCCTCCCCTCCCCTCCGTGATGTGCTGCTCGCCCCCTCCCCTCCCCTCCGTGATGTGCTGCTCGCCCCCTCCCCTCCCCTCTGTGATGTGCTGCTCGCCCCCTCCCCTCCCCTCCGTGATGTGCTGCTCGCCCCCTCCCCTCCCCTCCGTGATGTGCTGCTCGCCCCCTCCCCTCCGTGATGTGCTGCTCGCCCCCTCCCCTCCCCTCCGTGATGTGCTGCTCGCCCCCTCCCCTCCCCTCCGTGATGTGCTGCTCGCCCCCTCCCCTCCGTGATGTGCTGCTCGCCCCCTCCCCTCCCCTCCCCTCCGTGATGTGCTGCTCGCCCCCTCCCCTCCCCTCCGTGATGTGCTGCTCGCCCCCTCCCCTCCGTGATGTGCTGCTCGCCCCCTCCCCTCCATGATGTGCTGCTCGCCCCTTCCCCTCCGTGATGTGCTGCACGCTCCCCCCCACCTCTCACCCCCGTGGTCAGCTACCCGCCCCCTCCCCTGTCACCGCCGTGATGTGCGCCCCCTCCCCTGTCACCGCCGTGATGTGCGCTCCCTCCCCTGTCACCGCCGTGATGTGCGCTCCCTCCCCTGTCACCGCCGTGATGTGCGCTCCCTCCCCTGTGACCGCCGTGATGTGCGCTCCCTCCCCTGTGACCGCCGTGATGTGCGCTCCCTCCCCCTGTGACCGCCGTGATGTGCGCTCCCTCCCCTTTCACCGCCGTGATGTGCGCTCCCTCCCCTGTCACCGCCGTGATGTGCGCTCTCCCCTGTCACCGCCGTGATGTGCGCTTTCCCCTGTCACCGCCGTGATGTGCGCTCCCTCCCCTGTCACCGCCGTGATGTGCGCTCTCCCCTGTCACCGCCGTGATGTGCGCTCCCTCCCCTGTCACCGCCGTGATGTGCGCTCCCTCCCCTGTCACCGCCGTGATGTGCTCCCTCCCCTGTCACCCCCGTGATCTACTGTCCACTCTCCCTCCACCTCTCACCCCCGTGATCTGCGCTCTGCTCACCTGTCTCCCCCGTGATCTGCTGTCCGCTCTCCCTCACCTCTCACCCCCGTGATCTGTGCTCTGCTCACCTGTCTCCTCCGTGATCTGTGCTCTGCTCACCTGTCTCCTCCGTGATCTGCGCTGCGCTCCCTCCCCCACCTCTCACCCTCCCCGATCTGCTGCCTCCTTCATCTCCTGTGATCCAGCTGCCTAGATCCATCCTGTAGGGTAACTATCCCCAATCTCACCTCCCACTCCCCTTCCCACCCATCCCCCCCACCCGCCCCCTCCCCCATCCTCTGCCGCTCCTGCATCCACTGCGCCCTCTCCCATCCGCCCCACCCTATCCCAGCCGCCGTCTCACAATCACAGATGCTCCCTTTATATGCCGCTGCCCCCCCATCTGCTGCCGCCCCATCTGCCTCCCCCCCCCATCTTCCGCTGTTTTTTTTTTTCTATGCCATGGGGGTCTAGTTTCCAAAATGGGGTCACATGTGGGGGAGCTCCACTGTTTCGGCACCTCAGGGGGTCTCCAAACGCAACATGGAATACGCTAATTATCCCAGACAATTTTGCGTTTGAAACGTCAAATGACGCTCCTTGCCTTCCGAGCCCTGCTGTGCGCCCAAACATTTTATTTCCACCACATATGAGGTGTCTGTGTACTCAGGAGAAATTGCACAATACATTTTATGGTGCAATTTTTCCTGATACCATTGTGAAAAAAAAAGCTACCTGGTTGAAGTAACAATTTTGTGGTAAAAAAATTTTTTTTTATTTTCACAGCTCAACTCTATTAACTTTTGTGAAGCCCCCAGAGGCTCAAAGTGCTCAATAAACATCTAGATAAATTCCATGAGGGGTCTAGTTTCCAAAATGGGGTCACATGTGGGGGAGCTCCACTGTTTCGGCACCTCAGGGGCTCTCCAAACGCAACATGGTGCGGCTAACGATTCCAGCTAATTTTCTGTTCAAAAAAGTCAAATAGCGCTCCTTCCCTTCCGAGTCCTGCCGTGCGCCCAAACAGTGGTTTTTTGCCACATATGAGGTATCTGCGTGTTCAGTAGAAATTGCCCAACAAATTTTGGTGGTTCATTTAATCCTGCTACCCTTGTGAATATGCAATATTTGAGGCTAAATTAACATTTTTGTTGCAAAAAGTAAAATGTTCATTTTTTCCTTCCACATTGCTTTAGTTACTGTGAAGCACCTGAAGGGTTAATAACCTTCTTGAATGTGGTTTTGAGTAGCCTGAGGGGTGCCGTTTTTGGAATGGTGTCACTTTTGGGTGTTCTGTGTCATGTAGACCTTTCAAAATTGCTTCAAATGTGATGTGGTCCCTAAAAAAAGTGGCTTTGTAAATTTTGTTGTAAAAATGAGAAATTGCTCATAAACTTTGAACCCCTATAACTTCCTTAAATTTTTTTTTTTTTTTCCCAAAATTGTTCTGATGTAAAATAGACATGTGGGAAATGTTATTTATTAATTATTTTGTGTCATATGTCTCGTTGGTTTTAGAGCATAAAAATTCAAAGTTTGAAAATTACAAAATTTTCAAAATTTTCGTGAAATTTCCGTTTTTTTCACAAAGAAATGCAAAAAATATCGGCCTAAATTTACCACTAACATGAAGCCCAATATGTCACGAAAAAACAGTCTCAGAATCACCGGGATCCGCTGAAGCGTTCCAGAGTTATAACCTCATAAAGTGACACTGGTCAGAATTGCAAAAAATGGCCTGGTCTTTAGGGTCAAAATAGGCTTGGGGCTGAAGGGGTTAAAAGGGTGAAGAAACCTCAAAAAAAAAAAAAAAGAAAAAAAAATTTTGACGCCGCTTCGGTATCCGTAAACTCATGGAGTCCCGGTACCTTTTTGGCTTAGCTGTCTCTAAGGGCTGGGCCGATCCGGCCTCGGTGGACCCCCACCCGGCTTCCTGCCTGCCTGAAGGAGCCTCCTGTCTTTTACTTGATGGATCCTCCTTCAAGGACCCGACAGACAGACAAGTGGAGCAGCTCGATCGCTCCGCCTTGAGTACGTGGGTCCCTCTCTCCTTCCATGTGGGTTACACAGGCACCAGGAATACTAGTTTTCCTCAGACCCTCACAGATGTAACAATTCACATTGCTGCGGCGGCGGAGTACCTCATGCAGGCCTCCCTTGACGCTGCTACCTGCGCAGTTTTTGCCGCCTCAAATACCATAGCCATCCGTAAGGCCCTCTGGTTCAAGGCCTTCTATTCAAACCTCTTGTGGTCCCCAAAAAAGGACAATTCAGTGCGACCCATCCTGGACCTCTAACACCTGAGCAAACATGTGCACGTAAGGAGATTCAGAATGGAGTTCCTATGGTCCATTATTACCTCTATGGTCGAAGGAGAATTCCTTGCCTCCATAGCTATCAGGGACAAGTACCTGCACATACCCATCACCCCATCTCACCAAAAGTTCCTCCGCTTTGTGGTTCAGGACTTCATTTTTCATTTGTAGCCCTACCCTCGGCCCTGCCACAGCACCCAAGGGTCTTCACCAAGGTCATGGCGGCCGCCATGAGTGCCCTTTACGCCAGGAGAGTGGCTGTTCTGCCTTGCTTGGATGACCTCCTCATCAAGGGCTCAACCAGCGTGCAGATCTCTGTGGGCACCCTATCCCACTTAGGGTGGCTTCTGACTCCAATCAAATCATCCCCGGTCCCGTCAAAATCCGTCACCTCCCTGGGCATGTCCCTGGATACCCTTCGGGGCTTGATATTTCGCCCTCAAGACAAGGCGACCGCTCTACAACAAGCGGTACACTGCCTTCTATATACTCCTCTCGCTCCATACGATTCAGTTTGAGAGTGCTAGGTAGGATAGCGGCGGATATAGAGGCAGTGCCGCTCCCTTAGTCACACCACTACCCACGGCAGCTGGTGCTTCTAGCTGCCCTGGAACAAGAGCCCCCTTTTTTTTCCTTGGACGAACTTTTCACCTGACACCTTCAGTGAGGTATGCGCTTTTCTGGTGGCTTCAGCCCTCTTCCATATCGAGAGGGAGATTTTCTCTCCCAAGTGGACTGACTACTCCTGACCATGGATGCCAGCCTCTTAGGCTGGGGAGCAGTGTACTGGCTCCACACTGCTTCGGGATGTTGGACGCCCCAGGAGTCTTCCCTTCCCAGAAATCATCCTGAAAATCAGCACGACCTTTCTCGCCCTCAGGTCGTTCCCCCCCATCTGCTAGCAGGTCGTTTGATTCGGGTCAAATTGGAAAATGCAACAGCTGTGACCTTTGTCAATCGGCAGGGAGGTACCAGCAGCAAGACAGATTATCTCGAGGTCCCCAGGATCCTCACCTGGGCCGGATCAACAGGGTCTGTGATTTCAGCGGTACACCTACCGGGAGTAGAGAATTGGGCGGCGGACCTTCTACGTCGCCAAGGCCTGGCCGACGAAGAGTGTTTTTTCCACCCAGAAGTGTTCCCACACATCTGCACTCGCTGGGGTACACCAGGCGTGGATCTAATGGCCTCAAGGTTGAACGCAAAGGTACCCGCATTCTTAGCCAGGTCACGTGATCCACAGTCCATTGGCGCGGATGCTCTAGTCTCCTCCTGAAGTCGCTTCCGTCTACCTTACATATTGGCAGCTCTGTCCCTGCTGCCGCGAGTAATCAGGAAGATCAAGGCAGAAGGAGTCCCGGTGATACTAATAGCACCGGACTGGCCCAGGTGCGCCTGGGACGCCGAATTAGTACAATTGCTCATGGCGCCTCTTAAGCATCCCAGACCTGGTGACCCAAGAGCCCATTTCCCATTAGAACTTCAGAGCCCTGAAGCTGACGGCCTGGCCATTGAGACCTAGACTTTAACAAGAGCGAGATTCTCTCCCACGGTCATCTCGACCATGATCAGTGCCCGAAAGCCGGCCTTCATCCTGTATTTACCACCGTACATGGAAAACTTTCCCTTTTTGATTTTTTTTTTTTTTTTTTTTTTTGCAGTCAGGTTGCAAAAGGGGTTGGCCCTTTGTTCCCTTAAGGGGCAGGTTTCATCTCTCTCAATATTCTATCAATACCGTCTAGCTTGCAATCCACAAGTCAAGACTTTCCTCCAGGGCGTTTCCCATCCAGTTCCCCCGTACAATTGGTCACTGGAGCCATAGGACCTCAATCTCGTTTTGGACGGTCTCCAGAGGTCCCCCTTTGAACCTCTTAAGGAATCTTCTCTTGCTCTTCTCTCCTGGAAGATAACATTCTTAGTGGCGATTACGTCCATCAGACAAGTTTTGAAACTGGCAGCACTTTCTTGCCGCGAACCCTTTCTAATCTTTCACCAGGATAAGGTGGTTCTACGCCCCCTTCCAGATTTTCTTCTGAAGGTTACTTCCCTGTTTCATTTGAACGAGGACATAGTTCTGCCTTCCTTTTGTCCACACCCAGTCCATAGGGTGGATAAGTCTCTACGTTCGCTAGAACTTGTGAGGGTTTTTCAGATATTACGTATCCAGGACAGCCCCTTTAGGAACATGGACTCCTTGTTCGTCATTCCTGAAAGGCCTAAGAAAGGACAGGCAGCTCCATAGGCAACGCTGGATTCGCTCTGCGATCCAGGAAGTCTACCACTTGCAACTCAAGCCCATTCCTAGTGGGCTGCGGACTCATTCCACACGACCAGTTGGCACCTCTTGGGCCATTAGGCATCAGGCTTCAGTGGAACAGGGGTGTAAGGCTGCGACCTGGTCTTGCCTACATACTTTTTCAGAGCATTACCAAGTCCATACCCAGGCTACGGCTGACGCGAACCTAGGTAGGAAAATTCTGCAAACGACAGTAGAGCAAAGGGCTGGATGATTTCCTAAAGGGCTGGATGATTTCCTCAGTACACAAAACATTGTTGGTTATAAATGACTTAGTGACTAAATGTAGAACTGGTGGAGGAAGGTTGAACTAGATGGACCTAGGTCTTTTTTCAACCTAAGTAACTATGTAACTACTATGTAAGCTATCTCAGTAGGCGCTTCTGGCTATCCGGGACTGGTTCCTAGTCCTTGGGTTGCGTTGTTTTTTGTTTACCCACCCATGGACTGCTTTAGGACGTCCCATGGTCCTGTGTCCCCCAATGAGGCGTAAGAGAAAAACAGAATTTTGTGTACTCACCGTAAAATCGTTTTCTCTTAGCCATCATTGGGGGACACAGCACGCACCCTGTTGCCCTGTTGGGCCTTAATTTTTTGTTTCTCAATACTTTTTTGTT
Organism: Anomaloglossus baeobatrachus; assembly: GCF_048569485.1. Lineage (NCBI taxonomy): Eukaryota > Metazoa > Chordata > Amphibia > Anura > Aromobatidae > Anomaloglossus > Anomaloglossus baeobatrachus. The sequence goes on along the minus strand of NC_134356.1, from coordinate 112,349,076 downwards.
AGGAGTATTCACTCACGTTTCTTGTTACTTGTTCTCCTACTGCTTGTGTACTAAAGCTGAAGTAGCCTGGCTGAGCCAGGGGTTGTATACTGCAGGGGAGGAGCTAACATCTTTGCATCTACTTAGTGTCCTCCTATGGATAAGCAGCATAACACCCATGGTCCTGTGTCCCCCAATGATAGCTAAGAGAAAACGATTTTACCGTGAGTACACAAAAATCCGTTTTTTTTTCAGTCCACAGCATAGGGCTTATTTGTGGCACAGCATTTGTAGGTATTGTTATTCAGGAACATTATAGTGACATTGCTATTTTTCGGGGCACCATGGTGAGATGTGCTGCAGAAGACCGGAGAAGAGGGAAGTCTGTAGAGACGAGCTGTGGATGTGAAGTCATCATGGAGTCAGGTACATGAGAAATCAGCGATCTGTAAGTGAATTATCACAGACCTTACACTACACTAACATTTACTCAGGTTTAGGGGAAAAAATGAAGGTATGAAGGCATGAAGGTATGGACCCAGCACCAATTCCAGTAAAATATAAAAAAATTCTTTATTGAAGCATGTTAAAATTCGCGGAAGAAAACCGCAAGGTGAACATTAAATTATGGGTGATCTTGACGTGTTTCGGACCAGTACATAAAAACAATAAGTCCTTAATCATAAATAACCTATACAGCCTATGATACTGGGTTTATATGTCAGACAAATACCTGAGTGAGAGAGGTTTGAGGGTGTGACCATTGTTAGGGATAGAAAACAGGTGTGAATAATATTAACTCAATGGACTGAAAATGTGAAAACGGAATGAAGTGGAGTAAAGTAAAAAAAAGTATAATGAAATTCCTTATCCAGGAATGAAAAATAAAATAAAATGAAAAAAATGTGCAAAGTGTATGTGTATTGTGTATGATTTTATGATTAATCTGAAAGAAAGTAATAAGAAATATAGAAAATACTTTCAAATATTATGTAAAGAAGGGAGACAAACTGTGGGATATGGACCATTTCTTGTCCAGGAGAAAACTAGGCCTATAGGATATGGGGAAAAAAGGTATTCAATTAAAATATGTTTGTTAGTTATAGTTGTTAAAGTATAGTTGTTATGATGGATCAAAAAATTCCTGTTTTTAGACCTTAAATTCTAGAGATTGTTTGTGCTTATGTAGAAAAAGGAAAGGTTTATGACCTATTTAAAGATTTGTGGGTATCAATAAAATGACAAAGTCCAATAGTTGTAATTATTTACTACAAAATTGTTATAAACTAATTCCCATAAATCAATTAATAATTATTCTACCTATATGCATTCATTAATATAAATTCTAGGGGGACCTGCAGGGTAAAAAAAAAAAAAAGTGATATATTTCATCTGCAAATTATAAATTGGATCATATCTGGTGGTAATTGGTTGCAGAATAGAACCCAAAAGGTATATTTAAATGATAAAATGGAAATCTGAATGAAAATTAAGACCTAATGGTTGCCTGGTATCTAATTTTAAGGATCCATTTGGCCTCTGCGTATAGTAAAGCTGCAAACCAGTCACTCCCTCTGAGTGGTCCGATAACGTGTTCAATATCTGCCACCTTTAAGGAGGTGAAAACCCCATCATGTAAATCCTGAAAATGTTTAGTGAGCCCCAATGAGGAGCATTTTTTCTGCATATTGCCTGCTGTAGTAATTGATGATTCTGAAGGGGTTCTAATGTGTATGCGTGTTCTAAGAGATCTGGATGTACATCCTATATAATTTTTATTGTAGATAAGGCAAGAGGCTCTATATACTACATGTGATGATGAGCAGTTGATAAAAGAATTGATTTTGAAAATTTCCCCATTGGCTCCTGGAAACTGTTTCGTACTATGCATGTATTAGCATAGACCACATTGTTGTGACGTGCTTGGAAGCCTGTAGTGCTCAACCATGTTTTGCTGGGTTTCACAGCTGTGTATAAGCCAGGTGATATGATGTTACCTATAGTTTTAGCTTTTGTAGCCACAATATTAACACCTTGTGAGAGTTTATCATTTAACTCTCTATCCTGCTGTAAGAGAGCAATGTATTGTAAAAAAATTGTTTTGATGTTGAAAAAATCCTGGCTATATGGGGTGGAAAAGGTAACACGTTCAGTATAGGTATTATTCTTAGATTTATCCCTCTGTAGATCATCACGTGACCTAGTTCTGATGCTTAGTGCTCTATGCAAAGAATGGTCGGTATACCCTCTCCTCTTCAACCTACTCCTGATGTTCTTGGCTTCTGTGGAAAAGGAGGTTTCAGAGGAACATAGCCTCTTGGCCCTGAGGAATTCGCGTACCGGTAAATTGAGTAGAGTGTGGGGAGTTTGATAACTGTCTGCATGTAAGGCCCCTTTCACACGTCAGTGATACTGGTACGTTTGTGCTTTTTTTTAAAACGTACCAGAATCACTGACATACGCAGACCCATTATAATGAATGGGTCTGCCCACACGTCAGTGATTTTTCACTGCACGTGTCTCCGTGCAGCGTACCCGCGTGTGCGTGATTGCTGCACGGAGACATGTCCATTTTTTTCTGGCATCACTGATGTTCCACGGACCACGCAGTGGTGTGGTCCGTGAAACACGTGCCAGAAAAAAACGTGCATTTAAAATAATAAACATTTCAACTCACTCGGCTTCAGCCGCGCTCTCTGCAGCCCGTCCTCCCTGCTGCTTCTAAGCCGGCTGATTACTGTCGCACATCTTAATGATGCACGACACAGCCGACCCGGAAGCAGCTGCTTCGGGGGTCAGCGCCGGCCGGATGCTGCACCGCGGGAGGATTCAGCACCACGGAGAGCGGGAGCGGACACAGGTGAGTTGATTTCTAAGTGCAATCAAGGGCCACGGAGAACGGAGCCCGGATTGCACTTAGACAACCCACGTGTGCCGTGATTCACGGCACACGCAGGGACATATGCGTGTTTTACTCGCCAGTGAAAAACGTCACTGTTTTTCACTGACGTGTGAAACGGGCCTAAGGTGGTGTTTCCACTGATCTCTTTCCTGTACAGAGTTGTCTCGATCTCATCTGTATTGTAATTACCTGATAGTTGTATGTCAAGAAAAGGGGCAGAATGGGTAAAATAGATTAACTGACAACCGCAGATTCAAGTTATTGTTGTTTAGATATGTGCTCAATGATTTGATAAACTCCTATGGAGTGATATCTGTTTTATGATCACAGATAAACATCTGGTCACCTATGTACCCTAGCGTACATGTGTGACCAGATGTGTGTGAGGAATGGATTGTTTGCGGTATGTATGTATTGTTCTTCCCAATATGCCATGTATAAGTTTGCTAGAGCGCATGACAAACTAGCTCCCATAGGGCATCCTGTGATTTGTAAATAATATATTCCATTAAACTGGAAGAAATTATGTTTAAGTAGATAACCAGTTACTGTAAGAATAAATTCTTTATGGATGTCATCCAGGGTGCTATATTTATCAAGATGGAAAAATAGGGCTTGTAAAGCTTCTTCATGGGGAATACAGGGATAGAGTGAAACTACTTCGCTAGTAATCCAAAAGGAATGTTCAGTCCGTTTCATCTCCCTAAGATTCTGGAGGAGGCTTTTTGTGTCCTTTATGTAAACGACGATGCGCTTCATGAGCGGTTGTAAAATATTGTCTAACCAATCTGAAAGGTGGCTGGTTAGCGATTCCGTGCTAGCAACAATGGGTCTTAACGGAGGGGGGAAGGTATCCTTGTGAACTTTGGGTAGACCCTGAAAGATGGGGCAAATAGGAGTATTCACCATGAGGTATTCCTAGGTTTTCTTGTATAGAATCCCCCAATCATAACCTTGTTGTAGAATATTCTATTTGGTAGAAAAAATATTTGCTGGGTCCCCATTCAAACGCCTTTAGGTAGAGTTGTAATTTAGTATGGTGGTTATTTCTCTTTCATAAAGAGTGTTATCTAAAATGACCACTGATCCACCTCACCAGCGGACCACGAGCACCCCTCGGATTTTGTGACATAGGAAGACAGGTGAGCTGAACAATAATTTTTTAGGGGAAAAAAATGACCGGAGTGCTTCCTTAAAGGGAACCTGTCACCAGATTTGGTGACTATAAGCTGCGGCCACCACTAGTGGGCTCTTATGTACAGCAGTCTAACATGCTGTAGATAAGAGCCCAGGCCGCTGTGCAGAACATAACAATCACTTTATAATACTCACCTAAAGGGCGATGCGGTGCAGACTGGTCGGATGGGTGTCTCCATTCTCCAATAGCAATGCCTCCTCTTTCGGCCATCTTTGTCCTCCTTCTTCTGAATCATGGGTGCATGATGCATTCTACGTCATCCACAGTAGCCGGCATTGAGGTCCTGCACAAGCGCACTACAATACTTTGATCTGATCTACTCAGTGCAGATCAAAGTGCTCCTCAAAACGTAACTAAACTTTTGGGAGAATTTTTTGTTTTATGCCCAATAATTTTGAGCAGATTGGTGAGGAATCTGTTCTTGAAACTCCCCAAAATAGCTGAAAAGCTCTTTTCTCTATCGCTTCATTGGGGGACACAGGAAACCATGGGTGTATGCTGCTGGGAATAGGAGGTGACACTATGCAAATAAGAATGTTGGCTCCTCCCACGTAGTATACACCCACTGACCGGAGCTGAGGAGATCAGTTTTTGCTTAGTGTCCGAGGAGGTTGGACACGCAGGGGCTGTTCTCAGCCCCTCAGGTTTTGTATTTTTGTGTTTTATTAATGTTTTCCCTTTGTTTTTCAGACACAGCTCGTCGGGCGACAGGGTGTAATCGCTCACCCTGCTCTCCCACATAGAGACCGGTCGCACAGAAGTGGGGTCCGTCCGCCACTACTGTTGTCTTCCGTGTCTGTCTGGCAGGACCCTACCCCCCTAACACTTTCAAGACGGTTTGGGGGGCATCCGCACAGAGGGACAGGCGGATGGTCCTTGCCCCCCTCCCCAAACTCTCTCGCTCCCGAGCCTGATTGTGGGGTAGGATGAAGGATGAAGACCGTACCCAGGATGGAGAGGTACCCTTCCGGTCTCCCCTCGACTATGCCCAGGACGACCGTCGAGATGTCTTTGTTCGCCTTCCAGGATGGATCCAGGATCACCTCAGGATAAGCCGGGACCTCAAGATAAGTACTCCACCCCCCTCCTTCTTCCCCGTCCCGGGTTATGGGGAGGGATCCCGGGTATAGAAACCCCACAGTCTTCTCCACCTGGGTCTGGGGGTCCTATATCTCCCCTAGAACCCCCACCAGAGGCCCCTCTGTAGCTTGTTTCCCCGGTAGCGTGGCCTCCCTGCGCTCCCCCGATCGGCCCCCCTGCCGTGGCGTCCACTATCCAGCGTCCCCTCCGGCGGCCTACCCTCAAAATTTAGCCCCCGGCTCCATTTCGGCCCGGCGTCCCCTCCGGCGGCCTACCCTTAAAATTTAGCCCCTGGATCCATTGCGACCCGGCGTCCCCTCCGGCGGCCTACCCTTAAAATTCAGCCCCCAGCTCCATTGCGGCCCGGCGTCCCCTCCGGCGGCCTACCTTAAAATTTAGCCCCCGGCTTCACTGCGGCCCTCTCATTGTCCGCGCGCCCCCTCCTGGCCACGCCCCTCAGACGGGAATTCTGTGCTGCACGCGGGCTTTTCAAACTCTGTCCCATTTCCTTTATCGCGCGAGCTTCCTGCTCCCCTGTGCAAGCGCCGCCCCCCTCTTCCTGGCGCCTGACGTCGCTTCCTGGCGCCCAGACACCCGGGGAACGTCATTTCTGCCCGCACTTCCAGCCTCCCGGCTTGGTAAGTAACTCTGCCGCCGCAGCTTCAGTGCCCCCCGCAGGCAGCCAGTGCGTCTCAGGGCCCAGCGCGCCCCCGCAGGCAGACAGATCTCTGCTCTACCTGCAGCCAAGCTCCCCCGCAGGCACCGCTCCAGGCTGCCCAGACACTCTCCTCTCCTGGGCCTCACTTTTTTGATCCCAGTCTCTGCAAGACTGATGTGTAAAAAAAAACAAAAAGAAGCCTTAAGCATACCTCAAAACCGGCTCTCCTATTGTTATTACTTCCATGGGCACCTACCCCGGATTCCGGAGTGCCGCTCACTTACAGTGAGCTGTCCCCCCTCTAACACATAGTACATGCAGCCCGGGAGTATTAACAACCCCCCCCTTCTACAGGTGCGAGATGACACTCTCCTACACGCACTCCATGCTAGGGGCCACCGGTTCTCTGGCAGGTCACCTTCTCCATTTCTAGGGTATTCCAGTGTTCTGGTTCTGTTGTCCTATCCACTTCCACTGTCAGTGTGTCTCGTGCTTCTGCCTACTCTCCTGTACCTACTATCTAGTGTGTCAGTGTTCCTCAGGTCCCTATCTACCGTAGAGTCACTATCTGTGGGTTAATGTTCCTCATGTCCTATCTACTGTCATATACCTGCCTACCACAGGGTCATTGACCTGTCCACTCTTTCAACTTTAGCCTGTCCACTATCTAGTGTGCCAGTGTCTCCACGTACCTGTCCTCTACCCAGTGTACCAGTGTTTTCTCTATGCTCCGCTTTACACCAGCGCGCCGGGGTCACCATTTACCTGTCTACTATACAGTGTGCCAGTGTCCCCATGTACCTGTCCACTACCCAGTGTGCCAGTGTTTCGCTTGCAATGGTCTACACCAGTGTGCCCGTGGTCTTCACCTGTGTGCCAGTGTCTTCATGTACTTGCCCACTATCCAGTGTGCCAGCGTTTTCCTCCTACTTGTTCACTATCCAGTGTGTCAGCATCTCTACGCACTGGCCTACACCTCCGTGCCAGCGCTTCCCTGTCCACTATCCAGTGTGCCAATGTCTGTGCCATGCCTGTGTGCCCCAATACCCAGGTGCCTTTGGGATCCTGCCCGCTTTTCAGTGGGCCGGGGTTACTACACGCATTTGTTTACTCTGGTGTACCAGTGTCTTCTCGAGCCGGCTCACTATTCAGTGCGCCAGTGTTTCTTTACGCACCTGTTTACACCACTGTACCAGTGTTGTGTGAACCTACCCACTGTTTGAGGTGTCAGGTCTCTACTCGCACCTGTCTGTTTCTGCGGACAAAAGAATTTTTTTGTATATAGACCATCCTGTCCAGCATCCAGATTGACAGTTCCACAGACCTGTCCACTTGTTTGTGTGCCAGTGTCTCTATATGTCCGTCCATCTTCCAGGGTGCCAGTATCCACTATCCAGGGTGCCTCTATGTACCTACCCACCATCCGGTGTGCTAGTGTTTCTTGAATGGGCCCTCTATCTTGTATGCCTTTATTCTATACGCACCTGTATACTACAGCGTGACAATGATTTGATGAGCCGTGCCCGCATCCACTATCCAGTGTATCTCTATGCACCTACCCACCATCCGGTGTGCTAGTGTTTCTTGCATGTGCCCTCTATCTTGTGTGCCAACGTTTCTATATGCATCGGTATACTACAGCGTGACAGTGATTTGATGAGCCTGCCCCCTATCCTACGGGCCAGCACTTATCTGAACCAGAAGCCAGATACAGCAACTGGCTTAAGTGCTTTGTTCAGCTTTTCCGCTCATCTATGACCAAGGTGGGAGCTCCATCCATCACTGCCCCGAGGCGGCACGGCAGCAGCTGTCACATTCACTGCCAGTATTCCAGATCGATGATCCTGTCCGCTATCCAATGGGCTAGCGTTTCTCCACACCAGAGGCTGGATACCATAACAGGTATGTGTTACTCTAATCACGACCCAGTGAGTCGAACAGACTGGGTCACCTAGTGGGTCATGTATCTCCCTCATCTTCGACTGACGCGAGGACTGTGTTCTGCATGGACCCCATGATGCGGCACGGTTGCAACTGTCAATAAGTTGCTTCCCAGTGACCCAGGACTCTCTCCTACTTTAAACCACTTATTCAGGTGACCAGGAGGTAAGCCATGGTCCTTTAGACCAGTTCATTGTCTGTCCTTCCTGCACCAGCTATTTACTCACTTCTCAGTGATCTGCATCCATACGTCTGGCATAACCTTGAGGTAAGGCTACATGCGACCTTTTGACTGGAGGGTCATGTGCTTCACTCCCGGCAGCAAGCACGGACCCCATGACGCGGCACAGCAGCAGCTCTCTTTTGGTCGCTTCCCAGTGACTCGAGACCTTCTCCTACCTCGCACCATTCATGTAAGGTAAGCACGAGGTAAGGCTTCTTCTCTCTTGACCGTACGTTGGCTGCGTCGTTTCTTGAAGCAGCAGTCAGTTTGATTCCCAAATGAGGTAAGCAGGGTACAGCTCTGTCTGCTAACCAGCATGTTGTCCGTTTTTACTTCCTGCCACCTTCCTCGGGTGGTTCATAGTGCTTCTGGTATCCGCCTATTATTTGGCTTAGACCAGCATTGGCTGCGCCCTCCACTAGGGTTCTGGCCAGGTACTGTATATGTTTAAAACCATAGGTTGTTACTTACATTCTCTCTCTTTCAGATAGAGTTCAGATTTCCTCAGTCCCTTCTCAGTCAACAGATGAAGTTAAGAACCAGACACAGGATCGTCTAACCATCGATTCCACGGAGGACCAGTTTCTCCAAGGGACTTCTAGTATCCGGTCATTGGGCTCACTCTTCCGGACAACCTGTAGGTTCCAAAGATTGTCTTCTGTCCTCTTTCAGCAACAGAATCCTCCAGGGAGCCCTGAATGCTCAGGCCACTGGGTGTTTCTACCCGAACACTCAACACTACAGCGAGTGGTCCCCGTCTGATCTACCAGTCTTCGCTAACATTTAGACATGACCTGCTTCAGTTTCAGGCCAAGAGGGGTCTTCATTTCCCCTGTCCCGGGTCTGCTTCCCTTCCCTTGTAGCCATTCTGGATGGCTCTTGGAGATATGCTAGATCTCTCCATAGTCTCCGCCATACCAAATTCCACGACCGCTCTCCACCGCTTGGTCTCAGATGCTTGTGCATCCCTACACGTTTCAAGCAGAGTTCCTGCCAGACCTTTTAGACTCACATATTCTCACTCATTTCCTTCCCTTCGTCGTCATTTCTAGTTGTGACGTGATGATGCGTTCTATAATAATAATAGGAATATTTTATTCATTCTTCCGTCACTCTCCCATCTTCCTTGCCACCTTCCAGGGATAGGCGTCACTCCCCTGGTTGGCTAGCGCTTAAGCCGATGACATAGTCCGAGTCCTTTCTTGAAGTCCCCCTCGAACGGGTCTTCCTTCTCCCACTTCAGGTCATACATCCCAGGTCTTGTGCCTTTTTGTCTTTCACAGGAGCCCTCCCCATGGGGGTTCTCCTTCCTATAATTCCCCGCAATGGTCACCCAGTACCCGATTCCAGAGTTCGAGTTTTTACCAGTCACGTCATTGTAGATGCTCGGACTCCCTTCTCCTGTCTGTCACGTCATAGTGGAAATTGGTTCTTGGAATTCCTTTGGCTCCTTAACCTTGTGATTTTCCTCCGAACCTCACAGGTTCTCTGGACCCCTTCCATACACAGGGGAATTATCTCCCGTATTACTTTCCCCCGTCTGCAGGCTGTTTCGTCCACTAGGGTCAGATCACTTCCCTCAGGTGCTGTGGAATCAACAGGTCAAGTTCCCTTATGGCGGAATTCCCTTACACTCTTCTCGAGTATCTCGACTCCCTTGCACCCTTTTAGGCAGTCGTTTTCCCTTTTAGTTATCCTACGGCAATAAAGGGGCCAAGGCTCCTTTGGCCTCCGCTTACCTAGCACCTACCGCTACCAGGTGCCCTAGTTCCTCGCTCATTCTTCCACTCTCAATCGTAGTACCAGGGCCTGTCGGGTCTGTTCTCTCTTAGCCCGACCTGTTCCTGTCAGTCGCCTTAGATCCTTAGCTTTCTTAGGTACAGACTTCAGAGGATGCAGTTTCTCCCTGATCATCCTATTCCCCAGCACACTCATTTTACACTAGTTCTTCGTATTCCCTAGTACTCTAACTCTTCTCCTGTACTTCGGCCCCTGGCCGAGTAGGGGTTCCTTACAGGGTCTAGGACCAGGTTCCGGTCACAGAACCTTGTCTCTGCTAACCCTGTTTTCGGGTCTTTCTCTTCCCACCCTTGGGGACTGCTTTAGGACGTCCCAAGGTTTCCTGTGTCCCCCAATGAAGCGATAGAGAAAAAAAGATTTTGGGTACTCACCATAAAATCTCTTTCTCGGAGCCTTCATTGGGGGACACAGCACCCGGCCTCTTCTAAGACTTCAATGGATCCGGAATGTTCTAGATTTCAAGCTTCTCCTCATACTGCTTTTACACAAACTGATCTCCTCAGCTCCGGTCAGTGGGTGTATACTACGTGGGAGGAGCCAACTTTCTTATTTGCATAGTGTCACCTCCTAGTCCCAGCAGCATACACCCATGGTTTTCTGTGTCCCCCAATGAAGGCTCCGAGAAAGAGATTTTACGGTGAGTACCCAAAATCTATTTTTAGAAGAGCACACACAGCACAGAGCGAATGCTGTAGAAAGTAGTCCTGTGTCCTGAGCCGTGCACTTCTAAGGGGTCTTTTGAGCAATTTACGGGGGTCTCAGGACCCAGACCCACATAAATGTGCTCAGAATTAATGTACCTAAAACATAGAAGCTATCTCCCAAAAATTAAGGTATTTTTTAAATGTTTAACAGTACTATGGTTCCTGTATTGTCCGAAGTCTGATGATGGCTGGTAACAAATCCTGCTATCTCCTTATTATTGTTACATACATACTAGGAGCTGCAGTTTCATGCCAGACAATTTTATGTTGGGTTAGCTTTAGTTCTGGTGACGTAGTAGTGATTTGAGCTTGATTTTGGTAATGAAGTCATGTACCAATGATGGTTCTGGTGATGTAGCAGTGATTTTAGCTTGGTTCTGATTATGCATTCATATACCAATGGCGGTTCTGGTAATGTAGCTGTGTGCAGATCGTGGTTCTGGTGATGTAGCAGTGTGCAGATGGTGGTTCTCGTGATGTAGTAGTGATTTGAGGTTGGTTCTGGAGATGTTGTCATATACAGATTGTGGTTCTGGTAATGTTATCATGATTTGAGGTTGGTTCTGGTGATGTATTTGTGTAGATGTAGCAATTGTGAGACAGGGAATATAGCTCAGCTGGGATCTTTGCTTTGGTCCAAGCGAGTAGCTATGGATTCACAGATGACAGCAGCAGACTGGCAGGTTCCAAACAGATACGGCCACTGCCGTGTTTATTGTGTACACTTATCTCTCCGTGTTAGACATGCAAAAACAGGAAAATAAACGTCTAAGGCCGTCTGGCCACTAACTAACAACAGAATGATAACTACAAAATAAACCTATGTAACAAACATAACAGTATCCTTTACTGTGTCGGTTCCTCAGCACAGCCAGTGGAGGTATGGAGTCTCAGCCCCAGCAGCCATGAGCCTGTACCTCTCCTCAGCAGGCTCTCTGTTCTGAATGCCTCCTGATTATTTCAGCTGATCCAGTGAATAATCAAAACCCTGGATTGAATGTGGAGAAGGGAGCAACCAGTCCCACTGCCATTCCTACTGATTGCTTCAGGAAAAACCGAACCCAAAATTACACTGAAATAAACAGACTTCAGTGACTAACTTATTGCTGAGCCAGACATAACTTTCCCAACTTTTCCCAGCCCATTTGCATGGGCCGACTGCTCCACAATCAATACATGGAGGCATATGAAATTAACCGAGGGGAAACATACCTGTTCTCTAGTGCTTCTCCCCTCGGCATCTCACATACTCCCCCACTCTGTTCGAGCCCGTGGGGTCGGACACAATGACTTACCAAGCAGTGCGTTCTAGACAACGCGTCTGCGTTCCCATGCACCGTGCCTGCTATGTGCTCCACTGAAAATTTAAAATTTTGTAACGCCAAGAACCAGCGTGTCACCCACGCATTGCCCTCTTTTGCCTGGGACATCCATGTCAGGGGTGAACGGTCCGTCACCAGCCTAAATCGGCGTCCTAGTACATAATAGCGCAGGGTTTCCAGGGCCCACTTCACAGCTAAGACGTCTCGCTCAACCACACTGTATTTTTGTTCTGCCTCCGTAAGCTTTCTGCTTAGATAGCCCACTGGGTGTTCCTCGCCGTTCACGTCTTGTGAAAACACCGCGCCGAGCCAACACCAGAGGCATCTGTTTGAACAATAAACTCCCGTGTAAAGTTTGGGGTAACCAACACTGGTTGGTCACATAAAGCCTTTTTCAACCGTTGAAAAGCGTCCTCTGCTTCTGCGTTCCACTTTATTGAGACAGAGGTTGTCCCCTTGGTAAGATTCATGAGTGGGGCTGCGATGGTAGCAAAATTTTTGATGAACCGCCGGTAATAACCAACGATCCTCAAAAAGGTTCTGACCTCTCTTTTGGTGATCGGTTGTGGCCAATTCTGAATGGCGTCCACTTTGTTTGCCTGAGGTTTTATAACTCCCCTACCAATGATGTATCCCAGATAGCGAGTTTCTTCCAACCCCAATGTACACTTTTTGGGATTGGCAGTCAGCCCGGCAGCCCTTAGAGAGTCCAAGACAACTTGCACCTTTGGCAAATAAGTTTCCCAGTTATCACTAAAGATAATGATGTCGTCCAAATATGCGGATGCATACTGGACATGGGGCTTTAGGACAATATCCATTAGTCGTTGGAAGGTGGCTGGGGCTCCATGCAAACCAAATGGCATATCCTGGTACTGGAACAGTCCCTGTGGCGCAACAAAGGCAGTTTTCTCTTTGGCAGAGTCAGTGAGGGGAATCTGCCAATAACCTTTTGTTAAGTCAATAGTGGATATGTATCTGGCTGAACCTAGTCTCTCTATAAGTTCATCAACTCTTGGAATGGGGTAGGCATCGAAATTCGATGCCTCATTCAACTTGCGAAAATCGTTACAGAACCGGATAGTCCCATCGGGCTTGGGCACCAGCACGATAGGACTAGCCCACTTACTCCGGGACTCCTCAATAACCCCGAGCGCCAGCATTTCCTCTACTTCCCGGTCAATGGCTTATCTCCAAGCCTCAGGAATTCGATACGGTTTTAACCGTACTCGTGTCTGAGGGTCAGTGACAATGTCATGTTTAATTAGGTGAGTACGGCCAGGTAGTTCTGAAAAAATATCTGCATTTCTCTGTACAAACTCCTTGTTTTTTTGTATTTGGGTCTTGGATAGCGTGTCTGCAATACCCACCTCTGGTGGTACTATCTGGGGGTCACTTACCTCAGATGTTGGTGCCACTCGAGGCTCACTATCAAGGGTAGTTTCCACTACCAGACTCTCTTTGTCCTGCCAGGACTTAAGCAAGTTTACGTGATAGATTTGTTGGAGTTTTCCCTTGTCTGGTTGGTGTACCTTATAATTCACTTCACCTATTCTTTCCAGCACCTCGTATGGCCCCTGCCATTTTAGAAGAAATGTATTTTAAACAGTAGGTAACCAAGACTAACACTCGATCCCCGGGTTGAAAAACTCGTGTTATAGCCGCCCGGTTGTACACCCTGCTTTGGGCGCGTTGTGCGCGCTCCAAACATTCTTTGACTATTGGCATAACTGCCGCAATTCTGTCCTGCATGAGTGTTATATGTTCAACTACACTGTGGTAAGGAGTCACCTCTTGCTCCCAAGTCTCCTTGGCAATATTCAACAGGCCTCTGGGACACCGCCCATAGACCAATTCAAAAGGTGAAAAGCCCGTGGAGGATTAGAGTACCTCTCGTATGGCGAACAAGAGATATGGCAGGAGAGTATCCCAATCCCTCCCGTCCTTATCCACCACCCTTTTCAATATCCCCTTTAGGGTTTTATTAAAGTGCTCGACCAGACCGTCCGTCTGAGGGTGATACACTGAGGTACGCAGGTGGGAGGTTTTTAGTAATTTACATAGTTCTTTGAGTATACAAGACATAAAGGGGGTCCCCTGATCCATAAGTATCTCTTTCGGAATGCCTGTGCGAGAAAGCATGTTAAAAAGCTCCTTTGAAATTGCTTTTGTATTGGCATTCCGTAAGGGTACAGCCTCCGGATAACGGGTGGCGTAATCCAGTACCACCAAAATGTATTGATGACCCCTGGCAGATTTAACTAATGGACCGACTATATCCATTGCTATCCTCTCAAAGGGAACCTCTATTATTGGCAAGGGTACCAGGGGGCTTCTAAAATGTGTCATAGGCGCAGTCAACTGGCATGTAGGACAGGACTGACAGTACCGAGTTACATCTCCCACCAGACCCGGCCAAAAGAAACATTGCAGAATACGGTCTTTTGTCTTTTCTCCAGCCAGGTGGCCCCCCAAGGGATGTTTATGGGCCAGGTCTAAAACCACCTGACGAAAGGATTTGGGTACCACTAGGGATTTGGGTACCACTAGCTGTTCCACCACCACTCCTTGCATCTTGTCAATGTGGTATAGCATGCCCTGTTGCACTGCCACATGTGGAAACTCATTTTGAGCCCCTGGGTACACTGGGTTTCCCTCAGAGACCTTCACATTTTCCCATGCCCTTGTTAAAGTAGGATCTTGGTGTTGAACGGTCCCGAAATTATCACGGGCCACCTCAAGACCTGGCATTTCTATAACATCCTCTAGCGTGTCCGCCTCGCCTGCAAACACAGCCAGAGGAGAGTCTACAGATTCTGGCGCTACCCCTGTGGTGGGTCCCCCTTCATCTTGCTCCAGTGGCTCAGGGGCTAACCCCAGGGTATCGTTCACCAGTTTGTCTTCAACCGGGGTGTTCACGCCATTTTTAACGTTCCACAAGTCCCAGAATAAGGGAAAATCTCTCCCCAGGATTACACTATGCAACATAGTCTTTACAATCACTGCCTGATGTCTTTTGGCCACCTAGGACGTGGCAAGAGTTACCCAGGCTGTGGGGTAGTTTTTAGTATCGCCATGTATGCAACTAATACCGACAGTTGAACCTGTTATTACTCCAGGGTCCACCAAGCTAGCATGTACCAAGGTTACTTGACTGCCAGAGTCTAAGATGGCATTCACACTATAGCCGTTGACCTCAATGCAACACACATGTTGTTCATTTCCTGTGAAAATCTCTGCAGCACAGACTGACTGTACGTATAATGACAGACGCCTTGTAGTGTTACAGTCTATAGGCTCTGTAGTTAATGGGCAGTTAGCAGCTATGTGGCCGAGCCCACAACATCGCCAACACTGTATAGGCCCTTGCCTCCCAGTTGGGGACTTCAGTCTGGGCATGTTGACTTGCTGAGAAATCACACCGCTAACATAGTCCTTTGTGGACCTGCTACCCCTAGTTGCAACATTCTCTTCTTTTGGAAAAGGAGTAGTTTTAGCAGGACTTTCAGGCGATTTCCTAGAACCCCAGCAAGGTGAAAGCGTCCCCTGGAGTAGGCTTTCAGAAGCTCTGTAACGCTCGACCATATTCACCAACTGGTCAGCGCTAGTTGGGTCACCCTGTCCGACCCACCTCTGGATCTTAGCCGGTAAGGATCGCAGGTACTTGTCTAGGACAACACGTTCCACCATCTGTGCGGGCGTCAAAGTTTCTGGTTGCAGCCATTTTTTCACCAGATGGATGAGGTCATGCATTTGTGAACGAGCTGGCTGATGTGCCACAAAAGTCCATAGATGTACCCTTTGTGCCCGTACATATGTGTTTACTCCCAGCCTTTGCAGGATTTCACCTTTTAGTTTACTATAGTCCATAGCATCAGCTCCACTTAGATCATTATAAGCCTTTTGCGGATCTCAGATCAGGAATGGAGCGACCACATCAGCCCATTTGTCCACCGGTAAGTGCTCACGTTCTGCAATATGTTCAAACACTGCCAGATATGCTTCCACATCAACATCAGCAGTCATTTTAAGTAAAGTCTTTTGTACAGCTTTCCGCACACTAGCAGGGCTTTGTGCACGGTCCTCCGCGTCTCGCGGCTGCCGAACCAAGGCCTCCTTTATTGCATTTAACTGCTCTTGGTGCATTTGATGCTGCTACTCCAGCACTTTATGGAGGTAAGTATTGGTCTGTTGTTGCTGGGCATTGGTCTGTTGTAGCTGGGCATTGGTCTGTTGTAGCTGGGCATTGGTCTGTTGTTGCTGGACATTGGCCTGTTGTTGGTTAATGTTGGCCTGCACCAACTGTTACAGCAGCTCCTCCATATTGCTGGTCTCTTGGCTCTTCAGCAGCACAGGAGCTTTCAGCCAGGACATTAACAAGAGACAATGCCCATAGAACGGTTTATCTGCAGTCACAGTCCAATAGCCACTAATGCCCGCATTCGAGACACCATTTGTGAGACAGGGAATATAGCTCAGCTGGGATCTTTGCTTTGGTCCAAGCGAGTGGCTATGGATTCACAGATGACAGCAGCAGACTGGCAGGTTCCAAACAGATATGGCCACTGCCGTGTTTATTGTGTACACTTATCTCTCAGTGTTACACATGCAAAAACAAAAAAATAAACGTCTAAAGGGTACTTTACACGCTGCGACATCGCTAGCGATCTCGTTAGCGATGTGAAATTCTAGATCGCAAGTGCGATCTTTTGAGGTTGCACATAGGTCATTTTACGCATGTGTGATCTCGAAACATCGCACTTGCGATCTAGAATTTCACATCGCTAACGGGATCGCTAGCGATGTCTCAGCGTGTAAAGTACCCTTAAGGCCGTCTGGCCACTAACTAACAACAGAATGCTAACTACAAAATAAACCTATGTAACAAACATAACAGTATTCTGTTACTGTGTCGGTTCCTCAGCACAGCCAGTGGAGGTATGGAGTCTCAGCCCCAGCAGCCATGAGCCTGTACCTCTCCTCAGCAGGCTCTCTGTTCTGAATGCCTCCAGATTATTTTAGCTGATCCACTGAGGAATCGAATCCCTGGATTGAATGTGGAGAAGGGAGCAACCAGTCCCACTGCCATTCCTACTGATTGCTCCAGGAAAAACCGAACCCAAAATTACACTGAAATAAACAGGCTTCAGTGACTAACTTATTGCTGAGCCAGATATAACTTTCCCAACTTTTCCCAGACCATTTGCATGGGCCGACCGCTCCACAATCAATACATGGAGGCATATGAAATGAACCGAGGGGAAACATACCTGTTCTCTAGTACTTCTCCCCTCGGCATCTCACACAATATTTAATTTATTAGATTTAATAGTAGATCATTATATCTCCCATACACTATAGATAGGTGTCCCATCATGCGGCTGGCAGTTATCCTGCCTGACTCTCCCATACACTATATACAGGTGTCCCATCACTTTGGCTGGCAGCTATCTCCCTGACTCTCCCATACACTATAGACAGGTGTCCCATCATGCGGCTGGCAGCTGTCTCCCTGATTCTCACATACACAGGAGCGTTCACTTTGTTGAGTGGTCGTGTTCTCTATGAGACAAACGCTACTACACATCTCTGGCAGTGGCTCACCTTTTAGAGAGAAAAGGATTCACAGTCCAAAATTGGACCTGCTGGGTCATCACTCCTCTGACAATCAGACTGTCGGCCGAGCCTGTCTATCCCCGGGTTCACCCAACTGTAGTCTGTGTACAAGTGCCTTAACTACTTAATCAGAAGGGAATGTGAACGGTTTAGGTGTGTGCACACCATGGCCTTTAAATACCTGTGAATCTATTGAGTTTTTCAGGAGGAGGACAGGTTAGGAAACACTGGCATCTTTTTTAAATTGAAATTGTTTTAAGTACTAGTCAGCGACTTCTTGGTGGCAACAGCATGAAAAATGGTTCAAATACCTGTTTTAACCACTTGGTGTCTTTGAAAACCTGAAGCTGTTAAAATAAGCAAAATAAAACTGAACGTATGCGCAGCAAGTGCAGATCTTCATTCCTATGGCGTTTAGCACTTTTTCAAGTGTGTTAGAGTAGTGTCTTAAATAGATGTCGCGTGCACAAAATCATAATTTTACTTTGTCAGTAAAGGGTGCGACCACATAAAGTGTCTAGGGCAGCATGACGGCCAAATACAGCCCTGCCCATGCTACTGTGTAATATCCCCCATTCTGCTGTAAAATGTCTCCAATTTTGCTGAATAATATCTCCCATGCCGCTGTGTAATATCCCCCATTCTGCTTTGTAATATCCCCCATGTTGCTGTGTATTCTCTACCATGCTACAGGGTAATATCCCTCTATTCTGCTGTATAATGTCCCCCATGTTGGTGTGTAATTTCCCCCATGCTGCGGTGTAATCTCCCCTATGCTGCTGTGTAATATATCCCCATTTTGCTGTATAATGTCTCCCATTCTCGTCTGTCATGTTCCCTATGCTAATGTGTAATGTACCCAATGCTGCTGTATAATGTACCCAATGCTGCTGTGTAATTCACCCCCATGCTGCTGTATAATGTACCCAATGCTGTTGTGTAATATACCCCATTCTACTGTATATCCCCCATGCTGCAGTGTACTATCCCCCATTCTGCTGTGTACTGTTATCCATGCTACTGTGTAATATCTGCCACTCTGCTGTATGTCTCTCATGCTGATGTGTAAAATCTCCATTTTGCTGTGTAATATCCCCATGCTGCTGTGTAATATCCCCAATTATGCCGTGTAATATCTTCTATGCTGCTGTGTAATATATACCATGCCGCTGTGTAATATGCCCCATTCTGCTTTCTAATATCCGTCATTCTGCTGTATAATGTCCCCCATGCTGCTATATAATGTCCGCAATGCTGCTGTGTACTATCCCCCATTCTTCTGTATAATATACCCCATGGTGCAGTATAATAAACCCTATTCTGCTGTCTTATGTTCCCCATTCTACTGTATAATGTCCTCCATGCTACTGTGTAATATCTGGCATTCTGCTGTATGTATCCCAATAAAGAAGAAGAAGTAAATGTGCAAAAAGTGGGATCACCAATGTAACAAAAAATATAAATTGTTTATTAGACACAAAAAGCCAACATGGACATGCATTAAAAACAATTAAAAAAGCACAAGCTTATAAAGATGCACAAGATTGGTGTCAATGGTATATGGCACCAAACACACCCCACACCCTCAACAAGCCAAGTAACCCAATAAATCAAGAACGTGCCCTTGCACACATGGTTTAAACAGTAAACATGCAGGTGACTGAAACTCAATACATACAATGCCCAGACGTAAAAGACAGCTAGTAATGCATGGCAATAAAATGCATAAGTAAACTGAGCCCCAACAATCACCTGTCAATGAAAAAGAATATATTGAGCCAGAAAATGCAAGGATAAACGCTGGTATAAATCAGGGCTGGAGGTGAAAAAATGTCAAGAGGGGCTGGGGTGGTGACCCCACGCGTATCGCTACAACAAAGTGTAGCTTCCTCAGGGGAAAGTGAGGAATGCCATGATTAGCGTGTCTTATATGCAGACAATAATTAGTTGGTAAATTGCTTACCAGCATGTGAATGTAAGGCAGAGGAGAATCGCCATGCTGGCGAAGCACACCGATGAGCGCCGCCATATTAGCCACCTGATCCAGTCAGGTGGACTCATGATGTGAAGGTGCCCTCCACCGCGCATGCGCTGTAACCATAGCACCCGTAAACAAGGAGGTTCACATGCGCACCACTACAGGCAAAAAGAGCACATAGTTACAGGCCGTCCGTTATTGAACGCGCAGGTAAAGGGAAATATTGCCGTGCCGGCAAAACATGCCGATGAGCGCCGCCACACTAGCCACCTGATCCAGTCCGGTGGACTCGTGGCGTGAAGGTACCTTCCACCGCGTCTGCGCTGAAGCCATGGTACCCATAAACAAGGAACCTTATATGCGCATGCACACCACTACAGGCAGAAAAAGCATACACCATAGAGTCACATGGTTCAGGTCGTCATTTATCAAACGTGCACGCGCTGGCACGGTCACATTGCAAGCACTACAAATACTTATGGAACATCGGACGTAACTACAGTGCTAACCATATCATGATGTCACGATGGCATCATGTATGTAAATCTTAATACAGCGCATGCGCAGAGGTAGTGGCACCCATCACATCAGAAAAATGAATATATATGGTTATAGAAATGGCCCGAGATGTAAGCTCAAAGGCGACAGATGGCATTATATGTGGCATAATTCATATGAGAGCAGTAGGAACGTTAACATAATATACCATACCAAAAAAGAAAAATTATATAGCAATTGAAATTCTCAGTTTTTATATATAAATGGGCAGAGAAAGTCTCTGTAAAGGAGAAAACCCCTCCTTTTAAGAAGCATCGTCTTCTAAGGGCACACAGGATTTTCTAGAATTCTTAGAGAAAAAGTGGGGGGGGATGTCAGGATGGTATGAAGAATCCACAGGTCAACAAAGCTTGGAAAAAACTTGAGAAAAAAACATGAGAAAACCCTCCCCCCGGCCAGGGAGGAATAGGTGGAAATCGTGGGTGGAGCCATAGGTAAACCAAAGTCCATCACTAAGAATGTCCCAACACTAGACATGGTTCCTCAAGAGAAGGGAGCGAGTCCTCACACTGTTCAAACACAGGGGTTCCGACAAATGAGGTATACAATCACACCTGCAAGAAAAAAGGAGAAACAGATAATAAATAAATAAACCATAACCAAATAATTAAATTTGGTTATGGTTTATAACTAACCAAATATAAACTATATAACCAACCAAAAATAAAACACGCCACGAGTCCACCGGACTGGATCAGGTGGCTAGTGTGGCGACACTCATCGGCATGTTTTGCTGGCACGGCAATTTTTCCCTTTATCTGCGCGTTCAATAACTGACGGTCTGTAACTATGCACTCTTTTTGCCTGTAGTGGTACGCATGCGCATGTGAACCTCCTTGTTTACGGGTGCTATGGTTACAGCGCATGCACGGTGGAGGGCACCTTCACATCATGAGTCCACCTGACTGGATCAGGTGGCTAATATGGCGGCGCTCATCGGTGTGCTTCGCCGGCATGGCGATTCTCCTCTGCCTTCCATTCACATGCTGGTAAGCAATTTACCAACTAATTATTGTCTGCATATAAGGCACGCTAATCATGGCGGCATTCCTCACTTTCCCCTGAGGAAGCTACACTTTGTTGTAGCGATATGCGTGGGGTCACCACCCCACCCCCTCTTGACATTTTTTCGCCTCCAGCCCTGATTTTTACCAGCGTTTGTCCTTGCATTTTCTGGCTCAATATATTCTTTTTCCTTGACAGGTGATTGTTGGGGCTCAGTTTACTTATGCATTTTATTGCCATGCATTACTAGCTGTCTTTTACGTCTGGGCATTGTATGTATTGAGTTTCAGTCACCTGCATGTTTACTGTTTAAACCATGTGTGCAAGGGCACGTTCTTGATTTATTGGGTTACTTGGCTTTTTGAGGGTGTGGGGTGTGTTTGGTGCCATATACCATTGACACCAACCTTGTGCATCTTTATAAGCTTGTGCTTTTTTAATTGTTTTTAATGCATGTCCATGTTGGCTTTTTGTGTCTAATAAACAATTTATATTTTTTGTTACATTGGTGATCCCACTTTTTGCACATTTTCTTCTTCTTCTTTATTGCCTCAGCCTTTAAAATGTGCTTAGTGGTTTTTTAATCCCATTTTTGATCCACACACGTTATTTATATCTGGTGCCCTCCCTCACTCTAGTGATACAACTGTTGCAATTGTGAAGGCTTTCCCTTCAATTCTGGGAGTGTGGCACAGTGGATATTGTTATTTTTGTTATTGCAGTATCCTTTTGTAGCATGGATTTGGAGGCCAGAGAGGCTGTATGGAATAATCAATCTGGTGATTTGTTTGGTGCGCCCTCAGAGGTGCCGGCTCAGGACTCCTTTCATCAGTTGTCTATTGAGCTTACTAATTTACATAAAGCGGTCACTAAGACATGGTGGAATGTTAAGACTCTGGAAGAATATGTAAAAATGGGCATTGTGCCCCGTGTGCTGAGAGTGCAGATTTTTCCCGCGTGGGAACCGAACGCAGGGTTTAAGAGCACATGGGAAGCTGGGCTCATGAAATGCTCAGATATAATCTTGCATATGCTGATTGAGCTTGATAGGGCGTTGTTAAACGACATCAAAGATAAGATTAGAATGTGTGAGTCCAAATTGAAAACTTTTGACCTCAACACACAGGTCCTTCCCTTTCAACAACAGCTTAAAGCATCTATTGAAAGATATGAGAAGGACATAGTTAGGGGCAGAAAAACAAAAAATTTTCAGGGACAAAAAGGACTTCGAAAATGGTGTTGCCTTTAGGTGGACACATCACGGCAACCAGAGATTTCGGAAAGCTGTCGCAATGGGACATAGTGGATCAAATATTACAACTCGCGATCTTTCCTCGAGTGATTTTTTTGTCCTCGGACAACAGCGACAGGGAAGGTCCACCAGACGAGGGACACGCAAACCCACCAAATATATCAGGGGGTCCGTCACATCAGACACGACGCAAGGAATGGCCTACAACGTCCAACCGAACAACGAGGAGCAGGAAAAAGTGATGATGGAGGACAGCACCTGTTTTGTGAACCAAGGGAACAACTCAAAAGGTAATCTGCAGATCATTAACCTCACTAACTATCAATTGTCTGAAGAAGAATCGAGTCTCCTGTCCAAGGGTCTCTCTTTTTCACCCACCAAGACACTTGACAAATTTGAACTCACTAAAGACGTGTACCTATTTTGTAGGCAACTGGTCTTTAAACTTCTGTACCATCAACCTGGAGTCATCGATACCTTACCTGTGGAGGACAGACAAACATTTCGGGATCTGCTGGAGCTCCTTGAGGAAAGCGATAGACCTGGATGTAAGAAGTTGCCTTTTACATCAAGATTGCCCTCACAGGCTACACCCTTCTTCTCTTTGTTCCCGGCAGTACAATTTTTTTTGAGACTGTCTGTCGTGATATACAGAGTCTCAGAATTGTGCCTTTTCGGCAAACCAATCTTACTGCCGGGGAACAAAGATCCCTGTCTCGACTTAGGAAGAATACCTCATTTTTTATCCGTGAGGCCGATAAAGGAGGAAATGTAGTGTTATGGCCCATTGAATTATATACAAAGGAAGCTATTAGACAACTTGGCAATCGGGTCTTTTACACTGTTCTTCCTTCGGACCCCACTGATTTGTATAAGGCGAAATTGGACAGGCTTTTGGGACGGGCCTTTGATTTAGGCATCATCTCCAAACGGGAGAGGGATTTCCTTACTACACGTTATCCTACAATTCCTACGTTTTACATGCTCCCGAAGGTCCACAAATCATTGGTGGACCCACCGGGAAGTCCCATAGTATCGGGCATTGGGGGCTTGTATGAACGTCCATGTGAGTATCTGGACTTTTATTTGCAACCTTACGTGTTCACTCTTGACTCCTATGTTAGGGACTCATCGCATCTGATCACTCAATTGGAGCAGGTCGAACTGCAGGCTGGTACCTTACTGATCACCATGGACATCGAATCCCTAAACACGTGCATCGATCACAACCTGGGCATACAAGCGGTTACCTACTTTTTGGATCGTCGCTCTACAGGTGACAGGAAACACGATTCTTTTTTGTTAGATCTATTACAACTTGTCTTACATAACAGCTTCTTTGTGTTTGATCGTGTTTTCTATAAGCAGGCGTCTGGGACCGCGATGGGCGCCCGTTGTGCCCCTTCGTACGCCAATCTATTTTTAGGTTGGTGGGAGGAAACACACGTGGCGCCCACCGCTTTGTCCAAGGGGCTTATGTCACATTGGTTCAGATACATCGACGATGTTTTGTTTTTCTGGGTAGGTGATCGTGCATCGTGTGAGGACTTCATTGCCCAGCTGAATGACAATCCGTGGCATATTAAATTGTCATCAAATATCTCAACCACTTCAGTGGATTTTCTCGATTTGAGGATTACGTTGGAGAATAATCGGATTACGACCTTTCTGTTTCGGAAATAGACGGCAACCAACAGTGTGTTACACTACACTTCGTTCCATCCTAAACATGTGCGAGATGGCATACCCAAGGGCCAGTTCCTACGGGTACGTCGTAACTGTTCCAATATGACTACATTTAGGAGTGAAGCACAAGACTTGACTACACGTTTCCTGAAAAGAGGGTATCCACGTAAAGTGGTTTCCAGAGCATTTCAGCATTCATCCAGTATTCCACGATCGGACACCTTCCGTGGTCGCCAAAAAACAGAGATGAGCACTATAAATATTGTTACAACATACAACAACCATTTGGGAGGAAATATGACACGTTTTTTCGAGGAACTGGAATATTCTTCTCAGCGAACCCAGGCTGGCCCCTTTTATCAATAACCGTCCGAAACTGATTGCCAAACGTGCCAGAAACCTGAAAGACCTCCTCTCCACAAGTCACTTTAAGAGACCCACAGTTTCTTTAGGCCGTGGGGAGAGATTGATTGGTTCTTTCCCTTGTGAGGACTGTTCCATCTGTCCCTTTCGTGTTGCTGACAGGTCTGTCCAAATTTCTATTTTTCCAGGAATTATCACTACCAAGGTTTATTCCAATTGTCGAACCAAAAATGTTGTGTACCTCTTGATTTGCAACTGTCCCAAATTGAATGTTGGACAGACTACACAGGAGCTCCGGCGTCGGATTCAGCACCACTTTTCGGATATTGGACGAGCCAAGAAAGATCAAGCCCAAGGTAAGCCCATTACATCTGTGGCTAAACATTTCCTTGACTCACATAATGGCTCGTTTCGTAAGGTCCGGATACTGGTGCTAGAATCTGTCCCCCTTAATATTCGGGGGGGCAGGATGTCCGACGAAATGCTGAGAAGGGAAGCCAGGTGGATTTACCAGCTACAGAGCCTTTCCCCCAATGGCCTTAATGAGGAAATGTTGTTCACAGGCTTCTATAAGAAATGAGGGCCGCGATTTAGGTTCAGTCATGGACCCCTTTGTGGGTGCTCTCTTTTTGTTATAGAGTTCAGTTGATCTTTCCTAGTTGGCCCGACACCGGCCGGTCTTTGGGCCACCAAAACCTAACCTCTTTCGGGGTCACTTATTAATTTATTTATTTATTTGGTTATGGTTTATTTATTTATTATCTGTTTCTTCTTTTTTCTTGCAGGTGTGATTGTATACCTCATTTGTCGGAACCCCTGTTTTTGAACAGTGTGAGGACTCGCTCCCTTCTCTTGAGGAACCATGTCTAGTGTTGGGACATTCTTAGTGATGGACTTTGGTTTACCTATGGCTCCACCCACGATTTCCAGCTATTCCTCCCTGGCCGGGGGGGGGGGGGGTTCTCATGTTTTTTTCTCAAGTTTTTTCCAAGCTTTGTTGACCTGTGGATTCTTCATACCATCCTGACATCCCCCCCACTTTTTCTCTGAGAATTCTACAAAATCCTGTGTGCCCTTAGAAGACTATGCTTCTTAAAAGGAGGGGTTTTCTCCTTTACAGAGACTTTCTCTGCCCATTTATATATAAAAACTGAGAATTTCAATTGCTATATAATTTTTCTTTTTTGGTATGGTATATTATGTTAACGTTCCTACTGCTCTCATATGAATTATGCCACATATAATGCCATCTGTCGCCTTTGAGCTTACATCTCGGCCCATTTCTATAACCATATATATTCATTTTTCTGATGTGATGGGTGCCACTACCTCTGCGCATGCGCTGTATTAAGATTCACATACATGATGCCATCGTGACATCATGATATGGTTAGCACTGTAGTTACGTCCGATGTTCCATAAGTATTTGTAGTGCTTGCAATGTGACCGTGCCAGCGTGTGCACGTTTGATAAATGACGACCTGAACCATGTGACTCTATGGTGTACGCTTTTTCTGCCTGTAGTGGTGCGCATGCGCATATAAGGTTCCTTGTTTATGGGTACCATGGCTTCAGCGCAGGCGTGGTGGAAAGTACCTTCACGCCACGAGTCCACCGGACTGGATCAGGTGGCTAGTGTGGCGGCGCTCATCGGCATGTTTTGCCGGCACGGCAATATTTCCCTTTACCTGCGCGTTCAATAACGGACGGCCTGTAACTATGCGCTCTTTTTGCCTGTAGTGGTGCGCATGCGCATGTGAACCTCCTTGTTTACGGGTGCTATGGTTACAGCGCATGCGCGGTGGAGGGCACCTTCACATCATGAGTCCACCTGACTGGATCAGGTGGCTAATATGGCGGCGCTCATCGGTGTGCTTCGCCAGCATGGCGATTCTCCTCTGCCTTCCATTTACATGCTGGTAAGCAATTTACCAACTAATTATTGTCTGCATATAAGACACGCTAATCATGGCATTCCTCACTTTCCCCTGAGGAAGCTACACTTTGTTGTAGCGATACGCGTGGGGTCACCACCCCACCCCCTCTTGACATTTTTTCACCTCCAGCCCTGATTTATACCAGCGTTTGTCCTTGCATTTTCTGGCTCAATATATTCTTTTTCCTTGACAGGTGATTGTTGGGGCTCAGATAACTTATGCATTTTATTGCCATGCATTACTAGCTGTCTTTTACGTCTGGGCATTGTATGTATTGAGTTTCAGTCACCTGCATGTTTACTGTTTAAACCATGTGTGCAAGGGCACGTTCTTGATTTATTGGGTTACTTGGCTTGTTGAGGGTGTGGGGTGTGTTTGGTGCCATATACCATTGACACCAACCTTGTGCATCTTTATAAGCTTGTGCTTTTTTAATTGTTTTTAATGCATGTCCATGTTGGCTTTTTGTGTCTAATAAACAATTTATATTTTTTGTTACATTGGTGATCCCACTTTTTAAAAATTTTCTTCTTCTTTATTGCCTCAGCCTTTAAAATGTGCTTAGTTTTTTTTTTTTATCCCATTTTTGATCCACACACGTTATTTATATCTGGTGCCCTCCCTCACTCTAGTGATACAACTGTATGTATCCCATGCTCCTATGTAATACACCCATTCTTCTGTATAATGTCTCCCATGCTGCTGTGTAATATATCCCACTTTTTGCTTTGTAATATCTCCCATTCTGCTGTATGGTGTCCCCAAATATTTCTGTGTAATAATCCCCATGCTACAGTGTAATATCCCCTATTCTGCTATATAATATCCCACTGGTTCATGTATAATGTTCCAAAAGCTGCTGTGTAATGTTCCATTTGCTGATGTGTAATATCCCCTATTCTGCTGTATAATGTCTCCCATGTAGCTGTGTAATGTCCCACATGCTGTTGCCTAATATTCCCCATGCTGCGGTGTAATCTCCCCTATGCTGCTGTGTAATACACCCCCATTTTGCTTTATAATGTCTCCCATGCTCCTCTGTCATGTTCTCTATGCTGCTGTGTAATGTACCCTATGCTGCTGTGTAATGTCCCCTATGCTGCTTTTTAATATGTCTCATTCTGCTGTACAATGTTTCCCATGCTTCTGTGTAATATCCCCCATTCTGCTGTATAATGTCTTCCATGCTATTTTTTCTGTGTAAAATCCACATTCTGCTGAGTAATGTCTCCCATGCTCTTGTGTAATATCCCCCATGCTGCTGTGTAACATCCCACATTCTGCTTTGTAATATCCCCCATTTTGCTGTATAACGTCCCCCATGTTGCTCTGTAATTTCACCATGCTGCTGTATAATGTCCCTCATGCTGCTGTGTAATATCCCTCATTCAACTGTATAATGTTCCCCATGTAGCTATGTAATATCCCCCCATTCTGCTGTATTATGTCCTCCATGCTACTGTGTATTATCTGCCATTCTGCAGCATGCCTCCCATCTTTCTGTGTAATATCCCCATTCTGCTGTATAATGTTTTCCATGCTCTTATATGATATTCCCCATGCTGCTGTGTAATATCCCCATTCCGCTGCATAATGTCACCCATGCGGCAGTTTAATATCCCCCATTCTGCTTTTTAATGTCCCCCATGCTGGCGTGTAATTTCTCCTCTTGCTGCTGTATAATGTACCCAATGCTGCTATGTAATATCCCTAAATGGTACAGTGTACTTTTTTCCATTTTGCTTTGTAATGTCCCGACTGCTGCTGTATAATGTCCTCCCTGTTTTTGTAATATATACCATTTTGTTGTAAGTCTCCTACGCTGCTGTGTAATATCACCACGCTAAAGTGTAATATCCCCCATTCTAATGTATAATGTCTCCCATTTTGCTCTGTAATATACACCATTCTGCTGCATAATATACCCCATGGTGCAGTGTATTCTTTTTCCATTCTGCTGTGTAATGTCTCCCTCTGCTGCTGTATAATGTCCTCCAAGGTATTTTGTAATGTCTGCCATTTTGCTGTGTCTTCCATGCTGCTGTGTAATATCCCCATGCTACTATGTAATATCTTGCAATATGCTGTGTAACATCCCCCGTTCTGCTATGTAATATCCCTCATGCTGATGTGTAATATCCCCCATTCTGCTGTGTAATGTCCCCCATGTTGCTCTGTAATGTTCCCCGTGTTGTTGTCTAATATCCCCAATTCTGCTGTATATTGTCCTCCATGTTGCTGTGTAACATCCCCTATTCTACTTTGTAATATCCCCCATTCTGCTGTATAATGTCTCCCATGTTGCTGAGTAATGTCTTCCATTATATGTATATTGTGTATATTGTCCCTATGCTGCTGTGTAATTTACCACATGCTGCTGTATAATCTACCCAATGCTGCTTTATAATATCCCCAATTTTGCTTTCTAATATCCCTTTTGGTGCTGTGTAACATCCCCTTTCTGCTTTGTAATATCTGCTATTCTGCTGTATGTCTTTGATGCTGCTGTGTAATATGCCCATTTTGCTGTGTAGTATTCCCATGCTTCTGTGTAATATCCCCCATTCTGCTTTGTAACATAGCCAATGCTGCTCTGTATTATCCCCCATTCTGCTGTGTAATATTCCCCCATGCTGCTGTGTAATATCCCCAATTTTGCTGTGTAATTTCTCCAATTTTGCTATATAATAAACCCTTGCTGCTCTGTAATATCCCCATTCTGCTTTGTAATATATCCCATTCTGTTGTGCTATATCTCCCATGCTGCTGTGTAATATGCCCCATGTTGCTGTGTAATGTCTGCCACGTTATCTATATATAATTGCCTTATTCTGTCTGTCTATCTTGCTCCAAAATGAGTTATTACAGTGACAACCGTCGCATTGGCTGCTCGTCTCGGCCCGGCCACGCCCCCCACACGCATTAACCGTTTGGCTTGGCCCGGCCACGCCCCCCGTACGCATTGACCGCTCGGCCCAGCCATGTCTTACACTCGCATTGGCCGCTTGGCTCGGCCTAGCCATGCCCCCTGCACACTGTGCCCACTTGGCCACGCCCCCCACACATTTTGCCCGCTTGGCACGCCCCCCACACACATTGGGCACCTATACACCTCCCCTCAGGACTACTCCACCTATTATACTCCTCCCCCAGGACTACTCCTCCTATTAGACTCCTCCCCCCAGGACTACTCCACCTATTAGACACCTCCCCCCAGGACTACTCAACCTATTATACTCCTCCACCTCAGGACTACTCCTCCTATTATACTCCTCACCTCCAGGACTACTCCTCCTATTAGACTTCTCTCCCCCCAGGACTACTCCTCCTATTATCCTCCTCTCCCCCCAGGACTACTCCTCCTATTATATTCCTCTTCCCCCAGGACTGCTTCTTCAATTATCCTCCTCTTTCTCCAGGACTACTCCTCCAACACAATGGGGAGATAAGGTATGCACACCAGTGACTATGGAAGGGGAATACATGGAATAGCAGAAACTGCTGTGTGAATACTGACTTGAAAAATCCTAGCTAGGGACCCCAACGTAGAGAAATACTTTGGCGTAGTGTTGGGGCTCTATTGCATTGATCAATTCAGTAGCTAAATTTCTCTTGATTCATATGTTCATGGCAGTAATGCAGATTCCATTTTTCACATTTTCACTCTTCATATAGCTATTGGATTTTTCAAGTCAGTATTCACACAGCAGTTTCTGCTATTCCATGTATTCCCCTTCCATAGTCACTGGTGTGCATACCTTATCTCCCCATAGTGATGTTTTTTTAGGTTTTTTGCACCCAGTTCAGACTTAGAATGGTGTTCCAAACGTTATTCGTTATTGTTAGTAGTTTTTTGTTTGTGAACCCTCCCCACCACACCTATTGCCAATCCATATAATACGCATAAATAGCCTGGGTCTCAGCTTCCCATACACGGTAAGTTTTTTAACTGCATGAGAGGACACACACAAGCTAGGGACCCCAACGTAGAGAAATACTTTGGCGTAGTGTTGGGGCTCTATTGCATTGATCAATTCAGTAGCTAAATTTCTCTTGATTCATATGTTCATGGCAGTAATGCAGATTCCATTTTTCACATTTTCACTCTTCATATAGCTATTGGATTTTTCAAGTCAGTATTCACACAGCAGTTTCTGCTATTCCATGTATTCCCCTTCCATAGTCACTGGTGTGCATACCTTATCTCCCCATAGTGATGTTTTTTTAGGTTTTTTGCACCCAGTTCAGACTTAGAATGGTGTTCCAAACGTTATTCGTTATTGTTAGTAGTTTTTCGTTTGTGAACCCTCCCCACCACACCTATTGCCAATCCATATAATACGCATAAATAGCCTGGGTCTCAGCTTCCCATACACGGTAAGTTTTTTAACTGCATGAGAGGACACACACAAGCTAGGGACCCCAACGTAGAGAAATACTTTGGCGTAGTGTTGGGGCTCTATTGCATTGATCAATTCAGTAGCTAAATTTCTCTTGATTCATATGTTCATGGCAGTAATGCAGATTCCATTTTTCACATTTTCACTCTTCATATAGCTATTGGATTTTTCAAGTCAGTATTCACACAGCAGTTTCTGCTATTCCATGTATTCCCCTTCCATAGTCACTGGTGTGCATACCTTATCTCCCCATAGTGATGTTTTTTTAGGTTTTTTGCACCCAGTTCAGACTTAGAATGGTGTTCCAAACGTTATTCGTTATTGTTAGTAGTTTTTCGTTTGTGAACCCTCCCCACCACACCTATTGCCAATCCATATAATACGCATAAATAGCCTGGGTCTCAGCTTCCCATACACGGTAAGTTTTTTAACTGCATGAGAGGACACACACAAGCTAGGGACCCCAACGTAGAGAAATACTTTGGCGTAGTGTTGGGGCTCTATTGCATTGATCAATTCAGTAGCTAAATTTCTCTTGATTCATATGTTCATGGCAGTAATGCAGATTCCATTTTTCACATTTTCACTCTTCATATAGCTATTGGATTTTTCAAGTCAGTATTCACACAGCAGTTTCTGCTATTCCATGTATTCCCCTTCCATAGTCACTGGTGTGCATACCTTATCTCCCCATAGTGATGTTTTTTTAGGTTTTTTGCACCCAGTTCAGACTTAGAATGGTGTTCCAAACGTTATTCGTTATTGTTAGTAGTTTTTCGTTTGTGAACCCTCCCCACCACACCTATTGCCAATCCATATAATACGCATAAATAGCCTGGGTCTCAGCTTCCCATACACGGTAAGTTTTTTAACTGCATGAGAGGACACACACAAGCTAGGGACCCCAACGTAGAGAAATACTTTGGCGTAGTGTTGGGGCTCTATTGCATTGATCAATTCAGTAGGTAAATTTCTCTTGATTCATATGTTCATGGCAGTAATGCAGATTCCATTTTTCACATTTTCACTCTTCATATAGCTATTGGATTTTTCAAGTCAGTATTCACACAGCAGTTTCTGCTATTCCATGTATTCCCCTTCCATAGTCACTGGTGTGCATACCTTATCTCCCCATAGTGATGTTTTTTTAGGTTTTTTGCACCCAGTTCAGACTTAGAATGGTGTTCCAAACGTTATTCGTTATTGTTAGTAGTTTTTCGTTTGTGAACCCTCCCCACCACACCTATTGCCAATCCATATAATACGCATAAATAGCCTGGGTCTCAGCTTCCCATACACGGTAAGTTTTTTAACTGCATGAGAGGACACACACAAGCTAGGGACCCCAACGTAGAGAAATACTTTGGCGTAGTGTTGGGGCTCTATTGCATTGATCAATTCAGTAGCTAAATTTCTCTTGATTCATATGTTCATGGCAGTAATGCAGATTCCATTTTTCACATTTTCACTCTTCATATAGCTATTGGATTTTTCAAGTCAGTATTCACACAGCAGTTTCTGCTATTCCATGTATTCCCCTTCCATAGTCACTGGTGTGCATACCTTATCTCCCCATAGTGATGTTTTTTTAGGTTTTTTGCACCCAGTTCAGACTTAGAATGGTGTTCCAAACGTTATTCGTTATTGTTAGTAGTTTTTCGTTTGTGAACCCTCCCCACCACACCTATTGCCAATCCATATAATACGCATAAATAGCCTGGGTCTCAGCTTCCCATACACGGTAAGTTTTTTAACTGCATGAGAGGACACACACAAGCTAGGGACCCCAACGTAGAGAAATACTTTGGCGTAGTGTTGGGGCTCTATTGCATTGATCAATTCAGTAGCTAAATTTCTCTTGATTCATATGTTCATGGCAGTAATGCAGATTCCATTTTTCACATTTTCACTCTTCATATAGCTATTGGATTTTTCAAGTCAGTATTCACACAGCAGTTTCTGCTATTCCATGTATTCCCCTTCCATAGTCACTGGTGTGCATACCTTATCTCCCCATAGTGATGTTTTTTTAGGTTTTTTGCACCCAGTTCAGACTTAGAATGGTGTTCCAAACGTTATTCGTTATTGTTAGTAGTTTTTCGTTTGTGAACCCTCCCCACCACACCTATTGCCAATCCATATAATACGCATAAATAGCCTGGGTCTCAGCTTCCCATACACGGTAAGTTTTTTAACTGCATGAGAGGACACACACAAGCTAGGGACCCCAACGTAGAGAAATACTTTGGCGTAGTGTTGGGGCTCTATTGCATTGATCAATTCAGTAGCTAAATTTCTCTTGATTCATATGTTCATGGCAGTAATGCAGATTCCATTTTTCACATTTTCACTCTTCATATAGCTATTGGATTTTTCAAGTCAGTATTCACACAGCAGTTTCTGCTATTCCATGTATTCCCCTTCCATAGTCACTGGTGTGCATACCTTATCTCCCCATAGTGATGTTTTTTTAGGTTTTTTGCACCCAGTTCAGACTTAGAATGGTGTTCCAAACGTTATTCGTTATTATTACTCCTCCAACACACACTGCACAAAACATCTCCCCCCAAAACACACACACACCCCTGTTGTGAATGTCAGTTATGCTTTGGCTGCTGTGAGGCTCTCTCTTGTGGCCAGGAATGGTTTGGACAGAGACCAGGTGTGTTGAGCAATGGGCGTTTCCATTGCTAATGCTCTGCTTATTTAAATCCTGGTCTGATAGCAGGCTATGCCGGATGTCAGTTGTTCTTTGTTCACCAGCCTGCTTCATCCTGCTCTAGACCACATCTACCGCAGATAAATGCTTGGCTCTTTATTTTTGTTTAGTTCTTTTTGTTCTTAACTGAGTTTGTCATTTGCTGTGGTTGTTTTCAGTTTATTTGCATGCAGGGATCTTCCCTCTCAGTTGCTTAGCTGGAAATCTCCCTGCAGCTATGTTTGGAGTATTGCTCCTATAAGTCCATGTGTTGGTTGCTTCTTGAATTTGTAATGGTTCCTGCTTTCTGTTCATTGGTATGACAAGAGCGCCTGGTATAGGACAGAGTTCAGATCTAGCGATCTGAGGGTTTTTTTGTACTATCAAGTTGTTAGATTTTTGCAGGGTTTTTCTCTGGCCACCATCAGTCCCTTTCCTGTCCTGTCCTATTTAGTCAGTAGGGCCTCACCTTTAGCTAATCCTATCATCTATCTGTGTATCGTGTTTTCCTATATCACCGCAGTCTTTGATAGAGGGGGGCTTGCTATTCTTTATCTATTTTCTGAGGCAGAGAGTTATTCATCTTTCCTTCCTTTAGGATAGTTAGTTCTCCGGCTGGGTTCACGGTGCACAGGATGTTAGTTCACCCCTCGGCTACTTCTAGTTGTGATGGTTATTAAGGGGATGGCGGCCAGATTAGTTGCCAATGCTCTTGTCACCTTTTACCAATGATTTATGGTTGTCTTCCATGGTTCCAGATCATAACACACCCCACACACACACACCCCACACACAGCACCACACACACACACCCACACAAACCTCACAACACTCACAGCACCACATACATACAGTGCTCCACAAACAACGCAACACACAAACAATACCGCTCTCTCACACCACCACACCCAGACAACACCCAGAACATTTACAGCGCCCTAAACAAATACTTGGTAACTACACACAACATATATATATATATATATATATAAAACAAAAATCATACATTATCTACACAATAAATTCTAGAATACCCGTTGCGTTAGAATCGGGCCACCTTCTAGTATTGTAATATTCCCCTACTGTGCCTTATAACTTCCCCCATGTTGCTGTGTAATATCCCCCATGCTGCTGTGTAATGTCCCTTATGCTGCAGTGTATTATACCCCATTCTGCTGTATAATGTCTCCCATGCTCCTCTGTAATCTTTCCCATGCTTCTGTGTAATTTCTCCCATGCTGCTGTATAATGCACCCAATGCTTTGTGTAATTTCCCCCATTTTGCTGTATAATATCCCCAATGCTGCAGTGAACTATCCCACATTCTGTTGAGTAATGTCCCCCCTACTGCTGTATAATGTCCTCCTTGCTACTGTGTAATATCTGCCATTCTGCTGTATGACTCCCATGCTTTTGTGGAAAATCAACATTCTGCTGTGTAATATATCCCATGCTGCTGTTTTATATGCCCCATTCTGCTGTGTAATATCGCCCATTCTACTTTGTAATATCCCCTATTCTGCTGTATAATGTCCCCCCATGTTGCTATGTAATGTCCGCCATGTTACATTGTAATATACCCCTATTTTGCTGTATAATGTCCCTCATAATGCTGTGTAATATCCCCCATGCAGCTGTGTAATGTCCCCTATGCTGCTGTGTAATATCCCCCATTCTGATTTGTAATGTCCGCCATGTTACATTGTAATATACCCCATTCTGCTGTATAATGTCCCTCATAATGATGTGTAATATCCCCTTTGCTGCTTTTTAATATCCGCCATTCTGCTTTGTAATATCCCACATTGTGCTGTATAATGTCCCCCATGTTGCTTGATAATATCCCCTATTCTGCTGTATATTGTCCCCATGCTACTGTGCAATTTCCTCCCATGCTGCTGTATAATGTACTCAATACTAAGTTGTAATATCCCCCATTCTGCTGTGTAATGTCTCCTATGAGGCTCCAATGTGAGGTTTGTGGGGGAGGGGCAGGCAGAGGTTATAGTCTGGTAATTAGGAGACCTATGACTTTAGACAGTGGTTGGGGAGCTGGTGCTGTTAGTATAGTCTTAGAGTTAGGGGGCCTATTGCTGTAGGAGGGGTGTTTAGGGAGCCTATTGCTGTAGGAGGGGGGTTTATGGAGAGTATTGCTGTAAGAGGTGGGGCTTAGGGGGCCTATTGCTGTAGGAGAAGTGTTTACAGTCCTATTGCTGTAGGAGGGGGCTTTAAGGGGCCTATTGATGTGGGGGTGGTTTAGGGGGACTATTGCTGTAGAGGAAGGTTTAGGGTGCCTATTACTGTAGAGTGCGGGTTGGGGAGCCTATTGCTGTAGGAGCAGGCTTAGGGAACTTATTGGTGTAGATGGGGGGTTTAGCTTCCCTATTGCTGTAGAGGGGGGGTTGAGGGGGCCTATTGCTGTAGATGGCAAGTTTAGGAAGCCTATTGCTGTAGGGGGGATAAGGGAGATTATTGATGTAGAGGAGGGTTTAAGGGGCCTATTGCTGTAGATGGTGGGTTTAGGGAGGCTTACAGAGTGAAAGATAGTGCAAAGGATAAAATTGATGGGGAAAATTGTAAGGACTCAGTATGTTGGGGTTCTCAGCATGGAGAGGGGTAGATGTAGAAACTTGGTACTCAAGATCAATGTGAACAGTGGTTTTTATTGTGAAGAACTTGTAGGACCAGCACAAGTACAGATGTTTCGGTCAAAGACCTTAATCAGTGCATGCAGAGGGTCCTCAGAAAGTATAGTAGTGTGGCGAGCGGCGTAGCCCGGTATGACGTGGTGTCCACCGCTGTCTATGTGGCAATGATGTGCTTGTGCTGGTCCTACAAGTTCTTTATAATAAAAACCACTATTCACGTTGATCTTGAGTGCCAAGTTTCTACAACTATTTGATACGGTTTGGGACCCTACTTGTGCACCACCCCAGAAATGACGTGTGCATCAATGCATTAAGTATAGAGAGGGGGAAGGATTGGGAGCTCATTATCGAAAAGGAGTTAGCATGGGGATTCAGTATGAACAGGCGCAGTGTGAGGTCTCAGTATGGAAACAGGGCAGCATGGGTGGGCTCAGTATGGAGTAGAGCAATGTAGGGGACTCAGTATAAGGGCGGCTTTGCACGTTGCGACATCGCAAGCCGATGCTGCGATGTCGCACGCGATAGTCCCCGCCCCCGTCGCAGGTGCGATATCGTGTGATAGCTGGCGTAGCGAACATTATCGCTACGCCAGCTTCACATGCACTCACCTGCCCTGCGACCGTCGCTCTGGCCGGCAACCCGCCTCCTTCCTAAGGGGGCAGGTCGTGCGGCGTCATAGCGACTTCACACGGCAGGCGGCCAATAGCGGCGGATCGGCGGAGATGAGTGGGATGTAAACATCCTGCCCACCTCCTTCCTTCCGCATAACCTACGGAAACCGCGGTGACGCCGGTAGGAGATGTCCCTCGCTCCTGCGACTTCACACACAGCGATGTGTGCTGCCGCAGGAGCGAGGAACAACATCGGACCGTCGAGTCAGCGTAATTATGGATTACGCCGACGCTGCACCGATGATACGATTACGACGATTTTACGCTCGTTAATCGTATCATCTTGGCTTTACACAGTACGATGTCGCATGCGATGCCGGATGTGCGTCACTTTCAATTTGACCCCACCGACATCGCACCTGCGATGTCGTAGTGTGCAAAGCCCACCTAAGACATGAGGTAGTGTAGGGGTGCTCAGTATTAGGGCTCTTTTCCACTACGTCGCTAGTAATCCAAAAGGAATCCATTTCATCTCCTTAAGATTCTGGAGGAGGCTTTTTGTGTCCTTTTATGTAAACGATGGTGCGCTTCATGAGCGGTTGTAAAATATTGTCTAACCAATCTGAAAGGTTTGCGATCCCGTGCTAGCAACAATGGGTCTTAACGGAGGGGGGAAGGTGTCCTTGTGAACTTTGTGTAGACTCTGAAAGATGGGGCAAATAGGAGTATCTATCATGAGGTATTCCTAGGTTTTCTTGTTTAGAATCCCCCAATCTTAACCTTGTTGTAGAATATTCTGTAATTTGGTAGAAAAAATATTTGTTGGGTCCTCGTTTAAACGCCTTTAGGTAGAGTGGTCGTTTAGTATGGTGGATATTTCTCTTTCATAAAGAGTTTTATCTAAAATGACCACTGATCCCCCTGACCCAGCCGACCACGAGCACCCCTCGGATTTTGTGGCATAGGAAGAAAGGTGAGCTGAACAATAATTTTTTAGGGGAAAAAAATGACCGGAGTGCTTCTTTAAAGGGAACCTGTCACCAGATTTGGTGACTATAAGCTGCGGCCACCACTAGTGGGCTCTTATGTACAGCATTCTAACATGCTGTAGATAAGAGCCCAGGCCACTGTGTAGAACATAACAATCACCTTATAATACTCACCTAAAGGGCAATGCGGTGCAGACTGGTCGGATGGGTGTCTCCATTCTCCAATAGTGGCGCCTCTTCTTTCGGCCATCTTTGTCCTCCTTCTTCTGAATCTTGGGTGCATGATGCATTCTACGTCATCCACGGTAGTCGGCATTGAGGTCCTGCACAAACGCACTACAATACTTTGATCTGCCCTTCTCAGGGAAGATCAAAGTGCTCCTCAAAAAGTAATAAACTTTTGGGAGAATTTTTTGTTTTATGCCCAATAATTCTGAGCAGATTGGTGAGGAATCTGTTCTTGAAACTCCCAAAAATAGCTGCGAAGCTCTTTTAGAAGAGCACACATAGCACAGAGCGAATGCTGTAGAAAGTAGTCCTGTCTCCTGAGCCGTGCACTTCTAAGGAGTCTTTTGAGCAATTTACGGGGTCTCAGGACCCAGACCCACATAAATGTGCTCAGAATTAATGTACCTAAAACATAGAAGATATCTCCCAAAATTAAAGTATTTTATAAATGTTTCACAGTATTATGGTTCCTGTATTGTCTGCAGTCTGATGATGGCTGGTAACAAATCCTGCTATCTCCTTATTATTGTTACATACATACTAGGAGCTGCAGTTTCATGCCAGACAATTTTATGTTGGGTTAGCTTTAGCTCTGGTGACGTAGAAGTGATTTGAGCTTGATTTTGGTAATGTAGTCATGTACCAGTGATTTCAGCTTGGTTCTGATTATGCATTCATATACCAATGACGGTTCTGGTAATGT
Source organism: Anomaloglossus baeobatrachus (assembly GCF_048569485.1). Taxonomy (NCBI): domain Eukaryota; kingdom Metazoa; phylum Chordata; class Amphibia; order Anura; family Aromobatidae; genus Anomaloglossus; species Anomaloglossus baeobatrachus. The sequence goes on along the minus strand of NC_134356.1, from coordinate 112,310,597 downwards.
AGCAGTGTGCAGATCGTGGTTCTCGTGACGTAGCAGTGTGCAGATGGTGGTTCTCATGATGTAGTAGTGATTTGAGGTTGGTTCTGGAGATGTTGTCATATACAGATTGTGGTTCTGGTAATGTTATCGTGATCTGAAGTTGGTTCTGGTGATGTATTTGTGTAGATGTAGCAATATTTAATTTATTAGGTTTAATAGTAGATCATTATATCTACCATACACTATAGATAGGTGTCCCATCATGCGGCTGGCAGTTATGCTGCCTGACTCTCCCATACACTATAGATAGGTGTCCCATCATGTGGCTGGCAGTTATCCTGCCTGACTCTCCTTTACACTATACACAGGTGTCCCATCATTTGGCTGGCAGCTGTCTCCCTGATTCTCGCATACACAGGAGCGTTCACTTTGTTGAGTGGTCGTGTTCTCTATGAGACAGACGCTACTACACTTGGCTCAGCTCTTAGAGAGAAAAGGATCCACAGTCCAAAATTGGACCTGACAATCAGACTGTCGGCCGAGATTGTCTATCTCCGGGTTCAGCCAACTGTAGTCTGTGTACAAGCGCTTTAACTACTATCTGAAGGGAATGTGAACGGTTTGGGTGTGTGCACACCATGGCCTTTAAATATCTGTGAATCTATTGAGTTTTTCAGGAGGAGGACAGGTTAGGAAACACTGGCATCTTTTTGAAATTGAAATAGTTTTAAGTACTAGTCAGTAATATCCCTCTGTTCTGCTTTATAATGTCCCCCATGTTACTGTGTAATGTCCCCCATGCTGCGATGTAATTTCCCCTATGCTGCTGTGCAATATACCGCCATTCTGCTGTATAATGTCTCCCATTCTCCTCTGTCATGTTCCCTATGCTAATGTGTAATGTACCCAATGCTGCTGTATAATGTACCCAATGCTGCTGTGTAATTCACCCCCATGCTGCTGTATAATGTACCCAATAATGTTGTGTAATATACCCCATTCTACTGTATATCCCCCATGCTGCAGTGTACTATCCCCCATTCTGCTGTGTAATGTCCCCCCTACTGCTGTGTAATGTTCTCCATGCTACTGTGTTATATCTGCTACTCTGCTGTATGTCTCCCATGCTGCTGTGTATAATCTCCATTTTGCTTTGTAATATCCCCATGCTGCTGTGTAATTTCCCCAATTATGCTGTGTAATATTTCCCATGCTGCTTTGTAATATCCCCCATTCTGGTGTATAACGTCTCAAATTTTGCTGTATAATGTCCTTCATGCTGCTGTTTAATATCCCCCATTCTGCTGCTGTGTAATATCCCCATTCTGTTTTGTAATATCTGGCATTCTGCTGTAAAATGTCCCCCCATGCTGCTGTGTAACTTCCCCCCATGCTGCTATATAATGTCCACAATGCTGCTGTGTACTATCCCTCATTCGTCTGTATAATATACCCCATGGTGCAGTATAATAAAGCCTATTCTGCTGTCTTATGTTCCCCATTCTACGGTATAATGTCCTCCATGCTACTGTGTAATATCTGGCATTCTGCTGTATGTATCCCATGCTCCTATGTAATACCCCCTTCCTTCTGTATAATGTCTCCCATGCTGCCGTGTAATATATCCCACTTTTTGCTTTGTAATATCTCCCATTCTACTGTATGGTGTCCCCAAATATTTCTGTGTAATGTTCCCAATGCTACAGTGTAATATCCCCTATTCTGCTGTATAATATCCCACTGGTTCCTGTGTAATGTTCCAAAAGCTGCTGTGTAATGTTCCCTTTGCTGATGTATAATGTCTCCCATGTAGTAGCTGTGTAATGTCCCACATGCTGTTGCGTAATGTTCCCCATGCTGCGGTGTAATCTGCCCTATGCGGCTGTGTAATATACCCCCATTCTGCTTTATAATGTCTCCCATGCTCCTCTGTCATGTTCTCTATTCTGCTGTGTAGTGTACCCCATGCTGCTGTGTAATGTCCCTTATGCTGCTTTTTAATTTCTCATTCTGCTGTACGTTTCCCATGCTTCTGTGTAATATCCCCCATTCTGCTGTATAACGTCCTAAATGCTACTTTTTATTATCCGCCATTCTGTAGCATGCCTCCCATCTTTCTGTGTAATATCCACATTCTGCTGTGTAATGTTTCCCATGCTCTTGTGTAATATCCCCCATGCTGCTGTGTAGCATCTTACATTCTGCTTTGTAATATCCCCCATTTTACTGTATAATGTCCCCCATGTTACTCTGTAATGTTCCCCATGTTACTGTGTAATATACTCCAAATATGTTGTATAATGTCCCCCATTTTGCTCTGTAATGTCCCCCATGCTGCTTTGTAATATCCTTATTCTGCTGTATAATGTCCCTCATGCTGCTGTGTAATATCCCCCATTCAACTGTATAATGTTTCCCATGTAGCTATGTAATATCACCCCGTTCTGCTGTATAAAGTCCTCTATTCTACTGTGTATTATCTGCCATTCTGTAAGCTAGATACTAATATATTATAGACCCATCAGCAGAGATATTGAATAGCAAAAAAAAGGGTCCGGGAGAAATACACAATCCAAAATATGGAACAAAAAAAAATCTCCTAAAACTTACCTTTTAATATAGTGAATCAATAAAAGTGACACAAGTTACCTTAAAACGTGAACATAAAAGACACACACACTACTCTCCCATAGCAGGGGAAACCCAGTGTATGCGTACTACATAAAGACAAAACAAATCCCGTGAAGTGGCTAAATTCACAGTGGTATTTAGCTCCCGTATATACCCGTGATGGAGTTCACCACCCAAACAACAGGGAAAAACCGGGATTGCTTGCAAACTAGATGAGATCTAAATCACTTTTGACCTTTAACATCATTTCCAAACTGACACGGGTCTTATATAAATAGATATGAAAATATGGAACGATCTCACCCAGTTCGCTTATCGGATATACTCCATTTCATAATATTCATGCATGACCGACTCTCTCCTTCTTAGTCGTCGTCATAATCCTTTTTTGGAAGAAATGGAACAGATTCTGCGGATTAGGGTATACGTCCTCCTGTCATCGCATCATGTGTGGATTAATGAGGTCACTCCCACCTCATTAATCCACACATGATGCGATGACAGGAGGAAGTATACCGTGTCAGTGTGGAAATACACTGGGTTTCCCCTGCTATGGGAGAGTAGTGTGTGTCTCTTTTATGTTCACGTTTTTAGGTGACTTGTGTCACTTTTATTGATTCACTATATTAAAAGTTAAGTTTTAGGAGATTTTTTCTTGTTCCATATTTTGGATTGTGTATTTCTCCTGGACCCTTTTTTTTGCTATTCAATATCTCTGTTGTTGGGTCTATAATATATTAGTATCTAGCTTACAGAATGGCAGATAATACACAGTAGAATAGAGGACATTATACAGCAGAACGGGGTGATATTACATAGCTACATGGGGAACATTATACAGTTGAATGGGGGATATTACACAGCAGCAGTACCCAATGCTGCTGTGTAATATCCCCCATTCTGCCTAATAATATCCCCATTGGTGCAGTGTACTTTTTTCCATTTTGCTGTGTAATGTCTCCCATGCTGCTGTATAATGTCCTCCCTGTTTTTTGTAATATATGCCATTCTGCTGTATGTCTCCTATGCTGCTGTGTAATATTACCATGCTGCAGTGTACTATCCCCCATTCTATTGTATAATGTCTCCCATTTTGCTCTGTAATATACCCCATTCTGCTGTATAATATACCCCATGGTGCAGTGTATTCTTTTCCATTCTGCTGTGTAATGTCTCCCTCTGCTGCTGTAAAATGTCCTCCAAGGTATTTTGTAATATCTACCATTTTGCTGTATGTCTTCCTTGCTGCTGTGTAATATCCCCATGCTACTATGTAATATCTTCCATTATGCTGTGTAACATCCCCCGTTCTGCTATGTAATACCCCTCATGCTGATGTGTAATATCCCCCATTCTGCTGTGTAATATCCCCCATTCTGCTGTGTAATGTCCCCCATGTTGCTCTGTAATGTTCCCCATGTTGCTGTCTAATATCCCCAATTCTGCTGTATATTGTCCTCCATGTTGCTGTGTAACATCCCCCATTCTACTTTGTAATACCGCCCATTCTGCTGTATAATGTCTCCCATGTTGCTGAGTAATGTCTTCCATTATATGTATATTGTGCATATTGTCCCTATGCTGCTGTGTAATTTACCTCATGCTGCTGTATAATCTACCCAATGCTGCTGTATAATATCCCCCATTTTGCTGTGTAATATCCCCTTTCTGCTTTGTAATATCCCCCATTCTGTATAATATCCTTTATTCTACTGTGTAATATCTGCCATTCTGCTGTATGTCTCTGATGCTGCTGTGTAATATGCCCATTTTGCTGTGTAGTATTCCCATGCTGCTGTGTAATATCCCCATTCTGCTTTTTAACATAGCCAATGCTGCTCTGTATTATCCCCCATTCTGCTGTGTAATATCCCCCATGCTGCTATGTAATATCCCCAATTTTGCTGTATAATTTCTCCAATTTTGCTGTATAATAAACTCTTGCTGCTCTGTAATATCCCCATTCTGCTTTGTAATATACCCCATTCTGCTGTTATGTCTCCCATGCTGCTGTGTAATATGCCCCATTCTGCTTTGTAATGTCTCAATGTTGCTTTATAATGTCCCCCATGTTGCTGTGTAATGTCCGCCACGTTATCTATATGTAAAATTGCCTCATTCTGTCTGTCTGTCTTGCTCCAAAATGAGTTATTACAGTGACAACCATTGCATTGGGCACTCGGCTTGGCCCGGCCACGCCCCCCACATGCATTGGCCGCTCGGCCCGGCCACACCCCCCACACGCATTGGCCGCTAGGCTCGGTCACGCCCCCCACACGCATTGGCTGCTTGGCTCGGCCTGGACATGCCCCCCGCACACTATGCCGGCTTGGCCACGCCCCCCACACACTGTGCCTGCTCGTCCACGCCCCCACACACTTTGCCCGCTCGGCCACGCCCCCCAGATGCTTTGCCCGCTCGGCCACGCCCCCCGCACGCTTTGCCTGCTCGGCCACGCCCCACACACACATTGGGCACCTATACACCTCCCCTCAGGACTACTCAACCTATTAGACACCTCCCCCAGGACTACTCCTCCTATTATACTCCACCTCCAGGACTAGTTCACCTATTATACTCCTCCTTCCAGGACTCCTCCTATTATACTCCTCACCTCCAGGACTACTCCTCCTATTAGACTCCTCTCCCCCAGGACGACGACTCCTATTATCCTCCTGTCCCCCCAGGACTACTCCTCCTATTATCCTCCTCTCTCCCCAGGTCTATTCCTCCAACACACACACACTGCACAAAATATACCTCTCCCAAAACACACACACACACACCCCTGTTATAAATGTCAGTTATGCTTTGGCTGCTGTGAGGCCCCCTCTTGTGGCCAGGAATGGTTTGGACAGAGACCAGGTGTGTTGAGCTATGGGTGTTTCCATTGCTAACTCTCTGCTTATTTGAACCCTGGTCTGATAGCAGGCTATGCCGGATGTCAGTTATTCTTTGTTCACCAGCCTGCTTCACCCTGCTCCAGACCACATCTACCCTAGATAAGTGCTTGGCTCTTTATTTTTGTTTGGTTCTTTTTGTTCTTATCTGAGTTTGTCATTTGCTGTGGTTGTTTTCAGTTTATTTGCATGCAGTGATCTTCCCTCTCAATTGCTTAGCTGCAAAGCTCCCTGCAGCTATGTTTGGAGTATTGCTCCTATAAGTCCATGTGTTTGTTGCTTCTTGAATTTGTAATGGCTCCTGATTTCTGTTCATTGGTATGACGAGAGCGCCTGGTATAGGACGGAGTTCAGATCTAGCGATCTGAGGGCTTTTTTGTACTATCAGGTTGTTGGATTTTTGCAGGGTTTTTCTCTGGCCACCATCAGTCCCTTTCCTGTCCTGTCCTATTTAGTCAGTAGGGCCTCACCTTTAGCTAATCCTATCATCTATCTGTGTATTGTGTTTTCCTATATCACCGCAGTCTTTGAATGTGGGGGGCTTGCTATTCTTTATCTATTTTCTGAGGCAGAGAGTTATTCATCTTTCCTTCCTTTAGGATAGTTAGTTCTCCGGCTGGGTTCGCGGTGCACAGGATGTTAGTTCACCCCTTGGCTACTTCTACTTGTGATGGTTAGTAAGGGGATGGCGGCCAGATTAGTTGCCAATGCTTTTGTCACCTTTTACCAATGATTTATGGTTGTCTTCCATGGTTCCGCACCATAACACACCCCACACACACACACCCCACACACAGCACCACACACACACCCGCACACAAACCGCACAACACTCACAGCACCACACACACACAACGCTGCAGACACACAGCGCTCCACAAACAACGCAACACACAAACAACACCGCTCTCTCACACCGCCACACCCAGACAAAACCCAGAACATTTACAGCGCCCTACACAAACACTTGGTAACTACACACAACAACATCTATATATATATATATATATATATATATATATATATATATAAAAATCATACATTAACTACAAATTAAATTCTAGAATACCCGATGAGTTAGAATCGGGCTACCTTCTAGTACTGTAATATTCCCCTACTGTGCCTTATAATATCCCCCATGTTGCTGTGTAATATCCCCCATGCTGCTGTGTAATGTCACTTATGCTGCAGTGTAATATACCCCATTCTGCTGTATAATGTCTCCCATGTTCCTCTGTAATCTTCCCTATGCTTCTGTGTAATTTCTCCCATCCTGCTGTATAATGTACCCAATGCTTTTGTGTAATTTCCCCCATTCTGCTGTATAATATCCCCAATGCTGCAATGAACTATCCCCCATTCTGTTGTGTAATGTCCCCCCTACTGCTGTATAATGTCCTCCTTGCTACTGTGTAATATCTGCCATTCTGCTGTATGACTCCCATGCTTTTGTGGAAAATCAACATTCTGCTGTGTAATATATCCCATGCTGCTGTTTTATATGCCCCATTCTGCTGTGTAATATCGCCCATTCTACTTTTTAATATCCCCCATTCTGCTGTATAATGTCCCCCCATGTTGCTATGTAATGTCCGCTATGTTACATTGTAATATACCCCTATTCTGCTGTATAATGTCCCCCATAATGCTGTGTAATAACCCCAATGCTGCTGTGTAATGTCCCCTATGCTGCTGTGTAATATCCCCCATTCTGCTTTGTAATATCCCACATTGTGCTGTATAATGTCCCCCATGTTGCTTGGTAATATTCCCCATTCTGCTGTATATATTCCCCATGCTGCTGTATAATGTACTCAATACTAAGTTGTAATATCCCCCATTCTGCTGTGTAATGTCTCCCATGAGGCTCCAATGTGAGGTTTGTGGGGGAGGGGCAGGCAGAGGCTACAATCTGGGTTTTGCAGGGGAGGGGCAGGCAGAGGTTATAGTCTGGGGATTGTGGGGGAAGGGCAGTCATAGCATATAGTCGGGACTGCGAGGGAGGGGCAGGTAGAGGCTATAATCTTTTGATTGCGGGGGAGGGACAGTCAGACGCTAAAGACTAAGGATTAGGCGGCCTATTATTGTAGTCTGGGATTAGGGGAACTATGACTCTAGACAGTGGTTGGGGAGCTGGGGCTGTTAGTATAGTCTTAGAGTTAGGGAGTCTATTGCTGTAGGAGGGGTGCTTAGGGAGCCTATTCCTGTAGGAGGGGGGTTTATGGAGAGTATCCCTGTAGCAGGTGGGGTTTAGGAGGAGTGTTTCGGGTCCTATTGCTGTAGGAAGGGGGTTTAAGGGGCCTATTGCTGTGGGAGGGCTCTAGGGGGGGCTATTGCTGTAGGAGGAGTGTTTTGAGTCCTATTGCTGTAGGAAGGGGGTTTAAGGGGCCTATTGCTGTGGGAGGGCACTAGGGGGGGCTATTGCTGTAGAGGAAGGTTTAGGCGGCCTATTGCTGTAGAGTGCGGTGTGGGGAGCCTATTGCTGTAGAAGGGGGCTTAGGGAACCTATTGGTGTAGATGGCGGTTTAGCATGCCTATTGCTGTAGAGGGGGTTTAGGGGGCCTATTGCTGTAGATGGCAAGTTTAGGTAGCCTATTGCTGTAGAGGGGGATAAGAAAGCTTATTGCTGTAGAGGAGGGTTTAGGGGGCCTATTGCTGTAGATGGTGGGTTTAGGGAGGCTTACAGAGTGAAAGACAGTGCAAAGGATAAAATCGATGGGGAAAAGTGTAAGGACTCAGTATGTTGGGGTTCTCAGTATGGAGAGGGGTAGATGTAGAAACTTGGTACTCAAGATCAATGTGAACAGTGGTTTTTATTGTGAAGAACTTGTAGGACCAGCACAAGTACAGATGTTTCGGTCAAAGACCTTAATCAGTGCGTGCAGAGGGTCCTCAGAAAGTATAGTAGCGTGGCGAGCGGCGTAGCACAGTATGACGTGGTGTCCACCGCTGTCTATGTGGCAATGATGTGCTTGTGCTGGTCCTACAAGTTCTTTATAATAAAAACCACTATTCACGTTGATCTTGAGTGCCAAGTTTCTCCATCTATTTGATACGGTTTTGGACCCTACTTATGCAGCACCCCAGAAGTGATGTGTGTATCAATGTATTAAGTATAGAGAGGGGGAAGGATTGGGAGCTCATTATCGAAAAGGAGCTAGCATGGGGATTCAGTATGAACAGGCGCAGTGTGAGGTTTCAGTATGAAAACGGGGCAGCATGGGTGGGCTCAGTATGGAGTGGAGCAATGTAAGGGACTCAGTATGAGACGTGAGGTAGTGTGGGGGTTCTCAGCATTAGGGCTCTTTTCCACTTTTCGCTAGTAATCCAAAAGGAATGTTCAGTCCATTTCATCTCCTTAAGATTCTGGAGGAGGCTTTTTGTGTCCTTTATGTAAACGACGGTGCGCTTCATGAGCAGTTGTAAAATATTGTCTAACCAATCTGAAAGGTAGCTGGTTGGCGATCCCGTGCTAGCAACATTGGGTCTTAACGGAGGGGGGAAGATATCCTTGTGAACTTTGGGTAGACTCTGAAAGATGGGGCAAATAGGAATATCCACCATGAGGTATTCCTAGGTTTTCTTGTTTAGAATCCCCCAATCTTAACCCCATCGCAACGGCCTAACGTCTCAAGACGTCGGAAAACCAGGGTACTTATTCTGTTCCGACGTCTTGAGACGTCAGGCCGGAAAAAGCTTGTAGCGCCCCCCCGTGACGGAAAATCTTGGGGGTTTCAGCTACCGACGTACACATAAAAAAAAGGCAAATAATACTGATTTCTTTCTCATCTGACATGATCAAACATGTCAGATGAGAAAGAAATATAAGCCCCTAGTGCCCGCAAATCCCCCGGTACTGGAGAAATCAACCCCCACCGGACATCCAAAATGGCGCTGACGCGCGCCGAAAACTGCCGCCGCCGCCGGCTTTGTATTCATTTCCCTCCGATCTGAAATGATCAAACATGTCAGATTGGAGGGAAATGTCTTACCCCTGAGCCCTCCACCGGGACACCGGAGCTCTCTTGGTCCCCCGGAGCCCCCCTCCGGAGCATTCAGGATGGCGCCGAAATTTGCCGCCGCCGCCGGCTCTGCATTCATTTCCCTCCGATCTGAAATGATCAAACATTTCAGATCGCAGGGAAATGTCCTCCCCCTGACCCTTCCTCCAGTACACCGGAGCCCTCTGGTCCCCCGGAGCCCCTCCGGTTCTCCAGAGCCACCCCCCTTCCCCCCCTCCGGAACATGCAAGATAGCGTCGCGCAGTGCACAGTAGCGCACGGCCGCATTCATCCTGCTCTTTCTGCCGCATGTGACACGTCACATGCGACAGAAAAGTTGTCCCCAGGTCCCGCTAGGTCTCCCGCCGTCACCCCGCGTCAGCCCCCGATCTTCCCCATTACCTGGCTTCTGCTCCGTCCCCGCGATCACGCCGCCTTCTTGTGGAAAGCTGGCGGCGCATGTGCACACAGCGGCTGTCAGCTGGATCCTTGCAAGCAGGGACGCTGACCTCGCTGCTGCACATACTGCTGTACTGTGGACCGGGGAGAGTGAGTGCAGTAATCTGCAGCCTCACTCCTCACATGGAGAGCCTGCTGTTCTAGAAAATGGGGGGTACGTTCAGGGAGCGTGTCCCTCATATTCTGGAATGAGGTTACTGCAGGTCACTCTGCCCTAGGTTGGACCGGGGCAGTGTGAGTGCAGTATTCTCAGATTACTGCACCCACACTGCTCATGGAGTGCTTGCTCTTCCAGAAAATGGAGGATACGTTCCCTGAACGTGCCCCCCATATTCTAGAAGGTCCAGAGTCGGCGTGGGACCTCCAAAATGGATTACAGCGACCGGAATTTGTTTATTTTCAATAAATTGGTGAAAGAGGAATGTTTCGGGGAGTGTTTTTTCAAATTTTTTTTTGTCTTTATTTTTTTCTATTACTGACTGGGTTAGTGATGTCGGGTATCTGTTTAGATGCTGTGACATCACTAACCCCAGGGCTTGATGCCAGGTGACATTACAGCTGGTATCAACCCCGTATATTACCCCGTTTGCCACCGCACCAGGGCGCGGGATGAGCTGGGGCGAAGTGCCAGGATTGACGCATCTAATGAATGTGCCACTTCTGGGGCGGCTGCGGCCTGCTATTTTTAGGCTGGGAAGAGTCCAACAACCATGGCTCTTCCCACCCTGAGAATACCAGACCCCAGCTGTCCGCTTCACCTTGGCTGGTGATCCAATTTGGGGGGGACCCCACGTTTGGTTTTTTTTGTTTTTTTTTAAAAAAAAAAAAACGCCTGGGGAGCCCTCCAAATTGATCCCCAGCCAAGGTGAAGCTGTCAGCTGTGGTTTGCAGGCTACAGCTGTCTGCTTTACCTTAGCTGTCTATCAAAAATAGGGGGGACCCCACGTCGTTTATTTTAATTTTTCATTTTTTGGGGGGGCTAAATACAAGGCTAGGCACCCATTAGTGCCCCATGAAAGGCACTAAAGGGCGCCAGCTTAGAATATGCAGGGGGTGGGACCTTATAATTGTTTGACATCTATCCATTCATCCATTGTAGCATTTTAGCCTGTGCGCCCACAATCAGGGTTTGCAGCATTTTGGGCGCAGAGTGTTTTCCCTGCGTCCATAACGCTGCGTTGTGCAGTAGAAGCACAGTGGAAGGATTTTTAGAAATCCCGTGCCCACTGTGCTTCTCTTCTCCGCAGCATACACTGACGTGTGGTGCAGCTTCCCGAGCCTCAGCATGTCAATTTATGCTGCGGAGACAAGAGTGTTCTCTGCAGGTAGCATAGAGCTCCACAGCAGCCTGAACCCAAATCGTGGGCATGGGCAGCTGCTTTCTCCCGTGGACAACACTCAAATCTATGCAGGAAGTCTGACACTGTATACTAGACGCCGTGTCGCTGGATCATGGCCACATAGCCTAAAAGTGAGAAATTTGTTGCTACAGCAACATTTTTGTGAAGTACCTGTGGATTCAAAATGCTTACTATACTCCTGAATAAAATCCAGTTTCCAAAATGGGGTCACTTGTGGGGGGTTTCTGCTGTATAGGTACCCAAAGGGCCCTGCAAATGTGACATGGTGCCCGCAATTTATTTCAACTTTTCCAGAACTCAAATGCTGCTCCTTCCATTCCAAGCCCTCCCATTTATCCAAACAGAGGTTTTTGGCCATATGTGGGGTATCCCTGTGCTCATAAGACATTGGATAACCTGTTGGGTCCACGGTTTGTTGGTGCCTCTTGAAAAAGTAACAAGTTTGATGCTGAAGCAACATTTTTGTGAAAAAAATGAAAATTTTCAATATGGCAACCTAAGCTTATTAAATTCTGTGAAGTACTCTTGCATTCAAACTGCTCACTATACACCTAGATAAAAGCCTTGAGGTGTCTTGTTTCCAGAATGGGGTCACTTGTGGGGGACCTCCACTGTTTAGGCACCTTAGGGGCTTTCCAAATGCAACTTAGCGTCCACTAAGGATTCCAGCCAATTGTGCAGTCAAATAGCGCTCCTTCCCTTCCGAGCCCTGCTGTGCACCCAAACAGTTGATTTTCATCACACATAAGGTATCAGCATACTCAAGAGAAATTGCACAATAAATCTTATGCTGAATTTTTTCCTTTTACACTTGTAAAAAAAAAAAAGCTACCTGGTTGAAGTAACAATTTTGTGGTAAAAATGTATTTTTTTATTTTCACAGCTCAACATTCTAAACTGTGAAGCACCTGAGGGTTCAGGGTACTTACCAAACATCTAGATAAATTCCTTCAGGGGTCTATTTTCCAAAATGGGGCCACATGTTGGGGAGCTTCACTGTATAGGCACCTCAGGGGCTCTCCAAATGCAACATGGCGTCCGCTATTGATTCCAGACAATTTTGCAGTCAAATGGCACTCCTTCCTTTCCGAGCCCCGCCGTGTACCCAAACAGTTGATTTCCACCACATATACTCCTATGCCAAACTCAGGAGAAATTGCACAATAAATTTCATGGTGATTTTTTTCCTGTTACCCTTGTGAAAAAAAAGCTACCTGGTTGAAATAACAATTTTGTGGTAAAATTTTATTTTTTTATTTTCATGGCTCAACATTATAAAATTTTGTGAAGCACCTGGGGGTTCAGGGTACTCACCAAACATCTAGATAAATTCCTTGAGGGGCCTAGTTTCCAAAATGGGGTCACTTGTGCGGGGTTTCTGCTGTTTAGGTACCTTAGGGGACCTCCAAATGCGACATGGTGCCCGCAATCTTTTTCAGCCAAATTTCCTTTCCAAAATTCAAATATTGTTCCTTCAGTTCCAAGCCCTCCCATTTGCCAAACAAAGGTTTCAGACCACATGTGAGGTATCACCGCGCTCATAAAAAAGTGGGTAACAAACCTTGAAGTCAAATTTTTGGAATTACCTTTTGAAAAAGTGAGAAAATTGATGCTAAAGCAACATTTTTGAAAAAATGAAAATTTTCAATATGGCAACCTAAGCTTATTAAATTCTGTGAAGTACTCTTGGATCCAAAATGCTCACTATACCCCTAGATAGAAGCCTTGAGGGGTCTAGTTTCCAAAATGGCATCACTTGTGAGGGGTTTCTTCTGTTTAGGTACCTTAGCAGACCTGTAAATGCAACATGGTGCCCGCAATCTATTTCAGCCAAATTTACTTTCCAAAATTCAAATATTGCTCCTTCTGTTCCGAGCCCTCCCATTTGTCCAAACAGAGGTTTCTGACCACATGTGGGGTATCGGTGCGTTCATAAAGTGGGGAACAAGTTTTGGGGTCCATTTTGTTGTGTTATTTCTTCTAAAAGAGAATAAATTTGGGTTAGAGCAACATTTTTAGGTCAAATTTAATTTTTGCTTTTTTTCATTCCATATTGCTTTTGTTCATGTGAAGCACCTGAAGGGTTAATAAACTTCTTGAATTTGGTTTTGAGTACTTTGAGGGGTGCAGTTTTTAGAATTGTCACTTTTGGGTATTTTCTGTCATCTAGGGCCCTCAAAGTCACTTCAAATGTGATGTAGTCCCTAAAAAAATGGATTTGTAAATCTTGATGTAAAAATGAGAAATCGCTGATAAACTTTGAACTCTTCTAACTTCCTAACAAAGAAAAAATTTGTTTCAAAAATTGTGCTTATGTAAAGTAGACAAGTGGGAAATGTTATTTATTAACTACTTTGTGCCACAGAAATCTCTGGTTTAATGGTATAAAAATTCAAAAGTTGAAAATTGCTAAATTTTCTAAATTTTTGCCATAATTCAATTTTTTTCCTAAATAAACGCAAAAAATATTGTCCTAAATTTGGTACTAACATGAAGTCCAATATGTGACGAAAAAACAATCTCAGAATCACCGAGATCCGTTGAAGCGTACCAGAGTTATAACTTCATGAAGTGACACTGGTCAAAATTGCAAAATTTGGTCTGGTCATTAAGGTGAAAATTAGCTCCATCACTAAGGGGTTAACCTTGTTGTAGAATATTCTGTAATTTGGTAGAAAAAATATTTGTTGGGTCCTCGTTTAAACGCCTTTAAGTACAGTGGTCATTTAGTATGGTGGATATTTCTCTTTCATAAAGAGTTTTATCTAAAATGACCACTGATCCCCCCCTGACCAGCGGACCACGAGCACCCCTCAGATTTTGTGGCATAGGAAGAAAGGTGAGCTGAACAATAATTTTTTAGGGGAAAAAAATGACCGGAGTGCTTCTTTAAAGGGAACCTGTCACCAGATTTGGTGACTATAAGCTGCGGCCACCACTAGTGGGCTCTTATGTACAGCATTCTAACATGCTGTAGATAAGAGCCCAGGCTACTGTGCAGAACATAACAATCACCTTATAATACTCACCTAAAGGGTGATGCAGTGCAGACTGGTCGGATGGGTGTCTCCATTCTCCAATAGTGGCACCTCTTCTTTCGGCCATCTTTGTCCTCCTTCTTCTGAATCCTGGGTGCATGATGCATTTTACGTCATCCACAGTAGCCGGCATTGAGGTCCTGCACAAGCGCACTACAATACTTTGATCTGCCCTTCTCAGAGCAGATCAAAGTGCTCCTCAAAAAGTGACTAAACTTTTGGGAGAATTTTTTGTTTTATGCCCAATAATTCTGAGCAGATTGGTGAGGAATCTGTTCTTGAAATTCCCAAAAATAGCTGCGAAGCTCTTTTAGAAGAGCACACACAGCAAAGAGCGAATGCTGTAGAAAGTAGTCCTGTCTCCTGAGCCGTGCACTTCTAAGGAGTCTTTTGAACAATTTACGGGGGTCTCAGGATCCAGACCCACATAAATGTGCTCAGAATTAATGTACCTAAAACATAGAAGATATCTCCCAAAAATGAAGGTATTGTTTAAATGTTTCACAGTACTATGGTTCCTGTATTGTCCGCAGTCTGATAACGGCTGGTAACAAATCCTGCTATCTCCTTATTATTGTTACATGCATACTAGGAGCTGCAGTTTCATGCCAGACAATTTTCTGTTGGGTTAGCTTTAGTTCTGGTGACGTAGTAGTGATTTGAGCTTGATTTTGGTAATGTAGTCAAGTACCAATGATGGTTCTGGTGATGTAGTCGTGATTTCAGCTTGCTTCTGATTATGCATTCATATACCAATGGTGGTTCTGGTAATGTAGCAGTGTGCAGATGGTGGTTCTGGTGATGTAGAAGTGTGCAGATCGTGGTTCTGGTGATGTAGCAGTGTGCAGATGGTGGTTCTCGTGATGTAGTAGTGATTTGAGGTTGGTTCTGGAGATGTTGTCATATACAGATTGTGGTTCTGGTAATGTTATCGTGTTTTGAGGTTGCTTCTGGTGAAGTATTTGTGTAGATGTAGCAATATTTAATTTATGAGGTTTAATAGTAGATCATTATATCTACCATACACTATAAATAGGTGTCCCATCATGCGGCTGGCAGTTATCCTGCCTGACTCTCCTATACACTATACACAGGTGTCCCATCATTTGGCTGGCAGCTATCTCCCTGACTGTCCCATACACTATAGACAGGTGTCCCATCATGCTGCTGGCAGCTGTCTCCCTGATTCTCGCATTCACAGGGGCGTTCACTTTGTTGAGTGGTCGTGTTCTCTATGAGACAGACGCTACTACACGTCTCTGGCAGTGGCTCACCTCTTAGGAGAGAAAAGGATCCACAGTCCAAAATTGGACCTGCTGGGTCATCACTCCTCTGACAATCAGACTTTCGGCCAAGCTTGTCTATCTCCGTGTTCAGCTAACTGTAGTCTGTGTACAAGCACTTTAACTACTATCTGAAGGGAATGTTATTATTATTATTTTTATTATTATTTATTTATAGAGCACCATTAATTCCATAGTGCTGTACATGAGAAGGGGTTACATACAGAATACATACACAAGTTACAGTAGACAGACTAGTACAGAAGGAAGAGGGCCCTACCCTTGCAGGCTTACATTCTATAGGGTTGTGGGGAGGAGACAGTAGGTGGGGTGTAGATCAGGCGGTGGCCCTGCACGGTGGTCGGGCGGCGGCTCCGCATGGTGGTCAGGCGGCGGCTCCGCACGATAGTGAAGCAGTGAGGTCATTGTAGATTATAGGCATTTCTGAACAGATGAGTTTTCAGGTTCCGTTTGAAGCTTGCAAGGGTAGCAGATAGTCTGACGTGTTGAGGCAGCGAATTCCAGAAGACTGGTGATGCTCGGGAGAAGTATTGGAGTCGGTTGCGTGAGGAGCGAATGAGAGAGGAGGAGAGAAGGAGATCTTGGGAGGACCGGAGGTGACATGTTTGAGTGTAGTGAGAGATTAGTTCAGAGATATACGGAGGAGACAGACTATGCACAGCTTTGTAGGTCAGTGTTAGTAGTTTGAATTGGATGTGGTGTAAGATTGGGAGCCAGTGGAGGGACTTGCAGAGAGGAGAAGTGGGGTGGTATTGAGGAGAGTGGTGGATCAGACGGGCAGCAGAATTAAGGATGGACTGGAGAGGGGCGAGCGTGTTAGCGGGGAGGCCACAGAGGAGGATGTTACAGTAATCGAGGCGGGAGATTATGAGGGCATGCACTAGCATTTTTGTAGATTGCGAGTTGAGGAAAGGGCGGATTCTGGAAATATTTTTGAGTTGAAGTCGGCAGGAGGTGGTCAGGGATTGGATGTGTGGTATGAAGGACAAGGCAGAGTCAAAGGTCACTCCGAGGCAGCGAACTTTGGGTGCTGGCGAGAGCCTGGTGTTATTTATTATAATAGATAGATCAGGTGGAGAGTGTAGGTGAGGTGGAGGAAAGATGATTAGTTCAGTTTTGGCCACATTGAGCTTTAGGAAGCGAGAGGAGAAAAAGGAGGATGTAGCAGATAGACACTTTGGGATTCTGGACAGCAGAGATGTGACATCTGGGCCAGGGAGGTAGATCTGAGTATCGTCGGCATATAGGTGGTACTGGAAGCCATGGGACTTTATGAGTTGTCCCAGGCCAAATGTGTAGATAGAAAAAAGTAGGGGTCCCAGGACAGAGCCTTGAGGGACACCAACAGAGTGATGGCGGGATGAAGAGGTTGTGTGGGAGTGGGAGACACTAAGTAAGTCATTCATGATTTTAGTCAGGGCAGTTTCGGTAGAGTGATGGGGACGGAAGCCGGACTGTAGGTTGTCAAAGAGAGAGTTAGAGGAGAGGTGGGAGGAAAGTTCAGCATGGACATGCTGTTCCAGGAGTTTTGAGGTGAACGGGAGTAGGGATATGGGGCGGTAGCTGTTAGTAGAGGTTGGGTCGAGGGAAGGTTTCTTTAGGATAGGTGTGACTGTTGCATGTTTAAAGGCAGAGGGAAAGGTACCAGTTGTTAAAGATAGGTTGAAGAGATGAGTTAAGGCTGGAATAAGGATAGTGGCGAGGTTGGGGAAGAGGTGGGATGGGATGGGGTCAAGTGCGCAAGTGGTGAGGTGCGCTTTTGACAGAAGACGTGCAAGCTTTTCTTCGGGATGGTGGGGAGGAAGTTTATGGGGGAGGGGCAGTGGTCTGTTATGTGAAGGGGTTGTAGTGATTGAGCAGAGTAGACTTGCCTTATTTGGTCGATTTTTTTCTTTGAAATAAGTGGCAAAGTCTTCTGCAGAGATGAGGAAGGTTGGAGGAGGCAGTGGTGGGCAAAGGAGGGAGTTGAAAGTATTGAATAACTGTTTGGGGTTGTGTGTTAAAGAGGATATGAGGTTTCTGAAGTAATCCTGTTTAGCAGAGGTGAGAGCTGAACGAAATGTGTGAATTGTATTTTTGAATGCGGTGAAGTCTTCCTGGGAGTGTGTTTTCTTCCAGCGCCCCTCTGCAGCCCTAGACACTTGCCGTCGTTTTTTAGTGAGCCTGTTGTGCCAGGGCTGTCTATTGATTCGTCTCACTCTGCCATGCACAAGGGGAGCGACTGAATCAATAGCTGATGTGAGAGTGGTGTTGTAGAAAGTGGTGGCGCTGTTTGTGTCATGGAATGACGATATGGAGGACAGCAGAAGGATAGAGTCAGAGAGGGTGTGCATGTTGAGGTGTGCAAGGTTTCTCCGGAGATGTGCTAGGCAATGGACAAGGGGGCAGGTGAGGAGGACAGGGTTGAAAAAGTCAGCAGATGGTGGTCAGATAGGGGGAGGGGGGAAGTTGTGAGATCAGAAAGGGAACAGAGGCGGGTGAAGATAAGGTCTAGTGTGTGTCCATCTTTATGGGTGGCAAAGGCGGACCACTGAGTTAGACCAAAAGACGAAGCAAGGGACAGGAGTTTGGAGGCTGCCGACTGGTGGTTGTCCGTGGGGATGTTGAAGACACCCATGATAATGGTGGGAATGTCAGCAGAGAGAAAATTTAGAAGCTAGGCAGAGAAGTGGTCGAAGAAGGCAGTGGTAGGGCCCGGGGGTCTGTATATGACAGCCACTTGGAGGTTAGAGGGAGAATAGATTCGGACAGAGTGCACTTCAAAGGACGGCAAGACAAGAGAGGGTAGAGGTGGGATTGGGTTAAAGCAGCAGTTGTTAAAAAGCAGGAGACCCACTCCTCCACCCTGTCTATTACCAGGGCGAGGCGTGTGGGAGAAGTGAAGGCCACCGTAGCATAGTGCAGCAGGGGAGGCAGAGTTGGAGGGTGTCAGCCATGTTTCGGTGAGGCCCAGAAAGGATAGATTGCTGAAGGTAAAGAGATCGTGAATGATGTGTAGTTTATTACAGACAGAACGGGCATTCCAGAGTGCTCCAGAGAGAGGGAGCATTGGAGTAGGTAAGAGGGTAATGGGTTTTATATTGGAGAGATTGCGGTAGTTAGTAGTATGTGGGGAGTGGTAAATGGGTGGTGAAGAGGGGTGTATCATATGTGGGGGGCCAGGGTTGGGGGATATGTCACCAGCAGTGAGAAGCAGTAGAGAAAGGGAGAGCAGGTGGGAAAAGGAGAGTGGACAGCATGGTCTGCGTGATATAAGGAGCGTTCTGAGATTTAGGAGCAGGTCAGCAGATGAGGACAGATGAGAAGGCAGGAGGGAAGGGGAGATGAATATTTGTTTGGAGAGTGCTGGGGTGTGGGTATAACGAAGGAGAGTAAGGAGGAGAGGGGCAAAGACTGTGAGGGCATAGGTGAACATGGTGGGAGTAAGGTGTTAAGTGTTGAGTTTAACAAGTAAATTGTGACAGTGGCCAACTTAGAATGAGTTAAATTTTACCTTCTGGTCACTTCTGGGACATTTGTGGTATATTTCTGTCACTCCACTTAATAGATCCCACTAAGGAGATCACACCAGACCAAAATCATAGCAGATCAGCTCCAACAAATTTATATGTCTCTGAAGGCCTGCAGATTGACTCTAGTGTGAGCAGAGGGGAGGGGTCGTACTAAGACAGAGCACAGAAAAACACCAGGGGTTAAAGGGCAGGAAGACATTACAAGAAGCATTTGGACTAATTCACAGCAAGATGGCTATACATTTGAGATGGAGAAGATATAGTAAAGTATGATCTAGGATCAAAGAGTTAAAAAGAAAAAACTAATTCAAAGGAAATACAGTTGTGGAAGGAATATGACATACCAGGAGAAATATTGATACAGGACAGAATAGGCTTCAATGAAGAGAGCAGTTGTGGAAGGAATATGACATACCAGGAGAAATATTGATACAGGACGGAATAGGCTTCAATGAAGAGAGCAGTAGTGGAAGGAATATGACATACCAAGAGAAATATTGATACAGGACAGAATAGGCTTCAATGAAGAGAGCAGTTGTGGAAGGAATATGACATACCAGGAGAAATATTGATACAGGACGGAATAGGCTTCAATGAAGAGAGCAGTAGTGGAAGGAATATGACATACCAAGAGAAATATTGATACAGGACAGAATAGGCTTCAATGAAGAGAGCAGTTGTGGAAGGAATATGACATACCAGGAGAAATATTGATACAGGACGGAATAGGCTTCAATGAAGAGAGCAGTAGTGGAAGGAATATGACATACCAGGAGAAATATTGATACAGGACAGAATAGGCTTCAATGAAAAGAGCAGTTGTGGAAGGAATATGACATACAGTCATATGAAAAGGTATGGGCACCCCTATTAAATGTTAACCTTTTTTCTTTATAACAATTTGGGTTTTTGCAACAGCTATTTCAGTTTTATATATCTAATAACTGATGGACTCAGTAATATTTCTGGATTGAAATGAGGTTTATTGTACTAACAGAACATGTGCAATCCGCATTTAAACAAAATTTGATCGGTGCAAAAGTATGGGCACCCTTATCAATTTCTTGATTTGAACACTCCTAACTACGTTTTACTGACTTACTAAAGCACTAAATTGGTTTTGTAACCTCATTGAGCTTTGAACTTCATAGGCAGGTGTATCCAATCATGAGAAAAGGTATTTAAGGTGGCCACTTGCAAGTTGTTCTCCTATTTGAATCTCCTATGAAGAGTGGCATCATTGGCTCCTCAAAACAACTCTCAAATGATCTGAAAACAAAGATTATTCAACATAGTTGTTCAGGGGAAGGATACAAAAAGTTGTCTCAGCGATTTAAACTGTCAGTTTCCACTGTGAGGAACATAGTAAGGAAATGGAAGAACACAGGTACAGTTCTTGTTAAGCCCAGAAGTAGCAGGCCAAGAAAAATATCAGAAAGGCAGAGAAGAAGAATGGTGAGAACAGTCAAGGACAATCCACAGACCACCTCCAAAGACCTGCAGCATCATCTTGCTGCAGATGGTGTCAATGTGCATCGGTCAACAATACAGCACACTTTGCACAAGGAGAAGCTGTATGGGAGAGTGATGCGAAAGAAGCCTTTCTGCAAGCACGCCACAAACAGAGTCGCCTGAGGTATGCAAAAGCACATTTGGACAAGCCAGTTACATTTTGGAAGAAGGTCCTGTGGACTGATGAAACAAGGATTGAGTTGTTTGGTCATACAAAAAGGCGTTATATGTATGGAGGCAAAAAAACACGGCATTCCAAGAAAAGAACTTGCTACCCACAGTAAAATTTGGTGGAGGTTCCATCATGCTTTGGGGCTGTGTGGCCAATGCCGGAACCGGGAATCTTGTTAAAGTTGAGGGTCGCATGGATTCAACTCAGTATCAGCAGATTCTTGACAATAATGTGCAAGAATCAGTGACAAAATTGAAGTTACGCAGGGGATGGATATTTCAGAAAGACAATGATCCAAAACACTGCTCCAAATCTACTCAGGCATTCATGCAGAGGAACAATTACAATGTTCTGGAATGGCCATCCCAGTCCCCAGACCTGAATATCATTGAACATCTGTGGGATGATTTGAAGCGTGCTGTCCATGTTCGGCGACCATCAAACTTAACTGAACTGGAATTGTTTTGTAAACAGGAATGGTCAAATATACCTTCATCCAGGCTCCAGGAACTCATTAAAAGCTACAGGAAGCGACTAGAGGCTGTTATTTTTGCAAAAGGAGGATCTACAAAATATTATCATGTCACTTTTATGTTGAGGTGCCCATACTTTTGCACCGGTCAAATTTTGTTTAAAAGCGAATTGCACATGTTCTGTTAGTACAATAAACCTCATTTCAATCCAGAAATATTACTGAGTCCATCAATTATTAGATATATGAAATTGAAATAGCTGTTGCATAAACCCAAATTGTTATAAAGAAAAAAGGTTAACATTAATAGGGGTGCCCAAACTTTTTCATATGACTGTACCTGTGAATGAAACAGATGGATTTTCAGGTCAAAAGAGATGGTCGCATTCAGGAAGATATATTATGAATTACATTTCTGGTATATTTCTGACACTCCACTTAATAGATCCCACTTAGGAGATCACACCAGACAAAGGTCATAGCCGACCAGCACCAACAAATTTAAATGTCTCTGAAGGCCTACAGATTGACTCTAGTGTGAGCAGAGGGGAGGGGTTGTAATAAGACAGAGCACAAAACACACCAGGGGTTAATTAGCAGGAAGACATTACAAGAAGCATTTGGACTAATTCACAGCAAGATGCCTATACATTTGAGATGGAGAAGATATAGTCAAATATGATCTAGGATCAAAGAGTTAAAAAGAAAAAACATTCAAAGGAAATACAGATGTGGAAGGAATATGACATACCAGGAGAAACATTGATACAGGACAGAATAGGCTTCAATGAAGAGAGCAGTTGTGGAAGGAATGTGACATACCAGGGGAAATATTGATACAGGGCAGAATAGGCTTCAATGAAGAGAGCAGTTGTGGAAGAAATATGACATACCAGGAGATATATTGATGCAGGACAGAATAGGCTTCAATGAAGAGAGCAGTGGTGGAAGGAATATGACATACAGTTAGGTCCAGAAATATTTGGACAGTGACACAAGTTTTGTTATTTTAGCTGTTTACAAAAACATGTTCAGAAATACAATTATATATATAATATGGGCTGAAAGTGCACACTCCCAGCTGCAATATGAGAGTTTTCACATCCAAATCGGAGAAAGGGTTTAGGAATCATAGCTCTGTAATGCATAGCCTCCTCTTTTTCAAGGGACTAAAAGTAATTGGACAAGGGACTCTAAGGGCTGCAATTAACTCTGAAGGCGTCTCCCTCGTTAACCTGTAATCAATGAAGTAGTTAAAAGGTGTGTGGTTTTGCATTTGGAAGCTGTTGCTGTGACCAGACAACATGTGGTCTAAGGAACTCTCAATTGAGGTGAAGCAGAACATCCTGAGGCTGAAAAAAAAGAAAAAATCCATCAGAGAGATAGCAGACATGCTTGGAGTAGAAAAATCAACAGTCGGGTACATTCTGAGAAAAAAGGAATTGACTGGTGAGCTTGGGAACTCAAAAAGGCCTGGGCGTCCACGGATGACAACAGTGGTGGATGATCGCCGCATACTTTCTTTGGTGAAGAAGAACCCGTTCACAACATCAACTGAAGTCCAGAACACTCTCAGTGAAGTAGGTGTATCTGTCTCTAAGTCAACAGTAAAGAGAAGACTCCATGAAAGTAAATACAAAGGGTTCACCTCTAGATGCAAACCATTCATCAATTCCAAAAATAGACAGGCCAGAGTTAAATTTGCTGAAAAACACCTCATGAAGCCAGCTCAGTTCTGGAAAAGTATTCTATGGACAGATGAGACAAAGATCAACCTGTACCAGAATGATGGGAAGAAAAAAGTTTGGAGAAGAATGGGAACGGAACATGATCCAAGGCACACCACATCCTCTGTAAAACATGGTGGAGGCAACGTGATGGCATGGGCATGCATGGCTTTCAATGGCACTGGGTCACTTGTGTTTATTGATGACATAACAGCAGACAAGAGTAGCCGGATGAATTCTGAAGTGTACCGGGATATACTTTCAGCCCAGATTCAGCCAAATGCCGCAAAGTTGATTGGACGGCGCTTCATAGTACAGATGGACAATGACCCCAAGCATACAGCCAAAGCTACCCAGGAGTTCATGAGTGCAAAAAAGTGGAACATTCTGCAATGGCCAAGTCAATCACCAGATCTTAACCCAATTGAGCATGCATTTTACTTGCTCAAATCCAGACTTAAGATGGAAAGACCCACAAACAAGCAAGACCTGAAGGCTGCGGCTGTAAAGGCCTGGCAAAGCATTAAGAAGGAGGAAACCCAGTGTTTGGTGATGTCCATGGGTTCCAGACTTAAGGCAGTGATTGCCTCCAAAGGATTCGCAACAAAATATTGAAAATAAAAATATTTTGTTTGGGTTTGGTTTATTTGTCCAATTACTTTTGACCTCCTAAAATGTGGAGTGTTTGTAAAGAAATGTGTACAATTCCTACAATTTCTATCAGATATTTTTGTTCAAACCTTCAAATTAAACGTTACAATCTGCACTTGAATTCTGTTGTAGAGGTTTCATTTCAAATCCAATGTGGTGGCATGCAGAGCCCAACTCGCGAAAATTGTGTCACTGTCCAAATATTTCTGGACCTAACTGTACCTGTAAATGAAACAGATGGATTGTCAGGTCAAAAGAGATGGTCGCATTCAGAAGGATATATTATGAATTACATTTCTGGTATATTTCTGACACTCCACTTAATAGATCACACTTAGGAGATCACACCAGACTAAGGTCATAGCAGACCAGCACCAACAAATTTATGTCTCACTGTGAACGGTTTGGGTGTGTGCACACCATGGCCTTTACATAGCTGTGAATCTATTGAGTTTTTCAGGAGGAGGACAGGTTAAGAAACACTGGCATCTTTTTTAAATTGAAATTGTTTTAAGTGCTACAGTCATGGCCAAAAGTTTTGAGAATGACACCATAATTATATTTTCACATAATCTGTTGCCCTCTGGTTTTTAATTGTGTTTGTCTGATGTTTACATCACATACAGAAATATAATTGCAATCATATTATGAGTACCAAAAGGTTATATTGACAGAATGAGTTAATGCAGCAAGTCAATATTTGCAGTGTTGACCCTTCTTCTTCAGGACTAGAGTTGAGCGCGGTTCGCGGTTCGTGGTTCTCCAGTTCGTGGCTCGAGTGATTTTGGGGGCTGTTCTAGATTGAACTAGAACTCGAGCTTTTTGCTAAAGCTCGATAGTTCTAGATACGTTCGAGAACGGTTCTAGCAGCAAAAAGACAAGCTAATTACTAGCTGGCTTTCTGCTGTAATAGTGTAAGTCACTCTGTGACTCACACTATTATGAAATTTCAGCGTATAGTGTGCGGGAACAGTGCATTCAGATCACTACTGTTTGGATAATGGTGATCGCCATTTTTTTTTTTTCCTTGTCTTCCTTCCCTAAGCGTGCACGTGTAGTGGAGCGGGCCAGCATGTCAGCCAATCCCAGACACACACACAGCTGAGTGGACTTTTAGCCAGAGAAGCAACGGCATGTGTGATAGGATGTCCATGTCACATGTCCCTGCATTATAAAAATGGACATTTTCCTCCAGCACGCCATTATCTGCCTTCTGCGTCTGGGTGTCAGTCACCGCTGGCGTAGCTCCTGTCTCCGATACTGCTGTGTACGCTCTATACACAGCGCTATACAGCATAGAGATAGAAGTTTCTATTAGTCCTTGTAAGGGCTAATACCGGCAGGGTCAGAGCCATAGGTGACAGTCAGGTCCGTGAAAACAGATTTTAACTTTATTCAATGATTAAAAATCCAAAAAAAACATCATCGGTTCCATGAAAACATCATGGCTTGACGCGTTTCGGACAGTTGGAATATAGATAAGTCCTTAATCATAAGCAATCTTGCTTATGATTAAGGACTTATCTATATTCCAACTGTTTTATATTTTTGCTATCCTGGTTTTGGTGCTGAGTCCCGTCCTTTCTCCTTGCTATTGCCTCTACGGACCTGCCTGTCCGGTGGACATCCTGCATCCCACCTGAACTGAGCGGATACATATACGGGTGAGCGGAATAATTTTTTTTCTTCGTTTAACCACTTAGTGTCTTTGAAAACCTGAAGCTGTTAAAATAAGCAAAATAAAACTGAACGTATGCGCAGCAAGTGTAGATCTTCATTCCTATAGCGTTTAGCACTTTTTCAAGTGTGTTATAGAGTAGTGTCTTACTAGATGTCGTGTGTAGAGATGAGCGAACCGGTCGTGGTTCGGCTCGCCGAACGGACGTCTCGGTCGAGTTCGGTTCGGCGAACCGGTTCGGCGAACCACTCGAACCACATAAGAAAAATGGGAGGCACTCACAAACACATAAAAACACCTAGAAAACACCCTCAAAGGTGTCCAAAAGGTGACAAACAACTCACAACACAACTCAAACACATGGGAAAGTGACAAGAACAAATTCTCATGTGAACACAAAACAGCGTTACGAGGAAAAAGAGGATGAGACACAGATATAGGCATGGCATGCCCTTCTAAAATCATCTAAAACACCGCAAGGTGACTCCAAGAAGACTCTTTTTTCCAAAAATTGGGCCACGCAGAAACCACCCCTTCAGTGGCAGCACTTGTGCCCCAGTTGGACACTTCACAGGTAGATTTGCATCAAGCACATTCAAAAATACGCCATCCTTAACTGTCCCCAGGATGACACCGGGGTAGGTAGCAAAGTCTTTACTGATCCCAGATCTGTTCATCTTGGATCATTTTTAGAAACACAGGAAGCAAGGGTTACTCCAAGCGGAGTCTCCCTTTTTTCCAAAAATTGGCCCACACACACACCCACCCCTTCAGTGGCAGCACTTGTGCCCCAGTTGTACACTCAACAGGTAGATTTGCATCAGGCACATTCAAAAATACGCCATCCTCAACCGTCCCCAGGATTGCACCGGGGTAGGTAGCAAAGTCTTTGCTGAACCATGACTTGTTCATCTTGGCTCCTTTTTAAAAACACTGCAAGCAAGGGTTACTCCAAGCGGAGTCTCCCTTTTTTCCAAAAATTGGGCCACACAGACACCCACCCCTTCAGTGGCAGCACTTGTGCCCCAGTTGTACACTTCACAGGTAGATTTGCACCAAGCACATTCAAAATACACAAGCATTTACTCTCCCCAGGATGACACAGGGGTAGTAAATTCTTTGTGGATCCATGACTTGTTCATTTTGATGAACGTTAGTCTGTCCACATTGTCACTGGACAGACGCGTGCGCTTATCTGTCAGCACACACCCAGCAGCACTGAAGACACGTTCAGAGACAACGCTGGCAGCTGGACACGACAAGATCTCCAAGGCGTAAGTGGAGAGCTCTGGCCATGTTTCAAGATTTGAAGCCCAAAATGAGCAAGGCTCCAGTTGCAAAGTCATGGCATCGATGTTCATTTGGAGATACTCCTGTATCATCCTCTCCAGCCGTTGACTATGTGTCAGACTTGTTGTCTCTGGTGGCCTTGCAAAGGATGGTCTAAAAAAAATTATGAAAAGATTCAATAAAATTGCTGTTATCAGCACCAGATATGGTGCTGCTGGTACGGTTTGACTGTTGAAGTTGACGAGACCGTCCCATGTTTGTCGAGTTACAACTGGGAGATTCACTCCGTGCACCACGGGTGTTTTGTGGAAAAGCCGAGTTAAGATCGAGTAACAGCTTTTGATGATACTCTTGCATACGTGCGTCCCTTTCTATGGCTGGAATTATGTCACAAAATTTGGACTTGTACTGGGGATCTAATAGTGTGGCAAGCCAGTACTCATCATCACTTCTAATTTTGACAGTACGAGGGTCATGTTGGAGGTAGTGCAGCAAGAAGGCGCTCATGTGTCTTGCGCAGCCATGCAGACCAAGTCCACGCTGTGTTTGTGGCATAGAGGTGCTAACCGTGCTTTCTTCCTCTGACATCTCCCCCCAACCTCTTTCAACTGAAATTTGACCAAGGTCTCCCTCTTCCGCTGAGTCTTCTATGTCCATGGACAGTTCGTCCTCCATTTCTTCATGTTCTCCTGCACCTTCCTCAACATTTCGCCTGCTACCATGCGCCCTTGTTGATCTGTCCCCCATGGTCCCATGCCTGCCGCCTTGGTGATGATGAACGTCTGGACCTTGGTGATGTTGTTGTGTCTTGCGCATATGAATCCTCCTGTAGTTCCTCCCCTTCCTGTTGTCCCACCCCCTTACTCCGAATAGTGTTTAGCGTGTGCTCCAGCATGTAAATGACTGGAATCGTCATGCTGATAATGGCATTGTCAGCGCTAAACATATTTGTCGCCATGTCGAAACTGTGCAGAAGGGTGCAAAGGTCCTTGATCTGAGACCACTCCATCAGGGTGATCTGCCCCACCTCTGCATCTCGTTGGCCCAAGCTATACGTCATGACGTATTGCACCAGGGCTCGGTGGTGCTGCCACAGTCGCTGTAACATGTGGAGAGTTGAATTCCAGCGTGTCGCCACATCGCATTTCAAACGATGAACCGGCAGGTCGAAAAACTTCTGGAGCGATGCAAGTCGCTCAGCTGCGGTGCTTGAACGGCGGAAGTGAGCAGACAGTTTTCGTGCCCTGTTCAGAAGGCCATCTAGGCCGGGATATTGTGTAAAAAATTGCTGGACGACAAGGTTCAACACGTGAGCCATACAAGGTACCTGTGTCACCTTGCCCAGGCGAAGGGCCGCACCCAGGTTTGCAGCATTGTCGCACACGGCCTTACCAGGCTGCAGGTTGAGTGGAGACAACCATTTATTAATCTCGGACCGCAGAGCTGACCACAACTCCTCAGCTGTGTGACTCTTATTCCCAAGACATGTCAAGCTAAAGACCGCCTGATGCCGTTGCGCTCTTCTGCCAGCATAGTAAAGAGGGGTGCGTGATTCCTTCTGTGCAGTGAGAACGCTGGTGGCCTGACCAGGCAGGCTTGGGGCGGAGGTGGAGGAGCCAGATGAGGTGGAGGATGCAGAAGCAGTGGCGGAACTTGGACAGACAGAGGATTGACACACAAGTCGTGGGGACGGCAAGACTTGTGCAGCAGACCCTTCACCATCTATCACCATAGTTACCCAGTGCCCAGTCAGTGACATGTAACGTCCCCGTCCATGCTTACTGGTCCAAGTATCGGTGGTGAAATGCACCCGTTGACACACAGAGTTTCTCAAGGAAGCGGTGATGTTGTGTGCGACATGCTGGTGTAGCGCGGGCACACCTTTCTTAGAGAAGTAGTGGCGACTAGGCATCTGGTACTGGGGCACAGCGACAGACATAAGGTCTCTAAAATCCTGTGTGTCCACTAGGCGGAAAGGCAGCATTTCGGTAGCCAACAGCTTACAGAGGGATAGAGTCAACCTCTTAGCTTTGTCATGGGTCGCAGGAAGTGGCCTTTTATTTGACCCCATCTGAGGGACAGAGATCTGGCTGCTGTGTGTAGACGGTGTTGAGTAGGGTGTCCCTGGAAAAATGCAGGTTTGTGAGGAAAGTGCAGGCGGAGACATGATGTTGCCTTCATCCAACGTTGGTGCTATCGATGTCTGAGAGAGCTGTACACACTCACTTGTTTCCCCTTCCAAACCAACTGACGACCTACCAAGCAAACTGCCTGTTGCGGTTACAGTGGTGGAAGTTGTGGGTGTAAAAACAGGTGTGACAGCTGTCCCCACAGTCCTAGAAGATGACGAGCGCGCGGATGCACTGGAAGGGGCAGGCGGTGGATGGTTTGCTCCGCTAGGCCGCATTGCAGCACGGTGAGCTTCCCACCGGGCCATATGATATTTATTCATGTGACGATTCATGGAAGAAGTTGTCAAACTGCATAGGTTTTGACCTCTACTAAGAGAACCATGACAAATTTTACAGATCACATAATTTGGGCGATCTTTTTCTATGTCAAAAAAGGACCAGGCTAGGCAAGGCTTAGAGGCCATGCGACCTGTTGATCCACCCCGAATAATGCTCAGAGGCAGAGTGGTGGCTGAGGATGCAGTTGTAGACGTGCTACCAGTGCTCCGACTCTGTCCAGGAAGGCACAAGGTAACTTCGTCGTCGGTTGCATCCTCCCCCACCGCCTCTGTTGACCTCCTCGAGTGTCTGACTGTGGGTTGACAGTAGGTGGGATCTAGAACTTCATCATCAATTGTTGTGTTTGCACTCCCCTCCCCCTCAGACCGAGCCTCTTCTTCCCCTGACCGAATATTTAAGTTGTCATCCCAATCGGGTATCTGCGTCTCATCTTCATCAGTATGTTCCTCATTGTCTATAACCACAGGTATTACAGTTTGTGACAAAGGGTCAACATTATGCTCAGAAACTTGGTCCTCACGGCCTGAATCAGAGTCACAAAGGTTCTGGGCATCACTGCAGACCATTTCCTGTTCTGTACTCACTGTAGCTTGGGAGCAGACCTCTCATTCCCAGGCTATAGTGTGACTGAACAGCTCTGCAGACTCAGCCATCTCAGTTCCACCATACTGTGCAGGGCTGATGGAGACTTCAGAGCTGGGAGAAAGCAAGTTTGATTGGGATGACAACTCAGAGGACTGGTGTTTTTTGGATGCGGTACTTGAAGTGGCTGAGAGGGCACTTGTTGGACCACTTGAGATCCATTCAAGCATTTTCCTTTTTTGGCCATCATCTACCTTTGTTCCTGTTGTTCGTGTCCGTAAAAAAGGGAGCACATCAGATTGTCCACGGTAAGTAGTAGACATCTTACTTTTGCTGGTAGATGGTCTATCTTCAGCAGATGATAATGGAGCTTTGCCACCTTCCCCACGGACAAAACCTTTTTTGCCTTTTCCACCACGCCTCTTCCCCTTTCCACCAGCATCTGTCATTTTGCCACTCATGTTGATTGCGACAAGATTGTGCACTGAAAATGTGGTAGTAAAAATTGAGAGGTGGTGTAGATTGCAGTGGTGGTCTAGCTTTATTAACAGCAGAATAATAAAGAATAAATATCCCTGACAATGCAACTACGGCCCTTAAACTGGCAGCAAAAATTGCTAGTATAATGGCTTAGTTATAATGAGTTGGAGTGTGCAATGCAGGCAGAGGTGCTGCAAATGTCTTTGCACTAGTGGGACTATAGCAAAGTCCAATAGCCACGTTTAGGATGCCACTAGGTACACTGAGTGTTTGCTAGTATAATGGCTTAGTTATAATGAGTTGAAGTGTGCAATGCAGGCAGAGGTGCTGCAAATGTCTTTGCACTAGTGGGACTAGACAACAGTCCAATAGCCACGTTTAGGATGCCACTAGGTACACTGAGTGTTTGCTAGTATAATGGCTTAGTTATAATGAGTTGGAGTGTGCAATGCAGGTAGAGGTGCTGCAAATGTCTTTGCACTAGTGTGACTAGACAACAGTCCAATAGCCACGTTTAGGATGCCACTAGGTACACTGAGTGTTTGCTAGTATAATGGCTTAGTTATAATGAGTTGAAGTGTGCAATGCAGGCAGAGGTGCTGCAAATGTCTTTGCACTAGTGGGACTAGACAACAGTCCAATAGCCACGTTTAGGATGCCACTAGGTACACTGAGTGTTTGCTAGTATAATGGCTTAGTTATAATGAGTTGGAGTGTGCAATGCAGGCAGAGGGGATGCAAATGTCTTTGCACTACTGGGACTATAGTAAAGTCCAATAGCCACGTTTAGGATGCCACTAGGTACACTGAGTGTTTGCTAGTATAATGGCTTAGTTATGAGTTGGAGTGTGCAATGCAGGTAGAGGTGCTGCAAATGTCTTTGCACTAGTGTGACTAGACAACAGTCCAATAGCCACGTTTAGGATGCCACTAGGTACACTGAGTGTTTGCTAGTATAATGGCTTAGTTATAATGAGTTGGAGTGTGCAATGCAGGCAGAGGTGCTGCAAATGTCTTTGCACTAGTGGGACTAGACAACAGTCCAATAGCCACGTTTAGGATGCCACTAGGTACACTGAGTGTTTGCTAGTATAATGGCTTAGTTATAATGAGTTGGAGTGTGCAATGCAGGCAGAGGTGCTGCAAATGTCTTTGCACTAGTGGGACTATAGCAAAGTCCAATAGCCACGTTTAGGATGCCACTAGGTACACTGAGTGTTTGCTAGTATAATGGCTTAGTTATAATGAGTTGGAGTGTGCAATGCAGGTAGAGGTGCTGCAAATGTCTTTGCACTAGTGTGACTAGACAACAGTCCAATAGCCACGTTTAGGATGCCACTAGGTACACTGAGTGTTTGCTAGTATAATGGCTTAGTTATAATGAGTTGGAGTGTGCAATGCAGGTAGAGGTGCTGCAAATGTCTTTGCACTAGTGGGACTATAGCAAAGTCCAATAGCCACGTTTAGGATGCCACTAGCTACACTGAGTGTTTGCTAGTATAATGGCTTAGTTATAATGAGTTGGAGTGTGCAATGTAGGTAGAGGTGCTGCAAATGTCTTTGCACTAGTGTGACTAGACAACAGTCCAATAGCCACGTTTAGGATGCCACTAGGTACACTGAGTGTTTGCTAGTATAATGGCTTAGTTATAATGATTTGGAGTGTGCAGAGGACAGGAGGGTACAGTGCAAGGATTGTGGGGCTCTGGGTAGAGGAATGGAAGCCTGCCTTTCTATTCCCTCCTAATGGGGAAATGCAGCGACGAAATCCCTGACCTTAGCTACAAAGACGCTGTCGCTGTTTTCAGGACCTGTCACCTATGGCTCTGCCGGTACGAGCCCTTAAAAGGACTGATAGAAAGTGCTATCCCTAAGCTGTCTAGCGCTGTGTATGGAGCGCATACAGCAGTATCGGCGATTGGACAAAGGACGGAGCTGCGCCAGTGATGTCTGACACCAAGGACGCAGAAGAGATAATGGCGTCCTGGAGGAAAATGTCCGGTTTTATAAT
This sequence comes from Anomaloglossus baeobatrachus, assembly GCF_048569485.1. NCBI lineage: Eukaryota > Metazoa > Chordata > Amphibia > Anura > Aromobatidae > Anomaloglossus > Anomaloglossus baeobatrachus. The sequence continues at coordinate 112,278,366 of NC_134356.1, read as the reverse complement.
GCAGGGACATGTGACATGGACATCCTATCACACATGCCGTTTCTTCTCTGGCTAAAAGTCCACTTAGCTGTGTGTGTGTCTGGGATTGGCTGACATGCTGGCCCGCCCCACTACACGCGCGCGCTTAGGGAAGGAAGACAAGGAAAAAAAAAAAAATGGCGATCGCCATTATACAAACAGCAGTGATCTGAAGGCGCTGTTCCCGCACACTATACACTGAAATGTCATAATAGTGTGAGTCACAGAGTGACTTACACTATTACAGCGGAAAGCCAGCTAGGAATTAGCTGTTTTTTTTGCTGCTAGAACCGTTCTCGAACGTTTCTAGAACTATCGAGCTTTTGCAAAAAGCTCGAGTTCTAGTTCGATCTAGAACAGGCCCCAAAATCACTCGAGCCTAGAACTGGAGAACCGCGAACCGCGCTCAACTCTAGAAAGGAGTCGATGCCAGCGGCGCAGGTGGACGCAGGTTATGCTCACCCACTGGGCTGCGTTACCTTGACAGATGCAGAACCACAGGCTGAATGTAGGTGGTGGGTATCTCACAGATGAAGTACCATCATTCAGCTACAACCAATGGGAATACACTGCACCCTTTTTTAGGCCCCTCCTGTCTGCAGACCACTGCCAGACAATGCTATGAACCTCTTGTTACTGTTACCTCCAGTTCAGTTTTATGATTTTGTGTGCTTGTTACCTGTGACTACTTTTCCTGCTTGCTGTTTATGTACCTCGTTGGCCGATCCGCATTTCACCTCTGCTTGTTTTCTGATTAAGTCCTGGTCATCCCATTCTGTTCCTCTTCCTCAATTAATGTTTTGACCCTGCATGACTACTATTCTCTGGAACTGCAGCCTTCCACAGGTATTGATCAATTTGGGCCCTGTGCAATTCCAAATCACTGTATAGGGGTTAAAGGTTTTCAGGGTTCTGGGTGTCCAGCTTGGTGAGTGGCTTCCCTCTAGCCTGTCCTTTACAGCCCATCTGGGTGTGTCGATCCAGGCAGGCGTTACACCGTGCCCTGGTCAGAAGGCCATGTAGGCCGTGATAGTGTTTTAAAAATTGCTGGACAACCAGGTTCAACACGTGAGCCATACAAGGCACGTGTGTCACATTGCCCTGAAGAAGGGTCGCAGACTGGTTTGCATCATTGTCGCACCCGACCTTCCCTGACTGCTGGTTGAGTGGAGACAACCATTGATGAAACTCGGTCTCTCTCCAGAGCTAACCGTCCACAATTCCTCAGCGGTGTCTCACATTTCCCCTACATTTCAAAGTAAACATTTGACCGCCTGATGGCTTTGAGCTCTGCTGCCAGCATAATAAGGAGGTGTGTGGGATTCCTTGGGCGCAGTTACAAGGAAGGGTGGACTGACCACACAGGGTTTGGGCCGAGGTGGAGGACCCACACGAGGTTGAGGAGGCAGAAGCAGTGGAGGAACTTGTACATACAGAGGAAGGATTGACACACAAGTCGTGGGGACGGCAAGACTTGTACAGCAAACCCTTCTCCATCTCTCACCATAGTTACCCAGTGCCCAGTCAGCAACATGTAACTCCCCTGTCCATGCTTACTGGTCCAAGTATCTGTGGTGAAATGCACCCTGTCACACACAGAGTTTCTCAAGGAATCGGTGAGGTTGTGTGCAACCTGCTGTGGTAGCGCGGGCATGCCTTTCTTGGAGAAGGAGTGACGACTGGCCATCGGCTCTTGGGGCACTGCAATGGGCATAAGGTCTTGAAAATCCTCGGTCTCAAAAGGGTGTAAAGGCAGCCTTTCTGTTGCCAACAAGTTGCAGATGATTAAACTCAACCTCTTAGTCATGTCATGCCCTTCGAAAATCATGTAAAACACAGCGAGGGGACTCCAACCACAGTCTCCCTCGTTTCCACTAATTGGGTCACACACACCCCACTTGACTGGCATCACTTGACCCCCCTTTTCAAAATGAAAAAGATGCTTTGCATGAAGCACTCTCAAAAATACGCGTGTCTTTCATGTCCCCGGGATGACCCAGGGGAAGAAAAGTCCTCTGAGAGCCATGACTTGTTCATCTTGGTTCTTTTTTCAAAAGCGAGGGGACTCCAACCACAGTCTCCCTCGTTTCCACTAATTGGGCCACACACACCCCACTTGACTGGCATTACTTGATCCCCCTTTTCAAAATGAAAAAGATGCTTTGCATGAAGCACTCTCAAAAATACGCGTGCCTTTCACGTCCCCTGGATGACCCAGGGGAAGAAAAGTCCTCTGAGAGCCATGTCCACATTGTCAGTGGACAGACACGTGTGCTTATCTGCCAGCAGACCCCCAGCAGCACTGAAGACAGGTTCCGAGAGAACGCTGGCTGCATGACACGACAAGATCCCCAAGGCGTACGTGGCAATCTCAGTCAATTTATCCAGATTGGAAGCCTAAAATGAGCAGGGCTCAAGTTGCACATCGACGTTTCCTTGTATATACTCATATATCTGTGTGTCCTCCTCTTTTTCCTTGTCCAGCTCTTTTGTTTTTGCATGAGTATATGTCCTTGTCACTTTCACATGTGTTTGTGTTGTGTTGTGAGTTGTTTGTCACCTTTTGGACACCTTTGAGGGTGTTTTCTAGGTGTTTTTATGTGTTTGTGAATGCCTGCCATTGTTTCCTATGCAGTTCGAGTTCGGTTCGTCGAACGTTCGCCGAACCGAACTCGAACGGGACCTCCGTTCGGCGAACCGAACTCGAGCCGAACCACGACCGGTTCGCTCATCTCTACTCCTAAGATAGCCAAATCTAAAAAAAAACCACTCCAACTTCCAAAAATATTAAGCTTTGATATTTTTGAGTCTTTTGGGTTGATTGAGAACATAGTTGTTGATCAATAATAAAAAAAATCCTCAAATACAATTTGCCTAATAATTCTGCACACAGTGTATTGTGTATTAAGCATAGCCTTTTTAGTGAATAAACTTTTTATAATTTTTTATTATAACAGTGTCTTGAGTGTGCGCTTGTTTGGGATACACCAGGTATATAGCACCAAAGCAGTAACTGTGGTGTATGAATAGCCAGCCGTTTTACACAGGCAGCATGGTATTCAATGTTCATACAGGGCAGGTTTTCATAACCCGTTTATGCACACATACAATCACACATCAGATTGCCCACACACACTCACCACATCTGGAGATACTGATTATGAAACGCCCACACCGGGGTTTGCAGGGCTTGCACAGTCACCGGGCCAGTGGTGTTCGGGGTCAAGCTGTGAGTGGCCCGACCCGGCTTCCATGACCCCGGCCGGTTTCATTAAAATAAAGCAGCTTGAAAGTCCAATGTTACAAATGGGGGTTCACAGGAAGAGGGTAACGGGGTTCCTGGGGAGCACGTCACTGGTTGCAGCGACGACTGGGGTCCCGGCCTTCTGCCGTGGACCCCGTCACCCTGCAACTCTTCTCTCCCACAGGAGCAGTATGCGACGGGAACGGGGGTTGCAAGCAGCGCCACCCATGGTATGCGGCCAGGTGTTTAGCCGCCACTGCACAGTCTCTCTGGGGCAAGTATTAGGGGCAGCTAAGATGGAATCGCTCCCCACGGGTGGAGCGGGGAAGCCCTGGGAGGTTAGTGAGAACTGAGGGTGACAGTCCACGGGAGCACCGGGGCACAGAGCAGCGGCATTTACTAACAAGAGACACCGGGTGCGGGTACCGGTTCCTTTTTATTCACCGGTCTTTTCCAACATAGCACCCGAGTGTTGGTCCTCGCCATTGTAGCCTCCGGTCGGTCCCGGGCAGGTCAGAGGCAGGGTTCGGTAGGGTACTCTGAAGGTCTCTCTTTCATGTGCGTTTGGTTGCTGTTCCCGTGGCATGGAGCTTCTTGGGGACTCGCCGCCTCTCTCTACTACTCCAGTAGCGCCCCTGAAAAGATCAGGGACTCTATCAGGTGCCACCAGGTACATTCTCCACGATCCCCAGTACCTGTCCCCGTTTCCTTCCTCCAGATGTTACTAGCCCTGGTCTGGCTGGTTCCCCTCTACAGGAGCTACCCCTGCAGAAGTCTGTCCTCTTTCATATTCCAGACGGTTCTAACTAGACTTCCTGCCTGCTCTGCAGCTCACTCCGAGCTCAGGCCCCCACCCTACCAGGACGTCGTTATGGTGACCTGTCTGTGTGAAGCCACCTGCTTATTTAGGAGACAGGATGAGTCATGCAAACCTGAGCTACGTGCTGAAAATCTATTATCCCCTTCCTGGTAATGTGATGTGTGTGTGTGCACTTACCTCCTCCTGTCCGGGAAAGGATATTATACAATACCCTGTAATGACCATGCTACAGGGGCGTTACAATTACGTTCAGCCAGCAGTGGAACCTGGGACACAGTGCAGTGAAGTGCGAGGACCTGCGGTGGTACACATGGAGGACCTGCAGTAGAACGCATCGATGCGTTCCACCGCAGGTCTTCTATGGGTTCCACAGCAGGTCCTCAAGCTCCACTGCACTGTGTCCCAGGTTCCCATGCCAGCCAGAAGCAATCAGTATCTCCGAATGTGGAGAGTGTGTGCGATCTGATGTGTGTGCGTGCGATCTGATGTGTGTGCGTGCGATCTGATGTGTGTGTATGAGTGTGTGTGCGATCTGATTTGTGTGTGTGTGTAAGTGTGTGTGCGATCTGATGTATGTAAGTGACGGTTAGAAGCAGGGGAGGACTGCGTGGAGCATACCTGCTGGGAGCTCCCGCTGAAGATCACTGGAGAACCTGGGAGCAATGCAGACATTCGGGGTTTGGTAGGTATGATTCTCCTTGATTCTCCTTGGAAGTGGGGTCAGCTTTTTTGGGGGGGGTAAACTTACCGTCAACCTTGTTTCCCCAACAATAAGCCCTACCACACTAATAATCCTGAGTGCATTTTGGGGGAAAATATAATTTATTAAAGACTGTGTTATTTTTGGGGAAGCATGTTATTGCTTTACTAGGTGTCCCTTACAATATCTTTCTCTCTGGATCATACACTTGGCCTTCCAATTCCTATTGACAGAGTTTGCTTTTCCATGTACTCTTTGGCCAGCAGTTGGCTATGGTTGTTTGAAGAACTCTATTACACATTAACTCCATCTTCTTACAGCTGTGTACAGGGATAAAACAAGAGCTGCTGGGTCTTAAGAGAGACCCAGTTAACTTAACTTACCCTGTAGCTGACGCTAAAATACTAGCCCCAATTTTTGAGGAAATCAGCAGTATAATGTATTAATATGTTCAAAAGACCTTAATGTGGAAACAGTTAGTGAAACAAATGAAAAAATACTCGTACATATGTGACGCTCTGACAAAATCAGGGTGTCACAGAAGACTGCACCCCTCTTCTAGGTGCAGGATTCTCTCTTCTTTGGTCCTCCATCACAATCCCCATACTGGTACACAACACCAGCCATCAAAACCCTAGTCACCCCCCCATGACAATAGGGACAGACCAGTGGGTGGGGCCAAGCAGATGGCGACGCCCACCTAGGGGTTCTGAGGTGTGATGGGAGGGGACGGTTGACAGTTGAGAAGACAGTTGACAGTACAGTGGAGGAGGATGGTTATGAAGGGAGGAGAATGAGAGTCGGTGAACAGAGCAGTCAGGAGTTGGAGCTCCTGGGCTACCGGATGACTTGACATCTGACTAGGTGGCAGTCGGTAGACAGGGCCACAGGCGATGGAGCTCCCAAAAGATAGTAACACCGGGAGCAGACTTCCCCGTTTCACAAGGAGTAGTTAATACAAAGGACTCAAACATGAAGTGCAGGTGGAAGGGCCCCTGTTCTACTATACTGGGGTACGGAATACGAACACACCCTCCGGAGGCTACTGGTAATTTGGTTTACCATACGGACTCTGTGTCAAGTTATTTCAGAACTGGAGTACATCGGCACCATCCGGTCCAACCCTGCAGAATGCACTCCGTCACACCATCCCACCTGTACCGGGGGTCCCGGGACAACACCTCTCCTAACCATGGAGGGGATAACATCCAGCTGCCCCACTCCATCAGCCCTGGGCACCACCTCCAGTGGCAGCGGCGGTGCCACCAAAATCACCGCATACCACGGGTGGCGTCACTGACAAACCTCCCCTATATATATTTAATACCCCTTTTTCACTTGCGGGCGACAGACGGGTGCTCAGGCCCGGGTCCGACTTCCCCTCGAGCCACCGCAACGACCCCGGATCCGAGAGTCTTGAGAAGCCCCCCCTGCCACGGTCTGTCCCCCATACATTAAAAGTAAAATAAAAATAAATACAAAATAAAGAAACGCTTCAAGTCTTAAACAATGATCTGGCTATTCCCTCGTAAATAAATATGACCAATATAAAACTAATTTTTCCGGAAAGGAGAAGAAAATGTAATATTTTTATTAGTGGTTCTTTGTGGTCATAAAAAAATCTGAAAAATATATATGCATTTACTATTGTTCTTTCATTTTCCCCTAATATCAGAAAAAAACGGCAGCTTAGACATGACATAAATATTAAGCTCCATGTATAATGAAAAGAGGCAAAAATAATTTGCCTTTCTGAAAAACATTTTTTAGAGCCCTTATGAAGTATGAAAAAAGTGGGGGAATGACCCAGTTATGAACATAGTAAGAAGATGAGTATTTTGTGTCATTGATAGAGGTGAGCGGTCCCATGGAAGTTCGGGTTCGCCGGGTTTGGATAGACTTTAGTTAAAAGTTCAGTTCGGGACCCGGACTTGATCCGAACTTGACCATGGACCCCCGTATCCCCATATAAGTCAATGTAGATCCTAACTTCTGTGCTGTAAAATGCCTGTAAAATGATCATAATAAGGGATAGGTGGCTGCAAAAGAAAGCAAAATGGGGGAAATTGCTCTGCAAATAAATGTGGATAGGGACAAGGTTCTCAGAATAAAGCTTCATAGGTCACTGCCAGTCAGTGGCAAACCCAGAATTTCTCATGAGCTTGAGAAATTCTGAGCTGTCACTGTCCGGCAATGACCTATTTAGCCTCGTTCTAAGAATGTTCTCAGAACAAAGCTCCATCAGAAATGAGAGGAGTCATGGGACATTACTCTACTGAATTAAGTTGTAACTTCCAGTGTCTCTTTTTAAATAATAAATTGGTGAACAAGGAAATTTGGGGGAGTTTATATTCACCAACTGGATTATGTCAGAACTAGAGATGAGCGAACCAGTCGCGGTTTGGCTCGAGGTTGGGTCGCCGAACGGAGGTCTCGTTCGAGTTCGGTTCGTCGAACGTTCGACGAACCGAACTCGAACCAATAGGCTATAATGGGAGGCAATCACAAACACATAAAAATGCATGATAAATGTACACAAACAGTTAATAAACATTGCCATAACACTTACCGGTCCCCGCGATCCCTCCTGCACTCTGTCTCCTGCAGCTATTCCATCCGATGATCGCTGAATCCTCCCGGTGACCGGCACTGCCAGCAGAGATGCAGGACCTATCGTGACGTCAAAATAGCCATGTGACCAGTCACGTGGCTATTATCTCATTGGCTACAGACTGGTCACATGACTATGATGCGTCATGTAGGACCTGCGAGTTCATCTCTCCGGTACACGGTGCACATATGTGCATCGCCGTGTACCGGCGACATGCTCTAGCACACGGTCGACTCCCCGTTCCGTTAGGGACCGGCTGACAAAGCCGGTCATTAACGAAGATCACCGTTGCCATAGCAACGCAGTTAGCGGTGACGTCACCCCTAACCGCGGCTCCGAGAGCACCGTTGCTATGGTAACGCGTCTGTCAGCGTTACCGCTGTTACCGCTAGCAGCACTGATCTCTCACGGAATGAAGGCTGCACGCTGCTTCCCGATTGTAGTGAGGATTGTAGTGAGGATGAGGTGCCCCAGCTCATCAAGTGATGAGCTGGGTCACCTCATCCTCACTACAATCCTCACTACAATCCTGAAGTGCAGTTTCTTCAAATTCATTTAAAGGCACTTGGAATGCTGAAATTGCTGCTTATAATTTAAGCCTCTATTAAAAACCTTTTTGCTTATGGATTGAAAAAAACTCTCCAGGTATCTGAAAAATCATATTGCAGTGATAGTTTCAATTGGCATTAAATATCATATGCCGTGAAGCATCACTTAATATACTATACTAGATTTAATAATTGCTCTACTACCGGCCGGGGTACTGCAACCAGACACCTGGTATCTGTTTGCTGCACTATCAATTACTTATTCTTTATTTTTACTTTTATTTTTATTTCTACCATATGTGGTTTATTCTTCTTTCTTTTTCCTTGTTCTATTGTGTGAATTGTTTTGAATAAATTTGTGTCTAAAACAAGGATAGCAATAAAAAGTATAAAATATTAATAAAAAAACCTCTTATCAGCGCTGGTTTATTGGGGATTTATTGGGCTGACGGGGTAATAAAGATGGAGTCTCTAATGTGTCTGTGTATTTATTTCTATTAAAGTATTTTTTCTCTGTGTGGTGTCTTTTTTTTTAACCCTTTATTGGAGATTCTTAATGGCCGGGTCAAACGTGCCTGACATTAAGAATCTCTGGCTTAATGCTGGCTAGTAAAACAAAGCCAGTATTAACTCATGATTACCCAACAAGCCACCCGGCTCCAGGGCTGTTGGAAGAGTTGGATACAGCGCCCAGATGATGGCGCTTCTATGAGAGCGCCATTTTCTGGGACGGCTGCGGACTGAAATTCGCAGCAGAGGCGCCCAGAAACCTCGGGCTAACCTGTGCCGCGGATTCCAATCCCCAGCTGCCTAGTTGTACCTGGCTGGACACAAAAATGGGGCGAAGCCCACGTCATTTGTTTTTTAATTATTTCATGATTTTAATTATTTCATTTTTTTGGTGGGCAAAAAACTTCTGCATACAGTCCTGGATGGAGTATGCTGAGCCTTGTAGTTCTGCAGCTGCTGTCTGCTCTTCTCCATACAGACAGACAGCAGCTGCAGAACTACAAGGCTCAGCATACTCCATCCAGGACTGTATGCAGAAGTTTTTTGCCCACCAAAAAAATGACGTGGGCTTCGCCATATTTTTGTATGCTAGCCAGGTACAGCAGGCAGGTACGGCTGCCCCCAACCCCCAGTTGCCTATTTGTACCCGGCTGGGAACCAAAAATAAAGGGAAGCCCTTTTATTATTTCATGAATTTCATAAAATAATTAGAAAACAAATGACGTAGGCTTCGCCTCATTTTTGTGTCCAGCCAGGTACAACTAGGCAGCTGGGGATTGGAATCCGCAGCACAGGTTGGCCTGAGCTTTCTGGGCCCCACTGCTGCGAATTGCAGTCTGCAGCCGCCTCAGAAAATGGCACTTTCATAGAAGCGCCATCTTCTGGCGCTGTATCCAACTCTTCCAGCACCTGCCTGCTATACCTGGCTAGCATACAAAAATATGGCGAAGCTCACGTCCTTTTTTTGTAGTTTTTTGGCAAAAAAAATAAAAATGCTTCCCTGGATTTTCCATTGCCAGTGAAGGTAACACCAATCAGTGGTGGTTAGCAGCCAGTAGCTGCTTGGATTACCCTTAGCTAGCAATACAAAAAATGCAGCGGAAGCCCATATATATTTTTTTTAATTATTTATTTAAATAACTAAAAACAAAATGGGCTTCCCTGTATTTTGATTGCTGGACACCACAGTGCTGTAAAACTAAATCTTTAAAAAAAATGACGTAGCGCTCCGCGGTATTTTTGATTCTCAGCGCAGATAAAGCAGACAGCTATGGGTTGCCACCCACACCTGCCTGCCGTTACCTTGGTTGGCAATCAAAATACAGGGAAGCCCATTAATTTTTTCTATTTAAAAAATAGTTAAAAAAAAATGACGTTGGGTCCCCCCATTTTTGATAGCCAGCTAGGGTAAAGCAGACGGCTGTAGCCTGAAAACCACAGCTGGCAGCTTTACCGTGGTTGGGGATCCAATGTGGAGGTCCCCCCAGGCTCTTTTTTTATAATTATTTTATAAATAATAATTACACAAAAAAAGTAGGGTCCCCCCCAAATTGGATCACCAGCCAAGGTAAAGCGGACAGCTGTTGTCTGGTATTCTCAGGGTGGGAAGGTCCATAGTTATTGGGCCTTCACAGCCTAAAAATAGCAGGCCGCAGGCACCCCAGACGTGGCGCATCCACTAGATGTGCCAATCCTGGCGCTTCACCCCAGCTCATCCCGTGCCCTGGTGCAGTGGCAAACGGGGTAATAAATCGGGGTGATACTAGCTGTAAAGTCACCTGAGATCAAGCCCAGCAGTTTGTGATGTCATGGCATCTATTAGATACCCAACATCATAAACTGTCAGTACTAACAAAAAAAAAAAAAAAATCGACAAAAGAAATTTATTTGAAAAAACAGTCCCCAAAACATTTCCTCTTTCACCAATTTATTGTAAGAAAAAAAATAAAGGGGTCCCACGACGACTCTGGACCATCTAGAATATGGGGGGGAGACACTCAGGGAACATATCCCCCATTTTCTAGGAGTGCGGACCCTTCATGTGAGGAGTGTGGGTGCAATGAATCTGCACTCAGTCTCCCCGGGTCCACAGCAGCAGAGTCCATGTCGTAATGGTTGCTACCAAAGCTGCAATGCCCTGCTCATGAGGTAAGGGCATGCCTAATCAGGAGAACTACTGTAGAGGAAGCTCTGCTCACTGGTATATAGGTGCTCAGAGGTAATAATAGATAAAATTAGTGAGTAACCTCAGCACTCTAAATCTCCCAGACTAAGTCAGTAAGTCACAACGGATAGTAATGCAAAATCACTCTTTATTGGTCCGTATTAAGAAAAAAATTTTTTTTCAAAAGCATATATGTTTTTGTCCAAAACAAGTTACAAATGACGTTTCGGCCTGAGCCTTCGTCAGATTGGACTTATCTGCATGTAATCATGAAAAATGACAATAATCAGTATCACATAAGAGTGAGAGAACAATAACATAAACTCGAACAATGTAGAGGTACAATTGGGATGCAGCAAAAAAATTGCAACACAGCAAGAAATGAAACACATGATACAAATGACATAATACAGTACAAGGACAATATAGTAATGACAAATATGGGGTCAGAGTAGGCTTAGATAGCTCTGGTACGAAAGAGATGTCAGTCATAAAGTAACATGTGCAGTAGGGGTAGAGCTACACTATGCATGGCAGAGCTAATGGGTAGACTGACCAAAGAAAAAGAACGGAGAAAAAGTGGAGAAGAAGTGGAGAAGAAGTGGAGAAAAAGTGGAGAAAAAGTGGAGAAAAAGTGGAGAAAAAGTGGAGAAAAAGTGGAGAAAAAGTGGAGAAAAAGTGGAGAAAAAGTGGAGAAAAAGTGGAGAAGAAGTGGAGAAGAAGTGTTTGTTCATGCCAGATGGGAGATAAATAATTTTTTACCGGCGCTGTCATTTACTGTAACGTGATCATCGGTGTATGGTGTATACCTGTGATCACGTGAGCGGGGACCGGAAAAACCGTCCTGAATCATGATCTCCAGGGTCTCAGCTAGCCCTGAAATCCCGGAGATTTTCTGACGCTAGGGGGCGTTATTCACTTATTTCTGCCTGCTGTTTATAAACGGCAGATCAGAATAAGGCTACATTAACACGACCGATCCATTTTTGCGGTCTGCAAAAAACAGTCCGTTTTTTTTCACAGGTGCATCCGTGTGGCATCCGTTTCCGTTCCGTAGACGGTCCGTATGTCATCTGTTTGTCATCCGTGTGCCTTCCATTTTTTTTGTGTACTGCAAAAAAACTGAAGGAGGGAAAATACATAAATTTACCCAGGATCCATAGCTTCATCCTACATGAGGCGGTCCCATGTCCACTCCAGTGCCATTTTCTACGGCTTTTCACAGCGTAGAGCGCTCTGGTGATTTTCTTGTGCTTGTGCACTTCATATCAGTCTTTTCTGTCATTATAATGGCAGAAAGACACATAATGTCCCACTCTCTTGCATTTTGTAATTTTGCACCCTTTGGTGCCTTTCATGTGGCACTAAGGGTTGCTTAGCTTTGTATTTAGCCAAAAAAATGAAAAAAAAAAAGACGTAGGGTTCCCCCTAGTTTTGTAGCCAGCTAGGGTAAAGCAGACTGCTGCAGCCTACACTATGGGGAGATAAGGTATGCACACCAGTGACTATGCGCGGGGAATACATGTAATAGCAGAAACTGCTGTGTGAATACTGACATGAAAAATTCAATAGCTTTATGTAAGAATGAAATGTGAAAAATGGAATCTGCATTACTGCCATGAATATATGAATAAAGAGAAATTTAGCTACTGAATTGATCAATGCAATAGAGCCCCAACACTACGCCAAAGTATTTCTCTACGTTGGGGTCCCTAGCTTGTGTGTGTCCTCTCATGCAGTTAAAAAACTTACCGTGTATGGGAAGCTGAGACCCAGGCTATATATACGATGTGAATTGGCAATAGGTGTGTGGGGAGGGTTCCCAAACGAAAAACAACTAACAAATAAGAAATAACGTTTGGAACTCCATTCTATGTCTGAACTGGGTGCAAAAACCTAAAAAACATCACTATGGGGAGATAAGGTATGCACACCAGTGACTATGCGCGGGGAATACATGTAATTGCAGAAACTGCTGTGTGAATACTGACATGAAAAATTCAATAGCTTTATGTAAGAATGAAATGTGAAAAATGGAATCTGCATTACTGCCATGAATATATGAATAAAGAGAAATTTAGCTACTGAATTGATCAATGCAATAGAGCCCCAACACTACGCCAAAGTATTTCTCTACGTTGGGGTCCCTAGCTTGTGTGTGTCCTCTCATGCAGTTAAAAAACTTACCGTGTATGGGAAGCTGAGACCCAGGCTATATATACGATGTGAATTGGCAATAGGTGTGTGGGGAGGGTTCCCAAACGAAAAACAACTAACAAATAAGAAATAACGTTTGGAACTCCATTCTATGTCTGAACTGGGTGCAAAAACCTAAAAAACATCACTATGGGGAGATAAGGTATGCACACCAGTGACTATGCGCGGGGAATACATGTAATAGCAGAAACTGCTGTGTGAATACTGACATGAAAAATTCAATAGCTTTATGTAAGAATGAAATGTGAAAAATGGAATCTGCATTACTGCCATGAATATATGAATAAAGAGAAATAAAGAGAAATTTCTCTTTATTCATATATTCATGGCAGTAATGCAGATTCCATTTTTCACATTTCATTCTTACATAAAGCTATTGAATTTTTCATGTCAGTATTCACACAGCAGTTTCTGCTATTACATGTATTCCCCGCGCATAGTCACTGCTGTGCATACCTTATCTCCCCATAGTGATGTTTTTTAGGTTTTTGCACCCAGTTCAGACATAGAATGGAGTTCCAAACGTTATTTCTTATTTGTTAGTTGTTTTTCGTTTGGGAACCCTCCCCACACACCTATTGCCAATTCACATCGCATATATAGCCTGGGTCTCAGCTTCCCATACACGGTAAGTTTTTTAACTGCATGAGAGGACACACACAAGCTAGGGACCCCAACGTAGAGAAATACTTTGGCGTAGTGTTGGGGCTCTATTGCATTGATCAATTCAGTAGCTAAATTTCTCTTTATTCATATATTCATGGCAGTAATGCAGATTCCATTTTTCACATTTCATTCTTACATAAAGCTATTGAATTTTTCATGTCAGTATTCACACAGCAGTTTCTGCTATTACATGTATTCCCCGCGCATAGTCACTGGTGTGCATACCTTATCTCCCCATAGTGATGTTTTTTAGGTTTTTGCACCCAGTTCAGACATAGAATGGAGTTCCAAACATTATTTCTTATTTGCTGCAGCCTACAGACCACAGCTGGCAACCTCACCTTGGCTGGTAATCCAAAACTGAGGGCACCCCACGCTGTTATTTTAAATTAAATAAATAATTAAATAAAAACACGTAGGGGTCCCCCCAAAATTGGATCACCAGCCAAGGTAAAGCAGACAGCTGGGGTCTGATATTCTCAGACTAGGGAGGTCCATGGTTATTGGACTCTCCCCAGCCTAAAAATAGCAGGCCGCAGCCGCCCCAGAAGTGGCGCATCCATTAGATGCGGCAATCCTGGTGCTTCGCCCCAGCTCATCCCGCGCCCTGGTGCGGTGGCAAACGGGGTAATATATGGGGTTAATACCAGATGTGTAATGTCACCTGGCATCAAGCCCTGGGGTTGGTGAGGTCAGGCGTCTATCAGATACCCGACATCACCAACCCAGTCAGTAATAAAAAAAAATACACGACAAACACATTTTTATTTGAAAAAACACCCCAATACATTCCCTCTTTAACCAATTTATTAGAAAGAAAAACAAATCCAGGTCTGGTGTAATCCAAGGGGTTGCCATGACGATCCACACTGTCCCAGTCAATGAAGAGCAGGATGTTCCCCATTGGTTGGGAGAGCAGTGCAGTGACCTGAGCTAACATCAATGGGTCAGCCCAGGTCACTGCAGGGCGATAACAAGTGCTGCTGTCAGCGAGGTACATTACCTGGGCTGATCTCCAGCACACTGACAGCCCCTGTCACTGAGTTCAATGACCGCCGCCTTCACAGCCAAGTATCGCGAGAGGCCCGTGACATCACCGCTAGTCAGTCTCGGGTCGGAAGCGAGAGAAGGTGATGTGACAAGCGGCGGCCATGGAGGACAGTGACAGCGCTGAGGTCGGGATGGCGGGACTTCATCACCGCAGGTAAGCCGAGCGGGGCCATGTGTGCAGAGTGTGTGTGTGTGTGTGTATGTGAGTGTGTGTGTGTGTGTGTATGTGAGTGTGTGTACATGCCGCGGGCAGGAGGGGGCGGAGTGAGCTGAGCGGGGAAGTGTGGGCTTCCTGCACGTAACTAGGATAAACATCGGGTTACTAACCAAAGCGCTTTGGTTGGATACCCGATGTTTATCTTGGTTACCAGCTTCTGGCAGGCTGCCAGCGATGGCTCCTGCACACTGTAGCTGTAAAAAGCCCTGCTTTTTGCTGCTAGAACCGTTCTCGAACGTATCTAGAACTATCGAGCTTTTGCAAAAAGCTCGAGTTCTAGTTCGATCTAGAACAGCCCCCAAAATCACTCGAACCTCGAACTGGAGAACCTCGAACCGCGAACCGCGCTCAACTCTAGTCAGAACTTCAAGGATTTCTTTTATTCAATCAATTGATGAGCAAGGGAGTGTGGGGGAGTGTTTATGCAAAAGTGCAAAAAAACAATTTTTTTCCCTGTGTGGTTTTTTTTTAATTCTACACTTGCCGGATTAGTAATGGGGGTGTCTGATAGAAGTCTATCCAATGCTAACCACTGTGCTTGATGCTAGCTGTCAATTCACAGCAGACATTAACTTCAAAAGCATAATCCCGAATGCCACCACCCCAGGGCAATCAGGAAGAGCTGGGCATAGCACCAGAATTGGCGCATGGAATGTATTCACCGCTTCTGAGGTGGCTGCAGGCTGCTATTTATAGGCTGGTAAGGACCAAATAACCATGAGCCTGCCAGCCTGATAATACCAGCTCCCAGCTGTATGCTTTACATTGGCTGGTTATTAAAAATATGGGGACCCTACACTGTTTTTTAAATTATTTATTTAAATTATTATTAAAAAATGGCATGTTATCCCCTCTATTTTTGATAACTAACCAAGGTAGCCCTCAGCTATCTGCTTTACCTGCACTGGTTAGCAAAAGTAAGTGGAAGGTCATGCCATTATTTTTTTTTCTCTATATTGTACACAGCTCTTTGCCTGCACTGCAGCCTTTCAACAAACTTTATCAGCATACGACCAGTACCTGCACTCCAAACATGAACACAGGTTTTTTTTTAAATTTCGTGTTCGAGTACGAGACCCAAACATGCGGTTTCCGGTATGAACCCCGAACTTTAGCATTCTGGTTTTCTCATCACTAGAGATGAGCGAACCCAGTGCTTTTTTTGCGGTGGTACGCGCCGGTACAGCGTACTAGAAAATCTGAAGAGCGCCTCTGGCTCTGTCCACATGGGTAATTTGTAAACTATACAAATTAGCCATGTGGAGTGAAGGCACAAGTCAGAGGCGTCTCCAGGGGGCGCTGTCGGCCTGCCTGATGCGGCGGTGTGGAAGTCTGCCGGGTGGGAGCCGCTATTCTCTGAGCGCAGCGGTCACACTGACAGCCACACTCACAGAAAGTGCAGCGCGCGGCTCCCACTGCTCAATTGTCCTAGTATCTGTTAGACGCGAGGACAATTGAAGCGGTGACACCGGCGCTGACTTCCGGGTCAGCGCGACGGCTGTCATGTGATCAGGTCAGCTGATCAGACTGCTGACCCGGAAGCCAGCGCCGCAGCGCAGAGGTGGCAGAGAAATGCTGAGAAGTGCTCCACTGTGGAGCTAAAGAAGACACGGACGGAGGAACATTATGAGGTAAGAGGGGAGTATTTATGAAACAGTATGGGGGAGAGAGGGGGGGAACTATTTGTGGACACACTATGGGGGGGACAGAGGGTGAGGGAGGGAACCATCTGTGCACACACTATGGGGGGACAGAGGGTGGGGAGGTGGCAATATGTATATACACAGTATGGTTGGGGGAGGGAACTATCTGTGGACAGAGTATGGGGAGAGAGAGGATGAGGTTTCATGCATGGGGAGAGAGACGATGAGGTTTCATGCATGGGGAGAGAGAGGATGAGGTTTCATGCATGGGGAGAGAAATGATGAGGGGTGATGTATGAGGAGAGAGAGGATGAGGTTTCATGCATGGGGACAGAGGATGAGGGGTGATGCATGGGGAGAGAGAGGATGAGGTTTCAGGCATGGGGACAGAGAGGATAAGGGGTGATGCATGGGGACAGAGGATGAGATTTCATGCATGGGGACAGAGGATGTGGAGCGAACTGGAAAGAAATTTTGAGGACACAGAATAAAGAGTGACATGGTATGAGGAGGAAGTGGGCAGGATGGGAAGTGAGGTGGAAACGTATATGGACACACAGGAGGTAGTGAGGAGACAGGAAGGGATTAGAGGAATGTGACAGGCACAGAATAAAGACTGGGTAGTGGAGGGGGTGGTATGGAGAGGGGGCAGAATGGGAGGACAGTGTGAGGTTATAGCAAGGAGGGGGAGTGTGATGAGGGCACAGTATATAGACGGTGCAGTATAAGGGGACACAGTGTAAAGGACACTATAAACAGTAGACTCAGTTTGGAAAGAGGAAATATGTCCCTCTTATGGTACATGCCCTCCAGTGTGGCTCATATTTTGTGCAGAGAATACTGTGAGGGGCCATTATTTATTCTGGGGCACAGTGTAGGGCAGATATTTTTAAGTAGAAGTATTATAATCATTCTGCTACTTTTAGGGGCATCGTGTCGGGATGTGTTACAGAAGACCGGAGAAGATGGAAATCTGCAGAGACGAGATGTGAATGTGAAAAGTCATCATGGCGTCAGGACAAGATGAAGAATAGAAAGAAATGACTAGAGACAACATCATCTATAAGGTACCTGAATGTAAATGTTTATTTGTGATACTATGTCTTATCATTAGGCCTTGGTCCCACTTGTGCATTGCTTCTGATGTGAGCGCAATGGGACCCCCACTGATCAGCTGATTATGGTGCAGGTGTCCGGAAATGCTTATTTCTGGATCTGCTTCATCCTCTGATGGTGTCTGCGGCCGGGTACTGCACATCCGCCTCATTGATTTTAAAAGGAGACTGCAGCCACTATCAGAAGACGGAGCAGATCCAGAACTGAGCACTTCAGGCCACCTGCCACCACCGGCACCTAGTATAGGGAATTGGCAGGGTTGCCAGGTGCCAGACCCTGACCAGTCAGACATTGGTGACCTATCCTAAGGAAAGGTCATTAATGTTAAAGTAGTGGACAATCTCTTTAATAGAGTCTTGTGCCGTCTGACAAGTTAAGGGTTACTGTGTTTTTATTTATGTTGTTGGGAGCATTAAAGGGGTTGTCCAAATTTGTGATGAGTCTGCAGTCACTCTGTTTGTCACTCTGTGACTGCAGCCTTCTGAATTCTTACAGTGTGCACTCTGCATGCTGTCAGGATTCTCTGGTGCCGGTGGTGAGGGTGGGAGGTATTGAAGCTGAAAGTATGTGATTTACATAGGTGTGGTAACGTGCTGAACAGACATGCTCAATGAAAATGAATTGACTGAGGCTGGACACATCAAACCAGAATGTGGCCAAAAGTATACAACTCTCATACTTGTGCTCACATGATCGTCCACTCTCTTCACTGGCACCGGCACACCCCGCCGCACCCCCGCTACTCAATGTCGGCCGGCAGCGCACCTGACACCACCCCCCCACACTCCTCGCCTCAGAGATGTGTACCAGCAAATATTTTTTTACAAAAAAAAGCACTGAGCGAACCTATGGTTCGATATACATGCCAAACACAGAATTTGCAAAAAAAAACCCAGAGTTCAGATTAGGAGTTCGGGTGCTTTACATATGCAAACCAATCATTCGAGCATCGCTGTGCCTGGATACGCCTGGTGCTCAGCCTAGTGTTAGCTGCTTTCAGTGTTTGAATGGTTTGCACTTGGAGTAACAACAGTGTGCTCAGATGTAGTGTGCACCCAAAAAAAATGGAAAAAACCTGACTCATCCACCCCCGGAAGTGTTCTGTTTATGGCTGGCTGCTTGGGGGTGCAAACCTGAACTGCCCAGTTAGTGATTTCCATTGGGGTTCAGTTCAAGTCCGGGTCCCAAACTAAACTTTATCTAAAGTCTGGCTGAACCAGCCAAACCGAACTTCCACGGATCTGCTCATCTCTACTCATCATTAGAGTTCTGCTGATGCAGCTCAACTTTGTTAAAGTTTGTTTTGGACTCAGACTGGACCTGAGCTTCATTTGAAATAAATGATTGACAGTTAGGGTATGTGCACACGTTGCTTTTTTTTCCGCGCGGAAAAAAACGCACCCTCTGGCAGAGGGGAGAATTGTAAACAATGCTTTTTGAGAAACAACGCATTGAAAACGCATGCGTTTTTCATGCGTTTTTCATGCATTTTTCATGCGTTTTTCATGCGTTTTTCATGCGTTTTTTTAGGTGCGTTTTTTAAGACTTGTCAGTGATAATAAAGTTGGTTGAACACAGACCTTTGGAAAAAAAAACCTGTGATGTCATTTCCTTCTCCACATTCTGTTTGGATAAATGGGAGGGCTTGGAATGGAAGGAGCACCATTTGAATTTTGGAAAAGTTGAAATAAACTTCGCGCACCAAGCCCCTTAGGTACCTATACGTCAGAAAACCCCCACAAGTGACCCCATTTTGGAATCTGCACCCATCAAGGATTTTATTCAGGAGTATATTAAGCATTTTGAATCCACAGCTACTTCCCCAAAATGTTGCTGTAGCAACAATATTCTCACTTTTAGGCCCGCTTCACATGTCAGTGAAAAACACTGACGTTTTTCACTGGCGTGTAAAACACGCACATGTCCCTCCGTGTGCCGTGAATCACGGCACACGTGGGTTGTCTAAGTGCAATCCGGGCTCCGTTCTCCGTGGCCCGTGATTGCACTTAGAGATTAACTCACCTGCACCCGCTCTCCATGGTGCTGATCGCTCCCGCGGTGCAGCATCCGGCCGCCGCTGACCCCCGCAGCAGCTGCTTCCGGGTCGGCTGTGTCGTGCATCATGAATATGCGCGACAATAATGAGCCGGCACAGAAGGAACAGGGAGGACGGGCTGCAGAGGACATCGCTGGACGCCGGGTGAGTTAAAATGTTTTTTATTTTAAATGCACGTTTTTTTCTGGCACGTGTTTCACGGATCACACCACTGCGTGGTCCGTGGGACATCAGTGATGCCAGAAAAAAATGGACGTCTCCGTGCGGCAATCACGCACACGCGGGTACGCCGCATGGAGACACGTGCAGTGAAAAATCACTGACGTGTGAGCAGACCCATTCATTATAATGGGTCTGCGTATGTCAGTGATTCTGGTACATTTAAAAAAAAGCACAAACGTCCCAGAATCACTGACATGTGAAAGGGGCCTAAGGCTATGTGGCCATGATCCAGCGACACGGCGTCTAGTACACAGTGCCAGCCTTCCTGCAGCTGCCCATGCCCACGATTTGGGTTCAGGCTGCTGTGGAGCTCTATGCAGCGTTATGGACGCAGGGAAAACACTCAGCGCCCATAACGCTGCAAACCCTGATTGTGGACACACAGCCTAAAAAGCGTCAATGGATGAAGGGATGTCAAATATATAGAACGTCCTACCCCCGCCTGCATATTCTAAGCTGGCACCTTTAGTACCTTTCATGTGGCACTAAAGGGTGCCTAGCTTAGTATTTATCCAATAAAAAAAAAAAAAAAATGAAAAAAATGGCGTGGGGTCCCCCCTATTTTTGATAGCCAGTCAGGGTAAAGCAGACAGCTGTAGCCTGCAAACCACAGCTGGCAGCTTCATCTTGGCTGGTGATCAATTTGGAGGGCTCCCCATGTTTTTTTTTTTATTTATAAATAAAGAATAAAAAAAAAAATAACGTGAGGTCCCCCCAAATTAGATCACCAGCCAAGGTGAAGCTGACAGCTGGGGTCTGGTATTCTCAGGGTGGGAAGAGCCATGGTTATTGGACTCTTCCCAGCCTAAAAATAGCAGGCCGCAGCCGCCCCAGAAGTGGCGCATCCATTAGATGTGCCAATCCTGGCGCTTCGCCCCAACTCATCCCGCGCCCTGGTGCGTTGGCTAACGGGGTAATAAATGGGGTTGATACCAGATGTGTAATGTCACCTGGCATCAAGCCCAGCAATTAGTGATGTCACGGCGTCTATCAGACACCCGACATAACTAATTGACAGTAAACAAAAGCAAAAAAAGACAACAAAAAATGTTTTATTAGAAAAAACACTCCCCAAATCATTCCCTTGTTCTCCAATTTAATAAAAAAAAATGGGTCCGCAGAAATCCATTTGGATGTCCCACGTCGCCTCTGGACCTTCTAGAATATGGGGGCACGTTCAGGAAACGTATCCCCCATTTTCTAGGAGGGCAGACCCTCCATTTGAACACTGTGCTGGCTGTCAGCTGCTCTGCACATGTGACCGGCCGGCGTCTGCTGTGAAGGAGGAGGGGGCCGCGGGGGATCAGCGCTGCGACCGGACAGGTATGTATGACACCGGGGGAATAGGGGGTGAACGGGCAGGGCCTGGGGAACAGTTTTCTGTCGCATGTGTTATTGCACATGCGACAGAAATCATAGGAGCAGGGCGGCCGGTGCGCTACTGTGCGCGCGGCCATGTTGGATTTTCGGGAGGGGGGTCGGGGGTCGGGGCGGGCACTTTGGCGACACCGGGGGCTTTGCCAGGAAGTGAGGTCAACAGGAAGCCTCTTGACCTCACTTCCAGGTAAATGCCTGCGTTCTGGCGTGCCGACAAAGGCCGCGGACCGCAACAAAAAAGCAGGTCCATGCGTTGTGGCTGCGTTCTGACCCCACATCATTGATTTCAATGGGGGAGAGAACGCAGCCACAACGCACAAAAGAAGTGACATGCTGCTTTTCTTTCCGCACCGATTTTTGGCATCCAAAACGCTGCGGAAAGAAACGCAGCATGTGCACTGATTTTTCAGCTTTCCCATACACTTTGCTGGGAAAGCTGAACGCATGCAATTTGCCACTGAAACGCTGCGGTTCAAAACGCAGCGTTTCCGCGGTAAAAAACGCATCGTGTGCACACAGCCTTAGGCTCTCTGCCCACATGCAGCCAGATATAAACAAAACACTTCAAGGAGAGGATGGGCGTTTTTTTTTCCATTTTTTGGGTGTACACTACACCTGATTACACTGTTGTTACCCCCAGTCCGAGTGGTTCAAACATTGCAAATGGCTCACACTTTACCGAGCACCGTGCATAGCTGAGCACAGCAATGCTCACGGAAGTGGTTTACATTCAAAAAGTACCTGTACTTCCAGCCCAAACTTTGTTTCCTTGGAAAAAGCTAAGTTCATACTTAACACCAAACTCCGAACTTCAAGTTTGCTCATCTCTGGGGTGCTGAACCACGAAAACAGACATTTTACTGTACGTCCGATTCCTGTTTGGGTTTGTCACCCAAACAAAGTTTGTTGAAAGGTTGCAGAGCAGCTAATCAGCAAGTGTTACGGGGGGCTGTCTGATAATAACCGAAAGGAGTATCAGACAGTCAGGGTCCACCGTGCAAAGACTTTGCTGCAGACTATGGCAGAGTGCAATACCTCTGTTAACTCACAGAAGGATATAATAAGAAAGTAAAGCAATTCCTCCCTTACTTGGAGGGTGTGTGGAATGTTCTCTGTTAATAATCACAGAGACAAAGGCAATGTGTGCGAAATGGCACCTACCTAGGTCCGCTCTTCTAGTGGTGCAAAAGAGACGAACAGCAGCGTAAGCCGCACAAAGCTCCTACCTGCGTTCGCTCCACTAGTGTGCGAGGACACGAACAACTGCCAGACGCAGTATAAGGAACGTTACCCTAGCGGCAACGTCCACCTACGAGTACAATCACAAGGCCCAGCCAGACCATGTGCCTCAGGCACCTGCCTATGTCCGCTCCCCTAAGAGGTAAGGATATGGACAGCAGCCGAAGCTGTAAGGTATAAGAACGCTACCCTGCCGGTAGCGCTCACCTAGCATAGACAGAGGAATGCCTAGAGGAACGCGCACAGAGCGTCTACTCATATGCATGAACCAAGAGGACTGAGCACCATGCGGCGTGTGTCAGGGTCTTATATAGACTCTGTGCCTCATCCAAGATGGAGGACACCAGAGCCAATCCGCTTCCAGAACGACAGGAGTGACGTCATGCTGGCCTATCACTGAGCAAGACGTCACAAGCACATGACCAGCGACCAATCGGCATAGAAGGTGTCAGAGACATGTGACCTCGTGTCAGCGATGATGTCACCCGCACATGTGCAATGGCTCCAAGATTGGACTTAGTCTCCGGCGCTCGCACATGTGCAGTAGCAAGAAATCTGGACTTAGTCTCCAGCGCTCGCACATGTGCAGTAGCAAGAAATCTGGACTTAGTCTCCAGCGCTCGCACATGTGCAGTAGCAAGAAATCTGGACTTAGTCTCCAGCGCTCGCACATGTGCAGTAGCAAGAAATCTGGACATAGTCTCCAGTGCTCGCAGCAACCGTAACAGTACCTCCCCCTCAAGGGCCCCCCTCCCGGCGACGCAGATAATCGGCAACTAAGTCGGGAGCATGGACAGCCTCCTCAGGCTCCCAAGAGCGATGTTCCGGGCCATAGCCCTCCCAATCTATCAAGAAGAACCTGCGCCCTCTAACCATCTTAGAACCAACTATGGCTCGTACCTCATAGCTAGAGCGAGAGGAATCAGAGGCAGGAGAGTGCACTTCACGAGCGTGAGGTAAAATAGCCGGCTTTAGCAGTGAGACATGGAATTTGTCATGAATCCTAAGATGGACAGGTAACTTCAATTGATAGACTACAGGATTTACCTGTCGAAGAACCTCATAAGGACCCAGGAAGCGAGGAGCAAATTTGACAGAGCTCACTCTAAGTCTCACGTGTTTTGCAGAGAGCCACACAAAGTCCCCTGGAGAAAAGACAGGAGCCGGGCGACGAAACCGATCGGACACCGTCTTCATACGGTCCTTAGCTGCTTGGATCAACTCTTGAGTCCGATCCCAAACCTCTCTGGCATTAGTTGCCCAGTCGGCCACAAGAGGAGGAGGTGCAGCAGCGGGAAACGGTACCGGTACCCTAGGGTGTTGTCCATTATTGAGTACGAACGGTGTCTGCCCAGTGGCCTCAGCCAGCGAATTGTTAAGGGCAAATTCTGCCCAGGGTAGGAGGGAGGACCAGTTATCGTGGTTCTCAGCAACAAAGTGTCGAAGGTATATAATCATAGATTGATTGGTACGTTCAACCAAACCATTAGTCTCCGGATGGTATGCCGAAGAGAGATTCAACTCAATTTGCAGAAGGCTACAAAGATCTCGCCAGAAACGGGAAGTAAATTGCGGGCCTCTATCACAAATGATACGATCTGGCATCCCGTGAAGCCTAAAGACATGCTTGAGGAATAGTTTGGCTAGTACCCTGGAAGATGGGATTCTCGATAACGGTACGAGATGAACCATCCGGGAGAAATGGTCCGTAATGACCCACACAAATCTATGTCCCTGTGAACATGGAAGATCACCCACAAAGTCCATGCCTACCACCTCCCATGGTCTTTCTGGCACTGGTAAAGGATGCAAGAGCCCAGCCGGTCTCTGCCGTAATGGACGGTTGCGAGCACACGAGTAGCAGGAACCGACATATCTCTTGACGTGGCTGGCTAAGTGTGGCCACCAATACCACCTCTCCAGTAACTCTCGTGTCCGCCTAATACCAAAATGCCCACCCACCTTTGAGGTGTGGGCCCATGACAGTATATCATTCTGTCGATCAGGCGGAACAAATGTCTTGCCCGGTGGGATTTGGTCTAACGTCACAGGGGAGAGCGTATGAAAAACCCTGGAGGGAAGGATAAGATGAGGTTCGTCAATCTCTTCCTGGGTAGAAAGCATAGAGCGAGACAGGGCGTCTGCCTTGTTATTCTTACTCCCAGACAAATAGTTGATGGAGAAGTGAAAGCGGGAGAAAAACAAGGACCAGCGGGCTTGGCGAGGATTCAGACGCTGAGCGGTTTGTAAGTACGTCAGATTCTTATGGTCTGTATAGACCTGGAAAGGATGTTTCGCTCCTTCCAGCAAGTGACGCCACTCCTCCAAGGCTAATCTCAAGGCGAGCAGTTCCCTATCCCCAATGGTATAGTTTCTCTCTGCCGGTGAAAAGGTTTTAGCAAAGAAGAAACACGGCCTTTTTCTACCTGCACCGTTCTTTTGATACAAGACCGCACCAGCACCCACTGAAGAGGCATCAACCTCTAAGAGGAAGGGCTTACTCTCATCGGGTCTTTGAAGAACGGGAGCAGTTGAAAAGTGTCTTTTTACTGCCTCAAAAGCCTGAGATGTCTCAGTAGACCAGGCTTTGGGATTAGCACCTTTCTTAGTCAAGGCCACCAAAGGGGCCACCAAAGTAGAAAAATGGGGTATGAACTGCCTGTAATAATTTATAAATCCTAAGAAGCGTTGCACCGCCTTCAAGGAATGAGGTTCGGACCATTGCAGGACAGCAGAGAGCTTCGCAGGATCCATAGCCAGACCCTCTTGTGAGATAATGTAACCCAAAAAAGGCAATGAGGACTGCTCGAATACACATTTCTCGAGTTTAGCAAACAATGAGTGCTCCCTTAAACGGGAAAGGACACGAACGACATCCTGACGATGAGTCTCCAGATCAGGAGAAAAAATCAGGATGTCGTCCAGATACACCACTACTGAGGATAACAGTAAATCCCTGAACACATCATTTACGAAGTCCTGAAATACTGCGGGTGCATTACATAACCCAAAAGGCATGACGAGGTATTCATAGTGACCGTCTCGGGTGTTAAAAGCGGTCTTCCATTCGTCACCCTTTCGAATTCGTACCAAGTTATACGCACCCCGCAGATCCAACTTCGTAAAAACTTGAGCTCCTCTCAGTCTGTCAAAGAGTTCCGAAATTAAAGGTAATGGGTATTTGTTCTTTATTGTGATTGCGTTGAGACCCCTGTAATCTATGCAGGGACGCAAATCACCCTCTCTCTTCCGAACAAAGAAAAACCCAGCTCCCGCGGGAGAGACAGACTTACGAATGAACCCCTTCTCTAAGCTCTTTCTTATATAGGTCGACATGGCCTCCGACTCAGGTATTGACAGGGGGTAAACCCTGCCTTTAGGTGGAACCGAACCTGGGATAAGGTCTATGGCACAGTCATACGGCCTATGGGGTGGAAGAACCTCAGCACCCTGTTTGGAGAACACGTCAGCGAAATCCAAATAGGGTGTAGGTATGGGAGAGAGATCAGTTGATGCAACTGCAACGACCTTAGGTGGTAAGGGAAGACATCGGGACTGACATTTCGAACCCCAACTAATAATGCTGTCAGACTCCCAGTCAATGTGAGGAGCATGTGTCCGAAGCCATGGAAGACCCAGAAGGACGTCGTCTATACCCTCAGGCAAAACAAGAAAAGAAATCTCCTCTATGTGACCCTGAGACAGGGAAAGGCGCAAGGGAACTGTCCTCAATGTAATGGAGTCAGACAACATAGTTTCATTAACAACACGGACAGGAATAGGCGCCTCTAACATGATAGAGGGAATATTGTGTCCCTTTACAAATCCTGAGGACACAAAAATCCCGTCAGCTCCGGAATCCACAAAAGCCATAATAGGCCATGTATTCTCAGATAACGAGAGCTGACCTGGGATACAACACTTAGAGGGTGCAGAAGACGTCTCTAGTAACCCCCCTCTAATGGTTACTAGGCCAGGGGGTTTCCCTGACGACTAGGACACTTGTTGGCATAGTGCCCAGCCTGACGACATACGTAACATATAGGAGGACCAGACTTGCGTAGTCTGGAGAACGTATGACCTAACTCCATAGGAGTGGGAGATGTTTCAGATGCTGAGGAAGATGGTAGTGGACCCTCAACAACTGGAATAGCCCGATGCTTAGGGCGTGAGGAAGAGACCTCGAGTCTACGTTCCTTATGGCGTACATCGATCCTCGTTGCTACTGTGATCAAGTCCTCCAGAGAAGCAGGGACTTCACGAGTAGCAAGGGCATCCTTGACATAGCCAGCCAACCCTCTCCAGAAGATAGGAATCAACACCTTCTCTGGCCAATCTAGTTCTGCCACCAGAGTTCTAAAAGCAATGGCATAAGAACTAGTGGATAACGAACCCTGAGATAGATCTAACAGTCTCAGGGCCGCATCATGGGTAACCTGCGGACCCATGAATACCGCCTTAAGAGCATCAAGAAAGTCTTGATGTCTCAGAGTAACCACATCAGAGCGCTCCCATAGGGGAGTCGCCCATTCTAAGGCTTTGTCCTGAAGTAAGGAGATGATAAAGCCTACTCTGGACCTCTCCGTAGAGAAGCGAGAAGAGTTAACCTCTAGGTGTATCTGACACTGACTAATGAAACCACGACATGATCTGGCATCGCCAGAATATCTGTTTGGTAGAGCAAGTCGAGGATCATGTGCAGATGTCACCATGGTCTGAGGTTTATCCTCTATACTCTTGAGCCGTGACTCAAGTACTTGTATGTAACGGTGTAACTGCTGATATTCTGCCATAACTGCCAGACCCTTGGCTCAGTCCTAATGCTACGGGGGGCTGTCTGATAATAACCGAAAGGAGTATCAGACAGTCAGGGTCCACCGTGCAAAGACTTTGCTGCAGACTATGGCAGAGTGCAATACCTCTGTTAACTCACAGACGGATATAATAAGAAAGTAAAGCAATTCCTCCCTTACTTGGAGGGTGTGTGGAATGATCTCTGTTAATAATCACAGAGACAAAGGCAATGTGTGCGAAATGGCACCTACCTAGGTCCGCTCTTCTAGTGGTGCAAAAGAGACGAACAGCAGCGTAAGCCGCACAAAGCTCCTACCTGCGTTCGCTCCACTAGTGTGCGAGGACACGAACCACTAGATATGGCACCTGCCTAGGTCCGCTCTTCTAGTGGTGCAAAAGAGACGAACAGCAGCGTAAGCCGCACAAAGCTCCTACCTCTGTTCGCTCCCCTAGTGTGCGAGGATACGAACAACTGCCAGACGCAGTATAAGGAACGTTACCCTAGCGGCAACGTCCACCTACGAGTACAATCACAAGGCCCAGCCAGACCATGTGCCTCAGGCACCTGCCTATGTCCGCTCCCCTAAGAGGTAAGGATACGGACAGCAGCCGAAGCTGTAAGGTATAAGAACGCTACCCTGCCGGTAGCGCTCACCTAGCATAGACAGAGGAATGCCTAGAGGAACGCGCACAGAGCGTCTACTCATATGCATGAACCAAGAGGACTGAGCACCATGCGGCGTGTGTCAGGGTCTTATATAGACTCTGTGCCTCATCCAAGATGGAGGACACCAGAGCCAATCCGCTTCCAGAACGACAGGAGTGACGTCATGCTGGCCTATCACCGAGCAAGACGTCACAAGCACATGACCAGCGACCAATCGGCATAGAAGGTGTCAGAGACATGTGACCTCGTGTCAGCGATGATGTCACCCGCACATGTGCAATGGCTCCAAGATTGGACTTAGTCTCCGGCGCTCGCACATGTGCAGTAGCAAGAAATCTGGACTTAGTCTCCAGCGCTCGCACATGTGCAGTAGCAAGAAATCTGGACTTAGTCTCCAGCGCTCGCACATGTGCAGTAGCAAGAAATCTGGACTTAGTCTCCAGCGCTCGCACATGTGCAGTAGCAAGAAATCTGGACATAGTCTCCAGTGCTCGCAGCAACCGTAACAGCAAGCTTTTAGGCTGTGGGCACGTCTGGAGACATCACAGCCATGCCAATACATATGGCTGTGATTTGCCAACTCACCCTTTGACTTGACCTGTATGAAGGCCAGATCACAGGCTGCGGAACCATTTTGCCTTCACTAAAATATGGAGCGTATGTTGTTGGTGTTAAGGACAGTGAAAGGTGCAGTTAAAAAAAAACAAACACATTGTAGACATAGGACACTGTAGGAGTGAGGGACATTGATAGGTTCATCTAAATCTAAATTAAATACAGTGCTGCATCTCGTAGCTTTGGGTAGTGGTATCAGCAGTGTACAGGCAGTGTAATCTATTAGCTCAATCTAGCAAAAACACTCATTTTTTTCCAGCGTTCCTTGCTGTGTGGATATCTCTGAAACGTTATACTGCGTTGCATCATGCAGCTTTGCATAGCGGTCAAAAACAGCAGCGTGCAGGCAGTGTAATCTATTAGTGGCCACAGTACAACCAAGCCCTAAAATAGAAATGGAGTCTTATTTCATGATTCAAAGCTGTCATATTTAGACAGAGCTGTCTGCTTTAAACAATCATTTTTTCCAAATAAATGCTTCGGATTCCAAGGAAGACACTGAGCAGCATGAGTGAGCCACTTCAAGTCTAAATGGCTGGGACTGGCAGTAAAAAGTCTAGCTGGAAAACCTCTGGCTCGATTCCAAATCCAACTACAAGCTTTTTAAATGCAACAGCTAGACTGTTCACCAGGGGAGCAGAAAATTGACTCCTGTGTGGGAGCTGTTAAAACAGTAAGTCTAAAGACCCTGTCACACACAGAGATAAATCTTTTGCAGATCCGTGGTTGCAGTGAAATCATGGACATATTGTTCCATTTGTACACAAACCTGGCACTGATTGTCCACAATTTCACTGCAACCACAGATCTGCTGCAGATGTATCTCTGTGTGTGACAGGGCCTTAAGAATTGGTGCTCTGCTGAAAGCACAAAGTTGGCAACTAAACAGCTTGGCAATCTTTCATCAACGTCACCCCCTTGAAAATGAACAAGGCAATGGGAACCTCAACAAGTCAGACACCTGTCATTTATGGTTTTAGAGCACTCTGTTGGTTAGGGTCCATTGTCCACCTCTGTTTTAATTGGGTGCTGTATGGTGGATCTCTGGCAATAAGAGGTATGAGGGTCAACCAGGTAAACAGGCTGTTTCAGGGACTTTATTACAATTCAGTGGTCTGTGGGGGAACTATGTCAATCTTGGCTGTATGGGTGAACTGGAATTACAGGCTATATAGGAGACATTATTTGTTAAACTTGTTGCTCTGTGGGTAAAATATGTCAATGTTTTATGTCTGCCTGCTTTGAACAATATCTTTTTCAAAATAAATGCTTTGGGTCAGTGAGCAGCATGAGTGAGCGGCTTTAAGTCAAAATCACTGGGACTGGCAGTAGCAAGTCTAGTTGGCGGACCACTAGCTCGATCACAAATCCAACTATGAGCTTTTTATCTTCAACAGCTATACTGTACACAACAGGAGCTGAAAATTAGGATCTGTAGGAGGGAAACAAAAACAGGCTATCATGAGACTTAGCTGTTTGGGGTTGAAATTCCCCACCGAGCTGGAAATGTGGATGGATTACTTATGGGCCTATTTAAAATTGTTGCTCTGTGAGGCAACTTTGCCTTTCTTGACTTTGTGTGTGAACCAGGAATACAGACTACAAAGGGGAAATTTGTTACAAGAAGTCTGGCAATCTTGACTGGGTGGATGAACTGGGAATACAGATTCTGTAAGGGCCTTAAATTGCTGGTCTGTGGAGAATCTCTGAAATCTATCTCTGTAGTTCACTTAAAAATTTTTAGTTTCTTCATTTACTTGCTAAATAACTATAATTGCTATGGTGACAGAAGCTAATTTTTTTTTTGGTCCCTGCTGGTTCGGGAACCCGAATATCCACAAGTTCGCTCATCACTACTCATCACTAGTCATTGAGATTTATTTTTACAATATCTGGTCATTCTTTTAATGTCATTCTCAGTCTTCCCAGTATTGTAAGCTTTTGTTATTACATGGGATTCTGAAGTTATCTTCTCTTAGCATTTTGAAAGACACTTGTTGATTAGACATTTAATATCTAGTGATATTTCTGGTATCATATTTACCATCTGAATATAATTTCCCTTATGCCAGATTGATTTACCGATTTGTATGTTCTCATTTCTGTTTTCTAGTTTGATGTCACAAAAAAAAAAATTCTCTTAAGATCTGAATATTAAAGGGAACCTGTCAGTAATAAAAAACAGCCATAATGACAATCTGTAGGTAAATACTTATTAAGCAACCTAAATGAAAATACAGCTGCAGGGAGAAAAATGAAGTAATGCTTCATTTAGCCCTTGCTTCAAGTCATTGGGGTGAGAACGGGGCAGTAGTAAGTAGGTAATCACTATTTGTTCATTGCCAGCATTTCCTATCGTAGCCCCATCCTCATTAACAATGGCCTGCAGTTTCGTAAAATTCCTAAGTTTTTGTGCTGCCAATACTTTCTACAACTCCTGTGTAATATTTGCTATAATAACTGTGATGGATAGAGATGAGCGAACCGGCCGTGGTTCGGCTCGAGTTCGGTTCGCCGAACGGAGGTCCCGTTCGAGTTCGGTTCGTCGAACATTCGACGAACCGAACTCAAACTGCATAGGAAACTCTGGCAGGCAATCACAAACACATAAAAACACCTAGAAAACACCCTCAAAGGTGTCCAAAAGGTGACAAACAACTCACAACACAACACAAACACATGGGAAAGTGACAAGGACATATACTCATGCAAAAACAAAAGAGCTGGACAAGGAAAAAGAGGAGGAGACACAGATATAGGCATGGCACGCCCTTCTAAAATCATGTAAAACACCGCAAGGTGACTCCAAGCGGAGTCTCCCTTTTTTCCAAAAATTGGGCCCCACACACACCCACCCATTCAGTGGCAGCACGTGTGCCCTAGTTGTACACTTCACAGCTAGATTTGCATCAAGCACATTCAAAAATATGCCATTCTGAACCGTCCTCAGGATGACACCGGGGTAGGTAGCAAAGTCTTTGCTGAACCATGACTTGTTCATCTTGGCTCCTTTTAAAAAACACAGCAAGCAAAAGTTACTCCAAGCGGAGTCTCCCTTTTTTCAAAAAATTGGGCCACACAGACACCCCATCAGTGGCAGCATGTTACGGTTGCTGCGAGCACTGGAGACTATGTCCAGATTTCTTGCTACTGCACATGTGCGAGCGCCGGAGACTAAGTCCTATCTTGGAGCCATTGCACATGTGCGCCTGACATCATCGCTGACACGAAGTCACATGTCTCTGACACCTTCTATGCCGATTGGTCGCTGGTCATGTGCTTGTGACGCCTTGCTCGGTGATAGGCCAGCATGACGTCACTCCTGTCGTTCTGGCAGCGGATTGGCTCTGGTGTCCTCCATCTTGGATGAGGCACAGAGTCTATATAAGACCCTGACACACGCCGCATGGCGCTCAGTCCGCTTGGTTCATGCATAAGAGTAGACGCTCTGTGCGCGTTCCTCTAAGCATTCCTCTGTCTATGCTAGGTGAGCGCTACCGGCAGGGTAGCGTTCTTATACCTTACAGCTTCGGCTGCTGTCCATATCCTTACCTTTTAGGGGAGCGGACATAGGCAGGTGCCTGAGGCACATGGTCTGGCTGGGCCTTGTGATTCTACTCGTAGGTGGACGTTGCCGCTAGGGTAACGTTCCTTATACTGCGTCTGGCAGTTGTTCGTATCCTCGCACACTAGGGGAGCGAACAGAGGTAGGAGCTTTGTGCGGCTTACGCTGCTGTTCGTCTCTTTTGCACCACTAGAAGAGCGGACCTAAGCAGGTGCCATATCTAGTGGTTCGTGTCCTCGCACACTAGTGGAGCGAACGCAGGTAGGAGCTTTGTGCGGCTTACGCTATTGTTCGTCTCTTTTGCACCACTAGAAGAGCGGACCTAGGTAGGTGCCATTTCACACACATTGCCTTTGTCTCTGTGATTATTAACAGAGATCATTCCACACACCCTCCAAGTAAAGGAGGAATTGCTTTACTTACTTATTATATCCTTCTGTGAGTTAACAGAGGTATTGCACTCTGCCATAGTCTGCAGCAGAGTCTTTGCACGGTGGACCCTGACTGTCTGATACTCCTTTAGGTTATTATCAGACATCCCCCCGTAACACAGCACTTGTGCCCTAGTTGCAAACAGGATGTTTTGATTTGCATCAAGCACATTCCAAATCCACAAGCATTTACTCTCCCCAGGATGACACAGGGGTAGTAAATTACTTGTGGATCCATGACTTGTTCATTTTGATGAACGTTAGTCTTTCCACATTGTCACTGGACAGACGCGTGCGCTTATCTGTCAGCCCACACCCAGCAGCACTGAAGACACGTTCAGAGACAACGCTGGCAGCTGGACACAACAAAATTTCCAAGGCATAAGTGGAGAGCTCTGGCCATTTTTCAAGATTTGAAGCCCAAAATGAGCAAGGCTCCATTTGCAAAGTCATGGCATCGATGTTCATTTGGAGATACTCCTGTATCATCCTCTCCAGCCGTTGACTATGTGTCAGACTTGTTGTCTCTGGTGGCCTTGCAAAGGAGGGTCTAAAAAAATAATGAAAAGATTCCATAAAATTGCTGTTACCAGCACCAGATACGGTGCTACTGGTACGGGTAGACTGTTGAAGATGACGAGACCGTCCCATGTTTGTCAAGTTACAACTGGGAGATTCCCTCGCTGCACCTGCATGGTTGTTTGGTAGAACAGCCGAGCTAAGATCGAGTAACAGCTCCTGCTGATACTCCTGCATACGTGCGTCCATTTCTATGGCTGGAATTATGTCACAAAATTTGGACTTGGACCGGGGATCTAATAGTGTGGCAAGCCAGTAGTCATCATCACTTCTAATTTTGACAATACGAGGGTCATGTTGGAGGTAGTGCAGCAAGAAAGCACTCATGTGTCTTGCGCAGCCATGCGGACCAAGTCCACGCTGTGTTTGTGGCATAGAGGTGCTAACCAAGCTTTCTTCCTCTGACATCTCCCCCCAACCTCTTTCAACTGAAATTTGACCAAGGTCTCCCTCATCCGCTGAGTCTTCCATGTCCATGGACAGTTCGTCCTCCATTTCTTCATGTTCTCCTGCACCTTCCTCAACATTTCGCCTGCTACCATGCTCCCTTGTTGATCCCTGTCCCCCATGGTCCCATGCCTGCCGCGTTGGTGATGATGAACGTCTGGACCTTGGTGATGTTGTTGTCCCTTGCGCATATGAATCCTCCTGTAGTTCATCCCCTTCCTGTTGTCCCACCCCCTGACTCCGAATAGTGTTTAGCGTGTGCTCCAGCATGTAAATGACTGGAATTGTCATGCTGATAATGGCATTGTCAGCGCTAAACATATTCGTCGCCATATCGAAACTGTGCAGAAGGGTGCATAGGTCCTTGATCTGAGAACACTCCATCAGGGTGATCTACCCCACCTCTGCATCTCGTTGGCCCAGGCTATACGTCATGACGTATTGCACCACGGCTCGGCGGTGCTGCCACATTCGCTGTAACATGTGGAGAGTTGAATTCCAGCGTGTCGCCACATCGCATTTCAGGCGATGAACCGGCAGGCCGAAAGACTTCAGGAGAGATGCAAGTCGCTCAGCTGCGGCGCTTGAATGGCGGAAGTGAGCAGACAGTTTTCGTGCCCTGGTCAGAAGGACATCTAGGCCGGGATAGTGTGTTAATAATTGCTGGACAACAAGGTTCAACACGTGAGCCATACAAGGCACGTGTGTCACCTTGCCCAGGCGAAGGGCCGCACCCAGGTTTGCAGCATTGTCGCACACGGCCTTACCAGGCTGCAGATTGAGGGGGGACAACCATTTATTAAACTCGGACCGCAGAGCTGACCACAACTCCTCAGCTGTGTGACTCTTATTCCCAAGACATGTCAAGCTAAAGACCGCCTGATGCCGTTGCGTTCTGCTGCCAGCATAGTAATGAGGGGTGCGTGATTTCTTCTGTGCAGTGAGAACGCTGGTAGCCTGACCAGGCAGGCTTGGGGCGGAGGTGGAGGACACAGATGAGGTGGAGGAGGCAGAAGCAGTGGCGGAACTTGGTCAGACAGAGGATTGACACACAAGTCGTGGGGACGGCAAGACTTGTGCAGCAGACCCTTCACCATCTATCACCATAGTTACCCAGTGCCCAGTCAGTGACATGTAACGTCCCTGTCCTTGCTTACTGGTCCAAGTATCGGTGGTGAAATGCACCCGTTGACACACAGAGTTTCTCAAGGAAGCGGTGATGTTGTGTGCGACATGCTGGTGTAGCGCGGGCACACCTTTCTTAGAGAAGTAGTGTCGAATGGGCATCTGGTACTGGGGCACAGCGACAGACATAAGGTCTCTAAAATCCTGTGTGTCCACCAGGCGGAAAGGCAGCATTTCGGTAGCCAAGAGCTTACAGAGGGATAAAGTCAACCTCTTAGCTTTGTCATGGGTCGCAGGAAATGGCCTTTTATTTGTCCACATCTGAGGTACAGAGACCTGGCTGCTGTGTATAGACGGTGTTGAGTAGGGTGTCCCTGGAAAAATGCAGGTTTGTGAGGAAAGTGCAGGCGGAGACATGATGTTGCCTTCATCCAACGTTGGTGCTATCGATGTCTGAGAGAGCTGTACACACGCACTTGTTTCCCCTTCCAAACCAACTGACGACCTACCAAGCAAACTGCCTGTTGCGGTTACAGTGGTGGAAGTTGTGCGTGGAAAACCAGGTGTGACAGCTGTCCCCACAGTCCTAGAAGATCAAGAGCGCGCGGATGCACTTAAAGGGGCAGGCCGTGGATGGTTCGCTCCGCTAGGCCGCATTGCAGCACGGTGAGCTTCCCACTGGGACATATGATATTTATTCATGTGACGATTCATGGAAGAAGTTGTCAAACTGCTGAGGTTTTGCCCTCTACTAACAGAATCACGACAAATTTTACAGATCACATAATTTGGGCGATCTTTTTCTATGTCAAAAAAGGACCAGGCTAGGCAAGGCTTAAAGGGCATGCAACCTGCTGAGCCCCCCCGACTAGTGCTCAGAGGAAGAGTGGTGGCTGATGATGCAGTTGTAGACGTGCTACCAGTGCTCCGACTCTGTCCAGGAAGGCGCAAGGTAACTTCGTCGTCGGTTGCATCCTCCTCCACCGCCTCTGTTGACCTCCTCGAGCGCCTGACTGTGGGTTGACAGTAGGTGGGATCTAGAACTTCCTCATCAATTGTTGTGTTTGCACTCCCCTCACCCTCAGACCGAGCCTCTTCTTGCCCTGACCGAATATTTAAGTTGTCATCACAATCTGGTATCTGTGTCTCATCGTCATCAGTATGTTCCTCATTGTCTATAACCACAGGTGTTACAGTTTGTGACAAAGGGTCAACATTATGCTCAGAAACTTGGTCCTCATGGCCTGAATCAGAGTCACAAAGGTTCTGGGCATCACTGCAGACCATTTCCTGGTCTGTACTCACTGTAGCTTGGGAGCAGACCTCTGATTCCCAGGCTATAGTGTGACTGAACAGCTCTGCAGACTCAGCCATCTCAGTTCCACCATACTGTGCAGGGCGGATGGAGACTTCAGAGCTGGGAGAAAGCAAGTTTTATTGGGATGACAACTCAGAGGACTGGTGTTTTTTGGATGCGGTAGTTGAGGTGGCTGAGAGGGCACTTGTTGGACCACTTGAGATCCATTCAAGCATTTTCCTTTTTTGGCCATCATCTACCTTTGTTCCAGTTGTTCGTGTCCGTAAAAAAGGGAGCACATCGGATTGTCCACGGTAAGTAGTAGACATCTTACTTTTGCTGGAAGATGGTCTATCTTCAGCAGATGTTAATGGAGCTTTGCCACCTTCCCCACGGACAAACCTTTTTTTTCCTTTTCCAACACGCCTCTTCCCCTTTCCACCAGCATCTGTCATTTTGCCACTCATGTTGATTGCGACAAGATTGTGCACTTAAAATGTGGTAGTAAAAATTGAGAGGTGGTGTAGATTGCAGCGGTGGTCTAGCTTTATTAACAGCAGAATAAACAACAATAATTATCCCTGACAATGCAACTACGGCCCTTAAACTGGCAGCATAAATTGCTAGTATAATAGCTTTGTAACAATGAGCTTGGATGTTCAATGCAGACGTGCTGCAAATATCTTTGCACTAGTGGGACAATACAGAAGTCCAACAGCCACGTTTAGGATGCCACTAAGTTCACTCAGTGTTTGCTTGTATAATGGCTTAGTAACAATGAGTTTGAGTGTGCAATGCAGGCAGACGGGCTGCAAATATCTTTGCACTAGTGGGACAATACAGAAGTCCAACAGCCACTTTTATGATGCCACTAAGTTCACTCAGTGTTTGCTAATATAATGGCTTAGTAACAATGAGTTTGAGTGTGCAATGCAGGCAGACGTGCTGCAAATATCTTTGCACTAGTGGGACAATACAGAAGTCCAACAGCCACTTTTAGGATGCCACTAAGTTCACTCAGTGTTTGCTAGTATAATGGCTTAGTAACAATGAGTTTGAGTGTGCAAAGGGCAGGAGGGTACAGTGGCAGGGTTGTGGGTCTCTGGGTAGAGGAAAGGAAGCCTGCCTTTCTATCCCTCCTAATGGGGAAATGCAGCGAGGAAATCCCTGACCTTAGCTACACAGACGCTGTCATCTTGTGTAGCTGTTAAACTCTGTTTTCACCGACCTGTCACCTATGGCTCTGACCCTGCCGGTATTAGCCCTTAAAAGGACTGATAGAAAGTGCTATCCCTATGCTGTACAGCGCTGTGTATGGAGCGTACACAGCAGTATCGGAGATAGGAGCTGCGCCAGTGATGACTGACACCAAGGACGCAGAAGGCAGATAATGGCGTGCTGGAGGAAAATGTCCAGTTTTATAATGCAGGGACATGTGACATGGACATCCTATCACACATGCCGTTGCTTCTCTGGCTAAAAGTCCACTTAGCTGTGTGTGTGTCTGGGATTGGCTGACATGCTGGCCCGCCCCACTACACGCGCGCGCTTAGGGAAGGAAGACAAGGAAAAAAAAAAAAAAAAATGGCGATCGCCATTATCCATACAGCAGTGATGTGAATGTGCTGTTCCCGCACACTATACACTGAAATTTCATAATAGTGTGAGTCACAGAGTGACTTACACTATTACAGCTGAAAGCCAGCTAGGAATTAGCTGGTCTTTTTGCTGCTAGAACCGTTCTCGAACGTATCTAGAACTATCGAGCTTTAGCAAAAAGCTTGAGTTCTAGTTCGATCTAGAACAGCCCCCAAAATCAATCGAGCCGCGAACTGGAGAACCTCGAACCGCGCTCAACTCTAGTGATGGACGCTCCAAAATCTTTTAGGAATTTTTTTGTGGATTTTGAGGTAAGCTTGAAATTACTTTCTCTTAGGAGGTCCATTAATGCCAAAATGACAGTTTTTTTACAGAGGCATAGATTTTTCTCATATAATTTCCTGATAATTAAATTGATCTTGCCCTCCACGTGCTGCAGGTTTTTAATGCCAACGAAAGAAAAGTAGCCCCGGAACATCACCTCTATGCTTCACTGTAAGCATAGTAATTTTTATGGTGTATGCTTAATTTTTCCTCTTTATAGCATAACGCTGTTACATAGGCTTAAAAAGGTTTTTTATTCATCACTTAACAAAACAGAATCAAAAAACTTTTGTAGCTTATATACTCGAAGGTCAGCATATTGGAATCTTACCTTGTGCATTTAATCAGTGTCTGCTGCTACCAAATCTTGCTGCAGGTCTTTCGAAGTCACTAAAGGATTTTTGACAAACTGTCTCCTCAGGAATCAGTTGGCAGTCATTATACTTTTTTTTTCTGCTACATCCATGCAACATAGCCAGTGTTCCTTTAACCCCTTCACCCCTGACTTATTTTCAGTTTTTTGTTGGGTCTTTATGGTACCTTTCTTCCATAAGCTATAACTTTATTTTTTTTGTCAATCTTGCCATATGAGGTCTTCTTTTTTGTGGGACGAGTTGTACTTTTAAATTATTTGTATTATTTCTGTTTTTTATGTTCTACTTTGTTTTAATTTTTTTTACTTAACCCAATCCTTGCCGGTTTTCACAGGTGGGGTATTTAATTATGGGTGAGTTCCTCCTTATTAGGAGGTTTGGTTTAGTTAGAGCTCAGAAGGACACCATCTGCAAGGAGTTTGTATGTCCTTCCCGTGTTTGCGTGGGTTTACTCCGGGTACTCCGGTTTCCTCCCACACTCGAAAGACATACAGCTAGGGACTCTAGCTTGTGAGCCTTAATGGGGACAGTGTTGCCAATGTATGTAAAGAGCTGTGGAATTAATAGCGCTATATAAATGAATAAATTATTATTATCATAATTAAGATGACATGTCGAAAGAAGTTGTTCTGAGTTTCACATATAACGTTGCCGTCTGTAAATTTTTTAGATTTGTGAATAAAGAATATAATTTTATCTACGACTCCCCGAGGACCATGCTAGATTATCTTTTTCTTGGACTTGTACTTTTAAATGAAACCAAAAGTTTTACCATATAGTGTCCTTGTTATACAAAAGAGATCAATGAAAAAACGTTCCTCCCCAAGAATCCCCAAAGTCAGCGCTTTTTTGAAAGCACAGAACTGAGGGTGAAAGCTGTATGCACCAAAAAATGGTGACCTACTAGTGGACAATTGTGACAATTGTTTAATGCAAATCCAGCCAAGGGTAAGTAAGAGGACCAATCTTCTTAATTATGAAACACAAAACACTTAAGGTAGATCTCTAGGCTTTCATTCAGATGTTCTATTTGACCCTTAGATTGAGAACAAAAAGCTGAAGAAAAGAATACTTGTACCACCAGACGAAAACAAACTGCTTTTAAAAATTTTGATACAAGCTGGATACCCCAATCTAACACAACATCAGAGGGTACCCCGTGAAGCTTCACGATCTCAGACACAGTTGAGCTAAAGTTTTAGTGTTAGGGAGAGCAGGTAAGGCAATGAAGTATGCAATTTTACTAAACCTATCCACCACTACTAAAATTTAAGTTTTCCCAGTGGTTGAAGGAAGGTCAGTAATTCAATTAATGGATAAATGTGTTCTCTATTGCCAATATCATAGGTCTTTTCAGCCAGCAATGACTTCTTGGAGAAAAAGGTGAATGGAAGCCACTTACTAGAAGATAGACCTAGAGATAACACAGTCCGGACCCCCACTTCAGATGCATCCACCTGAACAATAATGGGTAGAGAGACATAGGGTTGAATAAGAACAGGAGCCAAGGAAAAACACTTCAAGGAAAAAAAATGCTCATTGGGCAGGGTTGAACCACCTCGAAAAGTCTGTACTTTTTTGTCATATAAGTTAGAGGTTTGATAATCCACTAGAAATTACATGTAAACTTCTGATAGTTGGCAAATCCCAGAAAGTGCTGCTATTAGAAATGAGCAAGTACTGTAATTTTCATAATCGCTACACTCGTAACAAGTACTTTGTAATTCTTGCGTATTCATTCCGAATAGCGAGTGCAATGTGTGACGCCTTTGGACTATCAGGTCATCACAGGGTACTGCACAAGCTGACCTTCCGTGCAGTATTCCGCCTCCCTTTTTGTTCTGGGTCCCTAACTAAATGGTGTTGCCTCCAACAGCAAATCAAATCCTAGATACACCCTGCACCACACCCACCAGACACCAGTGGACGGCTTAAGTGGAATAGAGTCGTCCACCTGGGGGGGTCAGGGAGGGAGGTTGAGGAGTGTAGTCAGTGAGTGTAGAGGAGAGTTGAAGGAGAGAGGTTGGGAAGTAGCCCTCGAGCTGTGAGGAACTCAGAGGAAGTCGGGAGTGGTGACTCCTGAAGTAACTGTCTAGGTTGCAGACGGTGGTCTCAGCCTAAAGGAGTCGGACACCCGGTCGCAGGGGATTGTGGCAAGGGGCCTGGAACTGTCAAGGAGGACAGCTGGCAGCCTAGCACTATCACCGGTCCGAGATTGAAGGCACAACGGGGTACACGGACCCTAGGTCGGGGAGTCGCTTCAGGCAATTACATAGTTTAACACAAGAACATAGTTTGAATTTATCCTTATACGTTTCCCATTGTTTTTGTTTTTTTTTTTCTTTTCTTCTTGTTTTTCTTGTTTTTCTACTTTAACGTTTATCCCCATTTAATGGATGCTCCATGGACAATGCTACCAGGTGTGTATCTTGTCAGATGTATGCATGCCTTGAGCAGCCGTTCTAGGGTGAATATGTATGCACTCGATGCAAGCATGTTGCGTATTTGGAAGCCAAGGTAACTGATTTAAATAAGCAGCTTGCAACACTCAGGGGCATTGCAAACCTGGAGAGGAGTTTAGAGCTCACTGAGCTTTCTTCTGGCTGGGGCCAGTGATATGGAGGAGGGTGGAGGTGGAGAAGATCAGGACCCAGAGGTAGGTAGTTGGGTAACAGTTAGAAGAAGAGGTAGGGGGAAAAGTGTCAGGGAGCCTAGTCCTGATCTGGCACAAGCAAGTAAATATGCCTGTTTGGCTGATATTAGGAATGAAGGGCCAGGACTAGGGTCACTACAGCAGGACGTTACTCCTAGCAACCAGGAAAACAACTGCTGTAGGAAGGAGGGAAATAGGAGTGCAGCAAAGCCCAGACAGATGTTAGTGGTAGGGGACTCTATAATTAGGCGGACAGACAAGGTCATCTGTCGCCCAGACCGTGAATGCCTAACAGTGTGTTGTCTGCCGGGTGCTCGGATTCGGCATATTGCGGATCGGATAGACAGATTGCTGGGTGGGGCTGGGGAAAACCCAGCGGTCATGGTGCACATTGGTACTAATGACAAAGTTAGAGGCAGGTGGAAGGTCCTTAAAAATTATTACAGGGAACTAGGAGAGAAGCTGAAGTCCAGGACCGCCAAGGTGGTGTTTTCAGAAATACTACCGGTGCCACGAGAGTCACTAGAAAGACAGCGGGAGCTTAGGGAGATAAATACCTGGCTTAGAAATTGGTGCAGGAAGGAAGGGTTCGGGTTCATGGAGCTGACTTCTCAGTCGGCTACAGGCTCTACGGTAGGGACGGGCTGTACCTCAATGGGGAAGGTGCAGCTTTGCTGGGGGAGAAAATGGTCAGACGGATGGAGGAGCTTTTAAACTAGGATCTGGGGGGAGGGAGGGTAGTGGAGCAAAAAAGGGGATAGATAGAGCAGATAGAGACAGTGAGCTGGTAGGGGTCAATGAAGGATTAGGGGGGGATGGGACATGCAAGGAACGTAGGGAGGCTAGGAGTAATAAAGGTGTTAATAGGATTAAATGTCTACTGGCAAATGCAAGAAGTCTTGCAAACAAAATGAATGAATTGGAGACTCTTATGTCAACCATGGATTATGATGTGGTGGGCATTACGGAAACCTGGCTGGATGAAAACCATGACTGGGTGACAAACATACAGGGTTATAGTACATTTAGGAGGGACAGGAAAGACAAAAAAGGTGGTGGGGTGTGTATATTTATCAAATCTAACCTAAAACCTGTGTTGAATGATGACATTGGGGGGAACTGCAACAATGTATTGTCAGTATGGGTAAATGTACATGGGGAGGGGAATAATGGAAAAATGCTAATTGGAGTTTGCTATAAGCCTCCTAACATACCTGAACAAATAGAGGGTGAAATGCTGGAACAAATTGAAAAGGCAGCTAATAATAATAATAATCGGGTTCTTATTATGGGGGATTTCAACTATCCAGACATACAGTGGGACATAGAATCTTCTGGTTGTGCTAAAAGCTGTAAATTCTTATCTACCATTCAAGGCCATTTCCTCTCTCAGATGGTAGATGAACCGACGAGGGGAGATAATTTGCTAGATTTGGTCCTGTCAAATAGACCGGATACAATTTCAGATCTACAGGTCCGGGAGCACTTGGGCACCAGCGATCATAATATGGTAAGCTTCAACGTAATATTCAATAGAACATTTCAAAGGGGAAATGCTAAAATCTGGAATTTTAGGAAAGCTGATTTCAATAAATTAAGGGAAGAGCTTAAATGTGTAGATTGGGACAAAGTCATGGTAACTGGGCATACTGAACATAAATGTGGAAAGTTTAAGGATATACTGCTAGAGTCCTGTAAAAAACTTATACCCTCTGGTAATAAAATGTCCCAGAATAAAAAGAAACCACTATGGATAAATAAGACTGTGCAAAGTATAATAAAACAAAAACAAAAGGCGTTTAAAATCTTGAAGGCTGAGAATACAGAAATAGCATTTCAGGACTATAAAGATATCAATAGGCAATGCAAAAAAGAAATCAAACAAGCAAAACTAGCTACTGAAAAAAAAAAAAATCGCCAATGACATTAAAATAAATCCCAAAATCTTTTATAAATACATTAATTCCAAAAGGAAAACAATAGTATTGGCCCCTTAAAATATAACAACAAGTTAGTTATAGAGGACAAACAAAAGACTTAGATATTAAATAGGCATTTCTCATCTGTGTTCACCAAGGAACTGACTGTACCAGGCATCATTCAACAAGTGAAAAATCAAAGTTCACCACCCGATATAATTAATTTAACACAAGAAGAAGTATGCCTACGTCTGAGTAAATTAAACATTGACAAATCCCCAGGGCCAGATTGCATTCATCCACGAATATTGAGGGAATTCAGCTCCGTAATTGACAGACCGCTGTATCTCATCTTTTTAGACTCGCTTGTAACAGGGTTGGTGCCTCAGGATTGGAGGATTGCTGATGTGGTACCGATATTTAAGAAAGGCAAGAGGGTAGATCCAGGCAACTACCGTCCAGTAAGCCTAACATCAGTAGTATGCAAAGTTTTTGAGGGCATTTTAAGGGATGACATGCAAAAATATGTTGCAGAAAATAATATAATAACTGACAGACAGCATGTATTCATGAAAGATAAATAGTGTCTAACCAACCTGTTGGGGTTCTATGAGGGGGTAAGTGCAAACCTGGATATTGGTAATGCAGCTGATGTGATTTATTTGGACTTTGCAAAGGCATTTGATACTGTAGCACATAGCCTTATACTAAAGCTCCAGAAGCAAGGACTAGGTGAAACTATATGCAACTGGGTAAGGAATTGGCTAAAAGATAGGAAACAAAGAATAGTCATAAATGGAACATTTTCTAAATGGGCCATAGTCAGCAGTGGGGTACCGTAGGGATCTGTGCTAGGACCAATTCTTTTTAATCTCTTTATTAATGACCTTGTGGATGGGATTGATAGTAAAGTGTCAGTCTTTGCTGATGACACCAAACTATGTAGGATATTAAAAACTGACCTTGATAGTACAATATTACAAAAAGATCTGGATAAGATGTCAGAATGGGCAGATACTTGGCAAATGAGATTTAATGTTGATAAATGTAAAGTAATGCACCTAGGACGGAGTAATCCTATAACTGCGTATACATTAAATGGAAGTAAACTCGGGACTACAGAACAGGAGAAGGACTTGGGTATTCTCATTACAAATAAGCTGAGCAGCAGCACTCAATGTCAAGCAGCAGCTGCAAAAGCAAACAAGATTCTATGGTGTATAAAAAGAGAGATTAGATCCCGTGATCCCAATGTATTGTTACCCCTCTATAAATCACTTGTAAGGCCACATCTGGAATATGGGATTCAGTTTTGGGCTCCACATTTTAAAAAGGTCATTCAGAAGTTAGAGTCAGTTCAAAGGCAGGCAACTAGACTACTACAAGGAATGGAAGGCCTCCGATATGATGAAAGGTTGAAAAAGTTAGATATGTTTAGCTTAGAAAAAAGACGTCTCAGAGGAGATCTCATTTACATGTATAAATACATGTGTGGTCAATATAAAGGACTGGCACATGACTTATTTCTTCCGAAGACAATACTAAGGACCAAGGGGCATTCACTGCGAGTGGAAGAAAAGCGATTCCGACAGCTGAATAGGAAAGGGTTCTTTACAGTTAGAGCAGTCAGACTGTGGAATGCCCTACCACAAGAGGTAGTAATGGCAGATACTATAACAGCTTTCAAAAAAGGGCTGGATGATTTCCTCAGTACACACAACATTGTTGGTTATAAATGACTTTGTGACCAAATGTAGAACTGGTGGAGGAAGGTTGAACTGGATGGACCTAGGTCTTTTTTCAACCTTAGTAACTATGTAACTATGTAACCTGACAATTCACCTAAGGAAAATGGCGCCTTTATGATATGTTCCCACCTGCTCCAGAATCGGGGCATTAGCGCAATGAGGGGGGATAGGACTTTTCAAATCCAAAAACGGTCCAGAAAATCCCAAGCGTGAGCCCTGAGAGCAAGCTCCCATACTTAGCCATAGTAGGGAGCGGGGCCTTGATAGTTCCATGCTACCGGACCCACAAGTTGAAGTCAAACTAAGTGCCAGAAGGCA
Source organism: Anomaloglossus baeobatrachus (assembly GCF_048569485.1). Classification (NCBI taxonomy): domain Eukaryota; kingdom Metazoa; phylum Chordata; class Amphibia; order Anura; family Aromobatidae; genus Anomaloglossus; species Anomaloglossus baeobatrachus. The sequence continues at coordinate 112,233,493 of NC_134356.1, read as the reverse complement.
GGTCACAGATCATCAGGCAGCACCATTGGGGACGGGACCCGGACGAGCTCCCCTCAGTGGCAGTGGTATCCAGAGACTTAGTTCATAAGCAGACACTGACAACCGGGTAAACCGTGAGTGAGTACGAGAGTGACCCCTGCACCGCATGGCACCCCTCACCAAGTCCCAGGGCATCCCCACTACCCGTGGAGGGTTTCAACACATTGCTGCCCCACTTCATCACCCTGGGTACTCCCAATGGCAGCGGCGGTACTCCCCAAATTACCATACACCACGGGTGGTGTCACGAACTACATACCAATTCCCCTGTAAATATCCCCCTTATATTTGAGTTGCCGTATGACCCCCGGGTCCGGAGACCCTCGAGCCAAAACGAGCCTGGATCCAAGCAGCTCAGCTGCTTTCATGGGGGCGGCACACCTCAAATTCCTGGTGTCACAAACAGGATACGAGTAGGACCTACTTACCTGGGTGACGCGCGCCTTGAAAATCCAAACCGCGAATCAAGAGTCCCGTTTACCGCCATTTCCACCATCTTCCGCTATCTTTTGTCACCAAAATGCAGTCTTCTCAACCAAAAGTGCGTGAAGCCGAAGCCCCGCCCTTCGTCCTGAGAGTCAGCTCGGACCTGGAAGTTCCCAGAGGGCCACAGCACAGAAGTGACCCTTACCCTGAAAAGCTATTCAACACTTTCAACTCTCTCCTCTACTCTCAACTGAAGACTTTGCCTCTTTCTTCAAGCAGAAGATTGACAACATAAGAGCAAGCTTCGGTCCACAATCACCACAGCCCATCCTCATAACTACTCAGCCTTTTTCCTCCAAATCCAGCTTCTCCACCATGACAGAAGATCATCTTTCCACTCTACTCTCAAGATCACATCTCACAACCTGTTACGGGGGGCTGTCTGATAATAACCGAAAGGAGTATCAGACAGTCAGGGTCCACCGTGCAAAGACTTTGCTGCAGACTATGGCAGAGTGCAATACCTCTGTTAACTCACAGAAGGATATAATAAGTAAGTAAATATAATAAGTAAGTAAAGCAATTCCTCCCTTACTTGGAGGGTGTGTGGAATGATCTCTGTTAATAATCACAGAGACAAAGGCAATGTGTGCGAAATGGCACCTACCTAGGTCCGCTCTTCTAGTGGTGCAAAAGAGACGAACAGCAGCATAAGCCGCACAAAGCTCCTACCTGCGTTCGCTCCACTAGTGTGCGAGGACACGAACCACTAGATATGGCACCTGCCTAGGTCCGCTCTTCTAGTGGTGCAAAAGAGACGAACAGCAGCGTAAGCCGCACAAAGCTCCTACCTCTGTTCGCTCCCCTAGTGTGCGAGGATACGAACAACTGCCAGACGCAGTATAAGGAACGTTACCCTAGCGGCAACGTCCACCTACGAGTAGAATCACAAGGCCCAGCCAGACCATATGCCTCAGGCACCTGCCTATGTCCGCTCCCCTAAGAGGTAAGGATACGGACAGCAGCCGAAGCTGTAAGGTATAAGAACGCTACCCTGCCGGTAGCGCTCACCTAGCATAGACAGAGGAATGCCTAGAGGAACGCGCACAGAGCGTCTACTCATATGCATGAACCAAGAGGACTGAGCACCATGCGGCGTGTGTCAGGGTCTTATATAGACTCTGTGCCTCATCCAAGATGGAGGACACCAGAGCCAATCCGCTGCCAGAACGACAGGAGTGACGTCATGCTGGCCTATCACCGAGCAAGACGTCACAAGCACATGACCAGCGACCAATCGGCATAGAAGGTGTCAGAGACATGTGACCTCGTGTCAGCGATGATGTCACCCGCACATGTGCAATGGCTCCAAGATTGGACTTAGTCTCCGGCGCTCGCACATGTGCAGTAGCAAGAAATCTGGACTTAGTCTCCAGCGCTCGCACATGTGCAGTAGCAAGAAATCTGGACTTAGTCTCCAGCGCTCGCACATGTGCAGTAGCAAGAAATCTGGACTTAGTCTCCAGCGCTCGCACATGTGCAGTAGCAAGAAATCTGGACATAGTCTCCAGTTCTCGCAGCAACCGTAACAGTACCTCCCCCTCAAGGGCCCCCCTCCCGGCGACGCAGGTAATCGGCAACTAAGTCGGGAGCATGGACAGCCTCCTCAGGCTCCCAAGAGCGATGTTCCGGGCCATAGCCCTCCCAATCTATCAAGAAGAACCTGCGCCCTCTAACCATCTTAGAACCAACTATGGCTCGTACCTCATAGCTAGAGCGAGAGGAATCAGAGGCAGGAGAGTGCACTTCACGAGCGTGAGGTAAAATAGCCGGCTTTAGCAGTGAGACATGGAATTTGTCATGAATCCTAAGATGGACAGGTAACTTCAATTGATAGACTACAGGATTTACCTGTCGAAGAACCTCATAAGGACCCAGGAAGCGAGGAGCAAATTTGACAGAGCTCACTCTAAGTCTCACGTGTTTTGCAGAGAGCCACACAAAGTCCCCTGGAGAAAAGACAGGAGCCGGGCGACGAAACCGATCGGACACCGTCTTCATACGGTCCTTAGCTGCTTGGATCGACTCTTGAGTCTGATCCCAAACCTCTCTGGCATTAGTTGCCCAGTCGGCCACAAGAGGAGGAGGTGCAGCAGCGGGAAACGGTACCGGAACCCTAGGGTGTTGCCCATTATTGAGTACGAACGGTGTCTGCCCAGTGGCCTCAGCCAGCGAATTGTTAAGGGCAAATTCTGCCCAGGGTAGGAGGGAGGACCAGTTATCGTGGTTCTCAGCAACAAAGTGTCGAAGGTATATAATCATAGATTGATTGGTACGTTCAACCAAACCATTAGTCTCCGGATGGTATGCCGAAGAGAGATTCAACTCAATTTGCAGAAGGCTACAAAGATCTCGCCAGAAACGGGAAGTAAATTGCGGGCCTCTATCACAAATGATACGATCTGGCATCCCGTGAAGCCTAAAGACATGCTTGAGGAATAGTTTGGCTAGTACCCTGGAAGATCGGATTCTCGATAAAGGTACGAGATGAACCATCCGGGAGAAATGGTCCGTAATGACCCACACAAATCTATGTCCCTGTGAACATGGAAGATCACCCACAAAGTCCATGCCTACCACCTCCCATGGTCTATCTGGCACTGGTAAAGGATGCAAGAGCCCAGCCGGTCTCTGCCGTAATGGACGGTTGCGAGCACACGAGTAGCAGGAACCGACATATCTCTTGACGTGGCTGGCTAAGTGTGGCCACCAATACCACCTCTCCAGTAACTCTCGTGTCCGCCTAATACCAAAATGCCCACCCACCTTTGAGGTGTGGGCCCATGACAGTATATCATTCTGTCGATCAGGCGGAACAAAGGTCTTGCCCGGTGGGATTTGGTCTAACGTCACAGGGGAGAGCGTATGAAAAACCCTGGAGGGAAGGATAAGACGAGGTTCGTCAATCTCTTCCTGGGTAGAAAGCATAGAGCGAGACAGGGCGTCTGCCTTGTTATTCTTACTCCCAGACAGATAGTTGATGGAGAAGTGAAAGCGGGAGAAAAACAAGGACCAGCGGGCTTGGCGAGGATTCAGACGCTGAGCGGTTTGTAAGTACGTCAGATTCTTATGGTCTGTATAGACCTGGAAAGGATGTTTCGCTCCTTCCAGCAAGTGACGCCACTCCTCCAAGGCTAATCTTAAGGCGAGCAGTTCCCTATCCCCAATGGTATAGTTTCTCTCTGCCGGTGAAAAGGTTTTAGCAAAGAAGAAACACGGCCTTTTTCTACCTGCACCGTTCTTTTGATACAAGACCGCACCAGCACCCACTGAAGAGGCATCAACCTCTAAGAGGAAGGGCTTACTCTCATCGGGTCTTTGAAGAACGGGTGCAGTTGAAAAGTGTCTTTTTACTGCCTCAAAAGCCTGAGATGTCTCAGTAGACCAGGCTTTGGGATTAGCACCTTTCTTAGTCAAGGCCACCAAAGGGGCCACCAAAGTAGAAAAATGGGGTATGAACTGCCTGTAATAATTTATGAATCCTAAGAAGCGTTGCACCGCCTTCAAGGAATGAGGTTCGGACCATTGCAGGACAGCAGAGAGCTTCGCAGGATCCATAGCCAGACCCTCTTGTGAGATAATGTAACCCAAAAAAGGCAATGAGGACTGCTCGAATACACATTTCTCGAGTTTAGCAAACAATGAGTGCTCCCTTAAACGGGAAAGGACACGAACGACATCCTGACGATGAGTCTCCAGATCAGGAGAAAAAATCAGGATGTCGTCTAGATACACCACTACTGAGGATAACAGTAAATCCCTGAACACATCGTTTACGAAGTCCTGAAATACTGCGGGTGCATTACATAACCCAAAAGGCATGACGAGGTATTCATAGTGACCGTCTCGGGTGTTAAAAGCGGTCTTCCATTCGTCACCCTTTCGAATTCGTACCAAGTTATACGCACCCCGCAGATCCAACTTCGTAAAAACTTGAGCTCCTCTCAGTCTGTCAAAGAGCTCCGAAATTAAAGGTAATGGGTATTTGTTCTTTATTGTGATTGCGTTGAGACCCCTGTAATCTATGCAGGGACGCAAATCACCCTCTTTCTTCCGAACAAAGAAAAACCCAGCTCCCGCGGGAGAGACAGACTTACGAATGAACCCCTTCTCTAAACTCTCTCTTATATAGGTCGACATGGCCTCCGATTTAGGTATCGACAGGGGGTAAACCCTGCCTTTAGGTGGAACCGAACCTGGGATAAGGTCTATGGCACAGTCATACGGCCTATGGGGTGGAAGAACCTCAGCACCCTGTTTGGAGAACACGTCAGCGAAATCCAAATAGGGTGTAGGTATGGGAGAGAGATCAGTTGATGCAACCGCAACGACCTTAGGTGGTAAGGGAAGACATCGGGACTGACATTTCGAACCCCAACTAATAATGCTGTCAGACTCCCAGTCAATGTGAGGAGCATGAGTCCGAAGCCATGGAAGACCCAGAAGGACGTCGTCTATACCCTCAGGCAAAACAAGAAAAGAAATCTCCTCTATGTGACCCTGAGACAGGGAAAGGCGCAAGGGAACTGTCCTCGATGTAATGGAGTCAGACAACATAGTTCCATTAACAACACGGACAGGAATAGGCGCCTCTAACATGATAGAGGGAATATTGTGTCCCTTTACAAATCCTGAGGACACAAAAATCCCGTCAGCTCCGGAATCCACAAAAGCCATAATAGGCCATGTATTCTCAGATAACGAGAGCTGACCTGGGATACAACACTTAGAGGGTGCAGAAGACGTCTCTAGTAACCCCCCTCTAATGGTTACTAGGCCAGGGAGTTTCCCTGACGACTAGGACACTTGTTGGCATAGTGCCCAGCCTGACGACATACGTAACATATAGGAGGACCAGACTTGCGTAGTCTGGAGAACGTATGACCTAACTCCATAGGAGTGGGAGATGTTTCAGATGCTGAGGAAGATGGTAGTGGACCCTCAACAACTGGAATAGCCCGATGCTTAGGGCGTGAGGAAGAGACCTCGAGTCTACGTTCCTTATGGCGTACATCGATCCTCGTTGCTACTGTGATCAAGTCCTCCAGAGAAGCAGGGACCTCACGAGTAGCAAGGGCATCCTTGACATAGCCTGCCAACCCTCTCCAGAAGATAGGAATCAACACCTTCTCTGGCCAATCTAGTTCTGCCACCAGAGTTCAAAAAGCAATGGCATAAGAACTAGTGGATAACGAACCCTGAGATAGATCTAACAGTCTCAGGGCCGCATCATGGGTAACCTGCGGACCCATGAATACCGCCTTAAGAGCATCAAGAAAGTCTTGATGTCTCAGAGTAACCACATCAGAGCGCTCCCATAGGGGAGTCGCCCATTCTAAGGCTTTGTCCTGAAGTAAGGAGATGATAAAGCCTACTCTGGACCTCTCCGTAGAGAAGCGAGAAGAGTTGACCTCTAGGTGTATCTGACACTGACTAATGAAACCACGACATGATCTGGCATCGCCAGAATATCTGTTTGGCAGAGCAAGTCGAGGATCATGTGCAGATGTCACCATGGTCTGAGGTTTATCCTCTATACTCTTGAGCCGTGACTCAAGTACTTGTATGTAACGGTGTAACTGCTGATATTCTGCCATAACTGCCAGACCCTTGGCTCAGTCCTAATGTTACGGGGGGCTGTCTGATAATAACCGAAAGGAGTATCAGACAGTCAGGGTCCACCGTGCAAAGACTTTGCTGCAGACTATGGCAGAGTGCAATACCTCTGTTAACTCACAGAAGGATATAATAAGTAAGTAAATATAATAAGTAAGTAAAGCAATTCCTCCCTTACTTGGAGGGTGTGTGGAATGATCTCTGTTAATAATCACAGAGACAAAGGCAATGTGTGCGAAATGGCACCTACCTAGGTCCGCTCTTCTAGTGGTGCAAAAGAGACGAACAGCAGCATAAGCCGCACAAAGCTCCTACCTGCGTTCGCTCCACTAGTGTGCGAGGACACGAACCACTAGATATGGCACCTGCCTAGGTCCGCTCTTCTAGTGGTGCAAAAGAGACGAACAGCAGCGTAAGCCGCACAAAGCTCCTACCTCTGTTCGCTCCCCTAGTGTGCGAGGATACGAACAACTGCCAGACGCAGTATAAGGAACGTTACCCTAGCGGCAACGTCCACCTACGAGTAGAATCACAAGGCCCAGCCAGACCATATGCCTCAGGCACCTGCCTATGTCCGCTCCCCTAAGAGGTAAGGATACGGACAGCAGCCGAAGCTGTAAGGTATAAGAACGCTACCCTGCCGGTAGCGCTCACCTAGCATAGACAGAGGAATGCCTAGAGGAACGCGCACAGAGCGTCTACTCATATGCATGAACCAAGAGGACTGAGCACCATGCGGCGTGTGTCAGGGTCTTATATAGACTCTGTGCCTCATCCAAGATGGAGGACACCAGAGCCAATCCGCTGCCAGAACGACAGGAGTGACGTCATGCTGGCCTATCACCGAGCAAGACGTCACAAGCACATGACCAGCGACCAATCGGCATAGAAGGTGTCAGAGACATGTGACCTCGTGTCAGCGATGATGTCACCCGCACATGTGCAATGGCTCCAAGATTGGACTTAGTCTCCGGCGCTCGCACATGTGCAGTAGCAAGAAATCTGGACTTAGTCTCCAGCGCTCGCACATGTGCAGTAGCAAGAAATCTGGACATAGTCTCCAGTTCTCGCAGCAACCGTAACACAACCTGCCTGCTTGATCCACTCCCATCCCACCTCATCCACAATCTCACCACAGTTTTCATCTCAACGCTAACCCAATCTTCAACCTATCACTAACAACTGGTGCATTCCCTTCATGCTTTAACATGCCTCCATTACACCCATCCTCAAAAAGCCCTCTCTTGACCCTCTGTGTCAAACTATCGCTAGATTATCCCTTCTCCCCTATGCCTCAAGACTACTGGAACAGCATGTCCATCTTGTACTGTCCTCACACCTCTCTTCCTGCTCCCTCTTTGACTGTTTACAATCTGGCGTCCGACCGCATCATTCCACTGAAACTGCCCTAACTAAAGTCACTAATAACCTACTAACTGCCAAAGCCAAGTGACACTACTCTGTCCTCCTCCTCCTGGACCTGTCCTCTGCCTTTGACACAGTAGACCATTCCCTTCTACTACAACTTCTCTCATCTCTGGGCATCACAGACTTGGCCCTATCCTGGATCTCCTCATAGTTAACCGACTGAATGTCGCGGGCGGGGAGGACGCCGCCGCGTGCTCGCTAACGCTCGGGTCCGGCGCTGCTGCTCGGTGGCTCGACCGGTGGGCCGGATCCGGGGACTCGAGCGATGCTCCTCGCCCGTGAGTGAAAAGGGTGGTTGGTTTGGGGGATTAAATCCGTGACGCCACCCACGGGTCGTGGTGAAGGTTGGCACCACCGCTGCTGGTGACGGGGATCCCGGGAGCGATGGTAGGGAGCAGCAGGGATGTTGTTTTCCCCCTCCGTGGGTAGGGGTCGGTGGTCCCGGGGCCCGGTGATGTGATGGGGAGGAAGGGTTGGTGAGGTGCAGGGTTGCAGTGACAGCGCAGAGCGGTGCCGGATGGCACGGGTGTACTCACTCAGCAAGAGATGCACAAAGTCCTCGGTAAACCATGGACGGGTCCCGCAGCCGGCTGCAGTGTCTCTCCCCGGACAGGTGATGGCGGCTGTCTTTCCCTGCACCTTGATGTACTTGTTTGACTACGATGGATCCCCAACGGTACTCCGCTCCCCGGTGTATGGATGCCGGAGGTGCCAGTTTGCCCGCAGGCGCTGGCCCTTGGGTCTCTAGCCTTAGGCGGTAGCTGTATACCCTCACGGTGTGGGCGGTTGCCTTCAATCGGGTCTTTGGCTGTTAGGAAACCCATGGGGTTCCTGTCACACTCGGATTTGACTATTGTCAGCGGCTCCAAGCCTGGTCAGGGTCCGATGGCCCTGCCTGTGTGTGCTGGCTTCACTTCGCTCCCCGGTCGGTCGGTACCGGCGGGCCAACGCCCGACCCCGGTCCTATGGTTCTGCGTTGCTTCACCACTCCTGCAGACAGCCACCACCGTCTGCCAACCTTGCTGTCAGTGCCTGGGCCACAAACCCAGACACCCAAGTGTTTACTCCTCTCACTTCCACCTCCTGGACTCAACTGTCACTTTTCCCGCCTCCAGGCCTGTGAACTCCTCGGTGGGTGGGGCCAACCGCTTGGCTCCGCCCCACCTGGTGTGGACATCAGACCCTGGAGGGAGGCAACAAGGGTTTTGTGTTTGGCTAATGTTACTGTCTAGTGGGGGTGGGGGTGTGTGTGTGTTACCTGTGACGACCTGGCTAGGCCAGGGCGCCACATGAACTTTCAGCTTCTCCCACTCTCACAAAACTTCCTCTTCTCGCCCCCTATCTGTCGGTGTCCCCCATGGTTCAGTTCTAGGACTCCTGCTATTCTCCATCTACAGCTTCGGCCTGGGACAGCTCATAGAGTTCCACGGCTTTCAGTATCACCTCTACGCTAATGATACGCAGATCTGACTCTCTGGACCTGACATCACCTCCCTACTAACCAGAATCCCAAAATGTCTGTCTGCTATTTCATCCTTTTTCTCTGCTCGATTCCTAAAGCTGAACATGGACAAAACAGAATTCATCATCTTTCCACCTCCTCACTCAACCCCACCACCTGACATATCCATCAATGTCAATGACCCTTTCTGCCCTTCATAAAAAATTTACTTCCAATTCTTGTCCCCTGTAACTGTATAAATTCTGGCCAATGACAGGTTCAGGCAGCTGGTTTTGAATACCCTATTAAATTGTTGGCTGGACCATATACATACCTCCCAACCGTCCCGGATACAGCGGGACAGTCCCTCTCCTGAGCCTTTGATCCCGGGTCCCGCCCGTGAGGCTGTTTATCCCGGGCTCCACCCACCCACTGTAGCCCCGCCTCGCTGTTTCTCCCTTCTATTCATTACAGAGCCGACCGCGCACCTACTCCTGTGACTGCTGCTGAGGTATGAATCACCCCCTGCAGCAGAGCGATCCCCCTGCAGCAGAGCGATCCCCCTGCAGCAGAGCGATCCCCCTGCAGCAGAGCGACCCCCCCTCCCCCAGAGCCGACCCCCCTCCCCCAGAGCCAACCCCCCCTCCCCCAGAGCCGACCCCCCCCCAGTCCTGGAGCCTGCGTTTCTCTGCAGCTGTTCTCTGACTCCCCGTGTGCGGCTTCTCACTGCTGCAGACACGGGGAGTCAGGACGCTGAGGAGACCGTGCAATCAGCACTTCTCTCTCCTGCAGATAGCAGTGACAATAACCTATGCAGAGTGGCATCTGCAGGCTTCTATTAGCTTACCTCTCCTGCCTGTAGAGCTGCTGGGTCCTAGCTTCCCAACAACTTCAGCTCTGCTTTATCCTGGCTGCCCTACCAGTTAAAGGGAACATGTCAGCAGAAATTTCACAATAAAAGTAATAGATTCCCCTCTGCAGCTCCTGGGCTGCTTCTAGAAAGGTTCCTGTTGCTATTGTGCCCCCTTTGAGACCTACAAAAATACTTTATGAAGTCTTACCTTTTTGTATGCAAATGTGTTTTTATGGTCACGGGGGCGGGCTGTCTGGCGTCCGTTATTCCCCCTCCTGCCGCTTTACGCAGTCCCCCATTGCTCATTTACATACACAAGAACGCCTTCCTCATGTAACTGTCCTCCCGAAGATTTGCGCATGTGAACGCTTTTTCAGGTGATTGCGCAGGCACGAGATTATGGGCGGCGCTGTGATTGTCATCAACAGCGTTAACCAAGTACCCGCCCATAATCTCGTGCCCGCACTTTTCCCTCTGACTCCACCGTTATGCGCAAGTGCTGGCCATATGAACCATGTTACCTATTACCGCTTGCACGAGATTATGGGCGGGTACTTGGATGACTTTGCTGATGACAATCACAGCGCCGCCCATAATCTCGCGCCCACGGTAATAGGTAACATGGTTCATATGGCCAGTGCTTGCGCATAACGGTGGAGGCAGAGTGAGAAGCGCGGGCACGAGATTATGGGCAGGTACTTGGATGACGCTGCTGATGACAATCACAGCGCCGCCCATAATCTCGCGCCCACGGTAATAGGTAACATGGTTCATATGGACAGTGCTTGCGCATAACGGTGGAGGCAGAGTGAGAAGCGCGGGCACGAGATTATGGACGGGTACTTGGATGACTTTGCTGATGACAATCACAGCGCCGCCCATAATCTCGTGCCTGCGCAATCACCTCAAAAGCGTTCACACTTTGCACAGTGCTCAGTCCGGCGAGAGTGGCACTGGGCATGCACAAAACTTCAGGAGGACAGTTACATGAGGAAGGCGTTACATGAGGAAGGCGGCACATAGAGGCGGCCGGCTGCCCGCACAATGAGGCGGCGGGCCGCCCGCACAGACAGGCGGCGGGGGGCGCCCGCACAGACAGGCGGCAGGGGGGCGCCCGCACAGACAGGCGGCAGGGGGGCGCCCGCACAGACAGGCGGCAGGGGGGCGCCCGCACAGACAGGCGGCAGGGGGGCGCCCGCACAGACAGGCGGCGGGGGGCGCCCGCACAGACAGGCGGCGGGTGGCGCCCGCACAGACAGGCGGCAGGGGGGCGCCCGCACAGACAGGTGGCGGGCCGACCGCACAGACAGGCGGCCGGCCGACCGCACAGACAGGCGGCCGGCCGACCGCACAGACAGGCTCCGGCCGGGGGTGAGGGGGGAGGGAGGGAAATCAGCGCTGGGGAGATTAGTTTACTGTACCAGCAGCAGCACAGGCAGCGCTCCTCTCTATGCCACGTCTACTAGGATGGTAGGAGGGAAAAGCAGGGAGGCGGAGAGAGAGTGGGTGGGCGGAGCCCGGGAGCCGGCCGTCCCGCCCGTGGCAACGGGACAAACAACGTAAAGCGTGAAAGTCCCGCTGTATCCGGGACGGTTGGGAGGTATGCAGCATGTTAGAATATGTACATAAGATCCCGCTGGTGGTGGCCGCAGCTTATAGGCCCCAAATCTGGTGACAGGTTCCCTTTAAAGTGAACCTGTCAGGTGCAATATGCACTCAGAGCCAGGAGCAGTTCTGGGCACATATTGCTAATCCCTGCCTAACCGTCCCTGTATACACTAGCATAGATAAAGAGATCAAGAACAAATATTTTTAAAGATCTTATATCTTATGCTAATGAGCGCGGGGACTAGTCCGAAGGGCGTTACTTCACTTGGCTAGTCGGCTCGCATAGCATGTTAGCATGTTATTACGCCCCTGTGTGAGTACTAATACGCTATGTGAGCCGACTAGCCAAGTGAAGTAACGCCCTTGGGACTAGTCCCCGCGCTAATTAGCATAAGATATAAGCTCTTTAAAAATACTTTTTCTATAGATGCCTTTATCTATGCTAGTGTATACAGGGACAGTTAGGCAGGGAATAGCAATATACACCCAGAACTGCTCCTGGCTCTGAGTGCAGATTGCACCTGATAGGTTCCCTTTAAAGGGAAACTGTCACCAGAAATTTAGCAAAAAAAATAAAAGATTCCCCTCTGCAGCCGGCTGCCTGCGTGTCCGTGCTGGAGGCCCGCCGGCTGCCTGCGTGTCCGTGCTGGAGGCCCGCCGGCTGCCTGCGTGTCCGTGCTGGAGGCCCGCCGGCTGCCTGCGTGTCCGTGCTGGAGGCCCGCCGGCTGCCTGCGTGTCCGTGCTGGAGGCCCGCCGGCTGCCTGCGTGTCCGTGCTGGAGGCCCGCCGGCTGCCTGCGTGTCCGTGCTGGAGGCCCACCGGCTGCCTGCGTGTCCGTGCTGGAGGCCCGCCGGCTGCCTGCGTGTCCGTGCTGGAGGCCCGCCGGCTGCCTGCGTGTCCGTGCTGGAGGCCCGCCGGCTGCCTGCGTGTTTGTGCTGAATGGGTGTGGATGGGGAGTGGATATGGGCGTGACTGTGAAATGGGTGTGGTTAGGGGGCGTGGCCTAAAAATTTGCGCGCGCCGCAAACTTTGTCCCTCTTTTCCTTCTTTAAAAGTTGGGAGGTATGCATATATAACAAGCTTTTCTCCCCCACATTCACCTTTTGTGCCTCCCCTATTTCCTCATAGACTGTAAGCTTACGAGCAGGGCACTCACTCCTCCTGGTATCTTAATTTATTTTTTTTTTATTGTCTCAAATTGTCTGTACATGCCCCCTCTGAATTATAAAGCGCTGCAGAATATGTTGGTGCTATAAAAATAAAACATAATAATAATAATAACAATAATAATTATTATTATTATTATTATTATTATGACTGCTCACGTTCCCCGTTAACATGTGCTCGCTGCCTGGGAGTAACTGTAGACTCGGATCTCTCTTTCAAGCAACATATCCAAGCCCTCTTCACCTCTTGCCTCCTCCAACTCAAAAATATTTTTGGACATTCCTTTCCCAAGAAACTGCAAAAACCCTAGTGCATGCCCTTATTATCTCCCACCTGGATTACTCCAACCTCCTGCTCTGTGGCCTCTCTTCTAACAGTCTCGCACCCCTACAATTTATTCAAAATATGTGGCGCCCCTGACCCGGTCAGGCACCACAGTACTGCACCCATGCTGGGACAGTACTTCCAGGTAATCCTAAGGGCCAGAACGAGGTGTGTACGCACAGACACATAGCAACCAGTTCTCCCACACCATTAGATGGGACCCTTGGGCAGTCTCTGGAGGGGTCTGGCCTTCAAATCTTGTCAAGGGGTGAAGCGGAGAGGCTGGAAGCTAGGGAGTGCAGAGGTTGTCAGGATAGGGAGGAGATCCAGTCTGGTAGTAGTGAGCGGTGGTCGCGAGAGGGATACGCCCGCGGCCACTAGTCAGACCCTGCACGGGGTATTAGCCATTAGCAGGGGAGAATGGCCCCCTGGTAGTAAGAGTACGGAGTTCCTGGTGACTAGGCACGTACGGGGTTAATCACAGCAACGCCCAGGTCAGCTCACCGCAACATCTGAGTGAGTAAAAACCAGTTGAAAGACTTTTGGACTCAGCCTGTGTTATTCCGGGACCCGCTATCCTACTCACCCGAGTCCCTGGGGCCTGCCTCACTCACGGGAGGCTACATCATCTGGCTGCAGACTCCATCAGACCCAGACACTCTTAAAACCTGCAGCGGCGGTCATTCACATCTCTGACTGCAAGCCGTGAGTGGCGTCACGAAACATAAAATAAAAACTGATATTACCTGTTTGCCATATCGAACAAGCCCTGTGGTGTCCCTGAACAGGATCATCATCCCTGGGGCGTCACATCTTTTTGTCGTCATGAATAGGATTCTGGACTAGACCTGTTCAGACGGGTGACAGTGTGCCTCAGCGATCCGATTGCAAAATTTGAGCTGCCGCCATTTTGTGCCACCATTGAGAGTGGACGCGATTCAAAAGGCTGCAGCCCGCGCAGACAAAGTAACCGCCCACGGAGAGGAGTGACCGTCCCAGAAATCCCAAGAGCGCCCTGACCCCGCGAGAGGAGGAGGTGACCTGCAAAGGAAGCGGAACTCTGAGGGAAGCTGGACACTGAGTACTACTGTCCCCAGCCAGGGCGCCGCACCCCAAGCGATGCCCGGCCCCGGCGCGGTGAGCGCAGCGCCGCCTAGCTCCGATGAGGTGGCCGCGCCGGCCGAAATCTCCCCATTCATGAATATCTCCTTAGCGTACGTCCCAGGGGCGACCTGGCTGCCCCAATACGCTGGCAAGGCGGACACCCTGACCAGATTCAAAAAGATTGTCACCCTGCTGGACATGTACACAATATCTGGCAAGCAGAGAGCCTCAGTGGTGCTGGGGCAACTGACTGGAGCAGCAGAACTAGAGGCTGAGGCCTGGACCAGTGATGACCGGAGCTCTGTAGACACCATTTTTATCAAACTGAAAGCTGCCTTTGAAAACCTCACAGAGGCAGAGCTGAGAAGGGACTTCTATAACTGCCACCAGATGCCCCAAGATAGCATTAGAAACTATGCTCTCAGGTTGCAAGCTGCACTGCGGGCTCTCAAGCTCGTGGACCCTGTCAGTGATCAGGAGGGAAACAGGATGATCACAGAACAGTCTTTGCAGGGCCTGCACTCCTCTGAGGATAGAAAGCAGATGAGGCTGTGGTCCCTGGAACACAGTGATGTGGACTTTGCCATTCTGAAAGACAGGGCCGTGAAAGCACTCCAGCCCCCCATCGACACGGAACCCATCCAACCAGCATGGTCCGCCAGCACCCCGACTGCCGGAGCAGAATCCTCCTTGCAGGCCCTGGAAGCAGCAAAAGGACTAGTAACCTCAGCCGAAACCTCAGATACCCTGTCCTCCCAAGTGCAACAGCTCAGCAAGGACGTCGCCCGGATCTTGACAGCGATGCAACTCCCACCAGAATCCAAGACCCCTCACCGGATCCTGCTAGCTGACAGCCCAGAAGACATACCCTGGATGCAAGGGAGAAAAGGTCCCTTATCCCGAAGGAGTAGCAGCGATCGCTATGACTCGTCCGGCCACCCATCTGCCACCGTTGCAAGAAAGCAGGCCACTATGCGAGGGTCTTTCCTGTAAATGGGATAAACCTGGGGCCAAGGGCCAGTCCTCAGGATTAAGAAAACCTGGCCCAGCTGACTGCAGTGACCAGAACGTGGGTGGACGACCGATCCTGTTCATCACCCTGGACAGGATCCCAACCCTAGCATTATTGGACACTGGCTCTCAGGTAACGACAATCCCGTATGTCCTTTATCGCAGGTTTTGGTCGGACGACGATCTCCGATGACCGGACTCTGACCTTACCATCTATGCAGCTAATGGACAAGCTATAGACTAGATTGGGGTCAAAGAGGTAACCATAAAGGTGGGGAGGCAGGAAATGAAGGGACAAGGACTAATTGTTGTGGATAATGATGTTAAGGAAAGGAACCCACAAATGATGTTAGGCACTAATGTCATTTAGAATTGTTGCTTCACCAGATTGCTGAGGGTGTTGAGGGTGGACAACGGAGAGCCCTGCAAAAAGAGATCCGAGTCATCTTGCGGAAGCAACAAGTGAACCAGATTGGCGGTGAAATTGGTAGTATACGGGTGATAGATGCCAATCCCATTGTGATACCCCCATGGAGTGAAATGATGATGTGGTGCAGGGCAGCGGTAGGTCTCAGAGGACGGGATTACCAGGCTGTAGTAGAACCCACTCATTCAAAACACTGGCCCACAATCCTGACAGCCAGAGGGATAGTTGACGTACACAAGGGAAGGGTACCCGTACGAGTGCTGAACTGTGGGGAGGAGGAAGCTAGACTGCTAAGATACGCTACCATTGCCAAACTGTTTACCTGCCCAAACAATGCTATACAGCCCGTGGGCTCCCTGACGCAAGTGTGACGCCCTGGACTAGCCAGGTAGTCACAGGTAGGCCCTTGCATAACACCAGTCCCACAAAGGTAACACCAGCCAAACACATACACCCTAGTCACCTACCTCAGGGTTTGATGGACACACCAGGGGGGCAGTGCCAGGAGGTTGGCATGCCCACCGAGGAGTTCAGAGGGCCTGAGGCAGGAAACAAACAGTTCAGTTCAGTTCAGTTCAGTTCTAAGTCAGTCAGTGAGTGAAGGAGAGCGCAGCAGGCCTGTGGTGACAGGTCTGCAGCGGGAACTGACAGGTGCCAGGGTCGTATGTTGTGAATGTTAATTATGTTTTGGCTGCTGGGAGGCTCCCTCTGGTGGCCAATAATGGTTTGGACTTGGACCAGGTGTGTTGTGCAATGGGTGTTTCCTTTGCTAACTCTCTGCTTATTTAAATCCTGGTCTGATTGCAGGCTGTTTCCGGATGTCAGTTCTTTGTATCTCCAGCCTGCTTCATCCTGCTCTACACCACATCTATCCCAGATAAGTGCTTGCTCTTTATTTATTGTCTGGTTATTTTGCTTATCTGGGTTTGTCATTTGCTGTGGTTGTTTTCAGTTTATTTGCATGCAGGGATTTTCCCCCTCAGTGGTTTGTTGGGGAACTCCCTGCAGTTCTGTGTGGAGTATAGCTCCTTTGAGTCCATGTGTTTGTGGATTGTTGAATTTGTTAGGATTCTTGTTTTCTGTTCATTGGTATGACAAGAGCACCTGGTATAGGACGGAGTTCAGATCGTGCAATCTGAGGGCCTTTTTTGTACTATCAGGAAGTTGGTATTTTGCAGGGTTTTTCTCTGGCCACCATCAGTCCCTTTCCTGTCCTTTCCTATTTTAGTCAGCGGGGGCCTCACCTTTTGCTAATCCTGTCATCTGTGTATTGTGTTTTTCCTATATCACTGCAGTCTTTTAATGTGGGGGGCTTGCTATTCTTGTTTATTTTCTGAGGCAGAGAGTTATTCATCTTTCCTACCTTTAGGATAGTTAGTTCTCCGGCTGGGTTCGCGGTGCACAGGATGTTAGTTCACCCCTCGGTTACTTCTAGTTGTGATGGTTAGTAAGGGGATGGCGGCCAGATTAGTTGCCAATGCTCTTGTCACCTTTTGCCAATGATTTGTGGTGGTCTTCCATGGTTCCGGATCATAACAGTCGTAGCCCTGGTACCTCGGCTAGGAGGCATACAGTGGCCTTAGCCTGCAGAAGCCGGGAAGACGGCGAGGTGGAACCGTAAGGGACCGGGACAGGGTAGTGGCCCGCCGGTACCGAACTGGGGAACCAACTGGAAACTGGAGCACACAGGGGGGTACTCAGACCCTGAAACGAGTTCCAGAAGCCACTGGACTGAGTTAATTTACTGATTGAGGTCTGGACTATAGGTCCTTTCCCACCCAAGTCCCGACTGAAGACAACAGCCCACCGAGGGGGATATCAAGCCACCGTAGAGGCAGAGAGATCCCACGGGCCAGCGTCTGTGGGCAAACGGGATTTCCCGACACCCATACTGCTGGGGAGCGGACTCCCGTCGCTGACGAAGGCAGTCTACATACACACTACATGGTGCAGAAGAAAGGCAAAGACCACCGAACCGGGTGGGGGACCAGACGCAGCCGGCTGTGGCACCGACCATCATCATCTTGGTTTACCAGAGACTCTTGTGCATCAATCATAGTGAGTACAACTGTGCCCTCGGGCCGCGCACCGCCAAGCACCGACATACTATCTTAACCGGGCCCCGGGGCCATAACCCCTGCCCACGGAGGGGTTAACACCTTTGCTGCGCAACATCTCCCTCGGGTGCCTAGTAAACAGCAGCGGTGGTGTCCACATTCACCACAGCCCGTGGGTGGTGTCACGAACTTAACTAAAAACCACGGCCCCGGCCGTAAACATAACCCCTACGTAGCCCCAGTATCCTTTCCGAGAGAGTGACCCCGTGTCCTGAGGCGCTCGAGCAACCCACCAACAAGCCCGGATCCGAGCGGCTCGGCTGCAGCCGAGCGTGGGGCGGTACACATCGACTCTTCTGGCGTCACGAACAGGATGCTTACCTCATCACCTGCCTGGTGAAGTGCGCCTTGAAGTGGAAGTCAGCGGTGACCCGTTGAAAAATTTCAGAATCTGCCATCTTGCCACCATCTTTTGGCATGAAGATTCCCACCAAAGCCTTCTTCCCCTCGAAAAGCCGGAGAAGCGAGTGTCGCGAAAAGACCAAGGGGGAGCAGATGGAGCATGTCTGCTCCCAAGCCTGATGCCGGCCCCACGCCGACCGCTGGAGCGGCGCCGCCCGCAGAGAATGCCGCCGGCGAGGAGGAGGTTACATCTCCCACTCCGGTCGCAGGAGCGGCGGGTCCAGGGACTCCGGTGGTGACTGCCCGTGCAGCAGCTGGCGGTGAACCGCCTGCCGCAGGAAGGATGTTGGCCCTGGCAGTCCGCCCGACTGTGGCGGGAACAGCATCCGGCTCAGAAGAGCTCCCGACAGCCAGCTCGGAGCCAGAGGGGGCTGCGGCTCATGCCCTAGATGCTGAAAATGAAGCGGCATGGGATTGGTAGCCGCCGGGAATGGCGACGTGGTGGAGAGGAAGCTGGCGCAGTTTTGTATCCAGGTATGGGTCGAGTCGATGCAGCAGGCCTTGGGCTGGAAGCGGGAGATGCAAAAGATGGTGGCTGTGGTGTGGGCAAACGAGAAGCCCGCCTCCTGGAAAGCACCCCGGCAGGATAAGGCCGTGCAAACCACTTCCAGGCCCGCCAACGCATCAGGAGACCAGGTCCGCTCACGATGAAACCTGCGAACCCCAGATGTCCCAGCGCCCAGAAGAGACGGCGTTGTCTGTGGGGCTGTCCCAGATCTCTGTGCAAGCCTTGGGTGTAAGGAGGGCGTAGATGGGTGCTCAGCTGCACGTCCGCCCCTCTCCACCAACCTCTGACCATGAAGATGAAGAAGACTGTTAACAGGTAGCGGTTCCCGGCTACCATACTGCCCGTCCCCGTTGGGACCCTGTTGATTTTTCCGCTGTTTTACACCCAGTTTTAACAACATAGACAAGGCCGAGAACTTGCAGGCCACCCAATAATTTTTGGGCTTGTAAATAATCCCGGACCACCCTTTCAGGTCCTCCAGTCTCCGGAGGGGCTGGTTGGAGGAAGGGCCTGCAGCAGAGGAGGCCGAGGTCCCGTCACCATGGCAACCGGTGACTACCCTCTGGGGTCAGGGGTCCCCTGGACGTGGGGCCTCAGAGACTGACGGGTATGGAACTCTGTACCCGGCCTGTTGTGGGCAATACCCAGACCGAACCAGATTACTGGACTGGGGAAAAGGGGTGCTGACCTGTTCTTAGAGGCAGCATCAAGGCTAGGTTTGCTTGGGTGGGCAAATGAAAGGACCTGTTCCCGTTGAATAAAAATGTTTTTACCTGTTTGCAATGTTAAAGTAAAATGCCTCCCGTAAGGGATGATCCATAAAACCTGCTTAAAATGTAAAAAGTTAATATAATTGTATATGTTTTCCCGTTTTATCTTTTGCAGTTTTCAAAATAAACCGGTGGTGGTCGGACAGCCCGCGGACGGTCTGTATTAAACCAAGGGGGAATGTGACGCCCTGGACTAGCCAGGTAGTCACAGGTAGGCCCTTGCATAACACCAGTCCCACACAGGTAACACCAGCCAAACACATACACCCTAGTCACCTCCCTCAGGGTTTGATGTACACACCAGGGGGGCGGAGCCAGGCAGTAGGCACGCCCACCGAGGAGTTCAGAGGGCCTGAGGCAGGAAACAAAAGTTCAGTTCAGTTGTGTTCTAAGTCAGTCAGTGAGTGAAGGAGAGCGCAGCAGGCCTGTGGTGACAGGTCTGCAGCGGGAACTGACAGGTGCCAGGGTCGTAGCCCTGGTACCTCGGCTAGGAGGCATACAGTGGCCTTAGCCTGCAGGAGCTGGGAAGACGGCCAGGCTGAACCGTAAGGGACTGGGACAGGGTAGTGTCCCGCCGATACCGAACCGGAGAACCAACTGGAAACCGGAGCACACAGGGGGGTACTTAGACCCTGAAACGAGGTCCAGAAGCCACTGGACTCAGTTAATTTACTGATTGAGGTCTGGACTATAGGTCCTTTCCCACCCAAGTCCCGACTGAAGACAACAGCCCACCGAGGGGGATAGAAAGCCACCACACAGGCAGAAAGATCCCACGGGCCAGCGTCTGTGGGCAAACGGGCTTTCCCGACACATACCGCCGGGGAGCAGACTCCCGTCGCTGAAGCAAAGGCAGTCTACATACACACTACACGGTGCAGGAGAAAGGCAAAGACCACCGAACCGGGTGGGGGACCAGACGCAGCTGGCTGCGGGCACCGACCACCATCATCTTGGTTTACCAGAGACTCTTGTGCATCAATCATAGTGAGTATAACTGTGCCCTCGGGCCGTGCACCGCCAAGCACTGACATACCATCCCAATCGGGCCCCGTGGCCATCACCCCTACCCACAGAGGGGTTAACTAGTAAACAGCAGCGGTGGTGTCCACATTCACCACAGCCCATGGGTGGCGTCACGAACTTAACTAAAAACCACAGACCCGGCCGTAAACCTAACCCCTACGTAGCGCCAGTATCCTTTCAGATCGAAGTGACCCTTGGTCCGGAGGTGCTCGAACCACCCACCAACGAACCCGGATCCGAGTAGCTCGACTGCAGCCGAGCGCGGGGCGGTACACAAGCTAACTCAAAAGAGGACGGGGCCTCCCAAGAACAATTAGAGGACTGGTGTCAAAAACCCCATGTGGGGACTGACTCTACTCCCACCTACCAAAAACAAGGGGTTCACCGCGTCATACAGGAGTACGGGCAGGTTTTCCGTAAAAACCCACTAGACTTTGGGAGAAACAAGGGGATGAACATCACATACCCACAGGCAGTCATCCTCCCATTAAGGAAAAACATAGGCCTATACCACCAGCCTATTACCAGTGTGCCAAAGACATGCTGAAGAACATGAAAGAGGCAGGAGTCATTAGGAACAGTTGCAGTCCTTGGCCAGCTACCCTTGTCCTGGTAAGAAAGAAGGATGGCACAATGAGGATGTGTGTGGACTATAGACAGATAAATCAGATAACACACAAGGATGCCTACCCCTTGCCACGGATAGAGGAATCCCTCGCTGCCCTAAAGGCCTCTAACTACTTTTCTACCCTAGATCTCACTAGTGGCTACTGGCAAGTCTCTGTAGCAGAAGAAAACCGTGAGAAGACGGCCTTCACCACCCCCATGGGCCTCTGAGTTCAACAGCATGCCATTTGGACCTTTTAACGCTCCCGGGACCTTCCAGAGGCTGATGGAGTGCTGCCTGGGACACCTCAACTTTGAGACCATCCTGCTCTACCTGAATGACGTAATCGTGTACTCCAAGACCTATTAGGACCACTTGAAACACCTGGCTGAAGTCTTTGAAGCACTATCCCGATATGTGATGAAGTTGAAGCCACCCAAGTGCCATTTACTAAAGCCAAAGGTCCAATACCTAGGCCATGTGGTCAGTGCATAAGGAGTAGCACCGGACGGTCACAGTCATCCACAGATGGCCCAGACCCACCACCGTCCGGGAGGTACGTCAGTTCCTTGGCCTGGTGGGCTACTACAGGAGGTTCATCAAGGGCTATACGAAGAGGATGGCGTCTTTGCAAGAGCTCCTGGTAGGCCATGCACAGAAGGGGAAGGCCTCCGGCGCACCATTCAACTGGGGAGAAGCAGAAGAACACCTCTTCAGACAAATGAAAGACGCCCTGACGGGTGAAGAGATTCTAGCCTACCCTGACTACAATCTACCATTTGTGCTGTACACCGACACCAGTAATGTGGGGCTGGGAGCAGTGCTTTCACAGGTGCAGAAAGGCAAGGAATCTGTGATCGCTTATGCCAGCAGGAAGCTCCGGCCTACTGAAAGAAACCCAGAAAATTATAGCTCATTTAAGTTAGAGTTCTTGGCCATGGTCTGGGCTATCACAGAGTGATACAAGCACTACCTGGCAGCCACCAAATTCACCGTCTTCACAGACAACAACTCCCTAACCCACTTGGACACTGCTAAATTGGGTGCCATGGAGCAACGTTGGGTAGCCAAGCTAGCAAACTATGATTTCACTGTCAAGTATCGGGCCGGTCGCAAGAATGGCAACGCAGATGCTCTGTCAAGAATGCCTCACCTAGCAGACGAGGGTGAAGAAGTGGATGACCTCGACAAGATCGAGCTACCAGCGTTCCATCACCGTGGAGCCAACCAGTGCCAGCAGTCACTTACCAGCCACCAAGAAGCAATCCTGAATCCGCTACCTCACTACAACTGGAGGGAGACTAAAGAGAATGATCCAGCGGTTGGCTTGGTGAAGAAACTGATCACTCAACCTGGCGCCAGCCTTGATTCAGAAGCCCCACCTGAGGCACAGCACCTGTGGAGAGAGAGGGGTCGATTGTTTATTCACCAAGACAAACTCTACAGGAGCATCAGCAACCCAAAGATGCATCAGAAGGTGTGACAGGTGATTGTGCCACAGAAGGATGCTCGGATGTTGCTAGAAGCCTATCACAATGGCGCAGGCCACATTGGTTGGAAGAAGCTGGAGGCACTCCTTAGGGAGAGATTCCACTGGGTTTATAAAGTTTATTTGATTAGGTCTTTAGTTAGGGTACCTCTTGTTGCCCTTTGGGCAAATAGTGTTTGGATTCTACTGGGTGGGCATGAGAGCTGCCCCAGAGAAGTGGTGTAGAGACTGCGGCCCCTGCAACCTCCGAAGAAAAGACCATCACAGTCAGAAAGAACCGCTCCAGCCGATCCAAACCAAACAACCCATGGAATTAGTGGCCCTGGACCATGTAAGGTTGGCGCCCCATGCCCTCACCATGGTTGATCATTACTCCAGGTTCCTGGTGGTAGTACCAGCCAAGGACTTGACAGGCCAGACTGCAGCCAGAGCTTTCCAAACCCATTTCTGCAGACCACATGGCTACCCAGACCAAGTGCTCACTGATGAGGGCTCGGCCTTTGAAGCTGAGGTGTTCCGGGAGTTTTGTAACCTTTATGGCTGCAAGAAGATCCGTACCACACCCTACCATCCTCACACCAATGGCATGTGCGAGAAGATGAATCACATTGTTCTCGACCTCCTGAAACCTCTACCACTAGAAGAAAGGTGCCAGAGGCCAGAGAAGCTGCCTGACCTGGTGGACATGTATAACAATATCCCTGTGAGTTCCACGAACTGCACACCGGCATATCTGATCAGGGCCAGACCTGGAAGACTGCCAGTGGATGTGGAAATGGGAATTGAAACCCTCAAAGACCCTCTACAAGGTGCAGACTGGGATTCCACCCACCAGGCCCAGTACAAGAGAGTACAAGAGTGTGTGGAGCAAAGCTTGACCCAGCAGCGGGAGAGACAAGAAAAAGGCTACAATCAAAATGCACCTGCTGCTCCTTTGATGCCTGGAGAAGTGGTCCTCAAGAGAAACAGGAGAAATCACAAACTCGACAACCACTGGGAAGCAGAACCCTACACCGTATTACCGTCAACACTTAGCCATGAGAAGATATGCCTCATCAGCAAAGGTGGAGGAAAGACGACAGCTTTGGTTTCCAGAGACCACCTTAAGAGGTGCCCTGAACAGCTAAGAACCCCTGAGGAAATCCCCAATTCTTCGCCAGTCGAAAAACAAAAGGAGATGATGATCCACACTGTGCTTGGTGATTTCCCTGCAAGTTGGCCTCAATACAATGGAGCTATTGTAATTAGAGATAAGCGAACCTCTAGAGGCTCGAGTTCGGTTTGGTACGTCGAACGGAGGCCGCGTTCGGTTTGGATGAACCGTTCGATGAACCTCTCGAACCCCATTGAAAACAATGGGAGGCAATCACAAACACATAAAAACACATAGAAAACACCTTCAAAGGTGTCCAAAAGGTGACAAACAACTCACAAGACAACACAAACACATGGGAAAGTGACAAGGACAAATACTCATGCGAAAACAAAACAGCTGGATGAGGAAAAAGAGCAGGAGACACAAATCTATGAGTATATGCAAGTGAACATTGTTCTCTCGGAACGTGTCTTCAGTGCTGCTGGGGGTGTGCTGACAGATAAGCGCACGCATCTGTCCACTGACAATGTGGACAGACTAATGTTCATCAAGATGAGGAAGTCATGGATCACAGAGGACTTTTCTGCCCCTGTGTCATCCAGGGGAGGCGAAAGGCAGGTGTATTTTTGACAGTGCTTCACGCAAAGCATCTTTTTAGGATTAAAAATGGTGGACAACTGATGCCAGTCAAGTGGTGTGTGTGTGTGTGTGTAGCCCATTTTTTGGAAATGAGGGAGACTATGGTTGGAGTCCCCTTGCTGTGTTTTACATGATTTTCGAAGGGCATGACATGGCTTTGAGGTTGACTTTCAGCATGTGCAAACTGATTGCTACAGAAATGCAGCCTTTCCAACCTTTGGACGAGAGGATTTTCGAGACCTTATGCCCATCGCAGTGTGACAAGAGCCGATGCCCAGTCGCCACTCCTTCTCCAAGAAAGGCGTACCCGCGCTACCCCAGCAGGTTGCACACATCACCGCTTCCTTGAGAAACTGTGTGTGACAGGGTGCATTTCACCATAGATACTTGGACCAGTAAGCATGGACAGGAGCATTACATGTCGCTGACAAAGCACTGGGTAACTATGGTGAGAGATGGAGAAGGGTCTGCTGTACAAGTCTTGCTGTCCCCACGACTTGTGTGTCAATCCTTCCTCTGTATGTAGAAGTTCCTACACTGCTTCTGCCTCCTCAACCTCATCTGGGTCCTCCACCTCCGCCCAAACCCGGTGTGTTCAGGCCACCCGCGTTGTAACTGTGCACAAGGAATCCCACACACCTCCTTACTATGCTGGCAGCAGAGTTCAACGGCATCAGGCGGTCGACTCATTACTTTGAAATGTCTGGGAAATGTGAGTCACACCGCTGAGGAGTTGTGGATGGTAAGCTCTGGAGAGTGAGACCGAGTTTCATCAATGGTTGTCTCCACTCAAGCAGCAGCCAGGGAAGGCCGTGTGCGACAATGATGCAAACCTGGCTGCGGCCCATCTTCAGGGCAATGTGACACACGTGGCTCACATGTTGAACCTGGTTGTCCAGCAATTTTTAAACCACCATCCTGGCCTACATGGCCTTCTGCAGCGGGCACACTCGCTATGTGCTCATTTCTACCGTTCACACCCAGCAGCTCAACAACTTGCATCGCTCCAGAAGTCTTTCGGTCTTGCGTTTCACCGCCTGAAATGCGATGTGCCGACATGCTGGAATTTGAATCTGCACACGTTGCAGCGTCTGTAGCAGCACCGCTGAGCCCTGCTGCAATACGTTATGACGTATAGCCTGGGCTAAATAGATTCAGAGGTGGTGCAGATCACGCTGCTGGATTGGTGTCAGATCAAGGACCTATGCACCCTTCTTCACAGTTTACAAATGTCGACGAAGATGTTTAGCACTGGCGATAACATTATCAGCATGACAATTCCGGTCATCTACATGCTGGAGCACACTCTAAACATTATTCAGAGTCAGGTGGTAGGACAAGAGGAAAGGGAGGAAGTACAGGAGGAGTCATATGCGGAAGGGATAACAAGATCTACAAGGTCCAGATGGTCAGCTGCACCAAGGTGGCAGGCATGGGACGGTGGGGAGAGGGATTAACAAGGGCGCATAGTATCAGCAAAACTGTTGAGGAAGGTGCATGAGCCCATGAAGAAATGGAGGACAAACTGGCGATGGGCATGGAAGACTGAGCAGATGAGGGAGAGCTTGCACACATTTCGGTTGTGCGAGGTTGGGATGAGAGGGCAGAGGAAGGAGGCATGATTCTCACCTCTGCGCCAACAACACAGCAAGGACTTGGTCCTCCTGGATGCGCAAGACACATGAGCGCCTTCTTGCTGCACTACCTACAAACATGATCCTCTGATTGTCCAAATTCGAAGTAATGCTGACTAGTGGGTTGCCACACTGTTACATCACTGGTAGAAGACAAAATATGGCGAAATAAGTCCTACCATAGAAAGGGACGCACGTATGCAGGAGTATCAGCAGAAGCAGGTATGCAATCTTAGCTCGGCTTTTCCACTAAACACCAGTGCTGCACAGAGTGAATCTCATCGCTTTGTCATGGCTCGGAGGAAATGGTCTTTTACTTATCCACATCTGAGGGACTGAGGGCTGGCTGCTGTGCTGAGACGGCGTTGAGTAGGGTGTCCCTGCTGAGTTGCAAATTTGTAAATATACAAAATGAGTGGCAAAAGGCCATATGCTCGTGGAAAGGGGAACAGGTGTGTTGGAAAGAAGAAAAAAGTTTGTGTCCGTGGGTTTGATGGTTAAGCAACAGTAACATCTGCTGAAGAAACACCATCTGTTACGGGGGGACTGGCAGATTAGGATAAGGTGGTATATATCACAATCGCCAGTCGGGGTCCACCGTGCTCCCAGATGGAAAAGGAGATGCTGGCAAAGCGAAGGTTAGGTGGAGGATACAGTGCTGGGTGGCTCTGAAACAAATAGTAGCCTGAACCGAGTTAGACAACACTGGGATCTGGAGACTGTGAACCTTGTTAGCATCACAGGGTCCACACACCCAGCCCAGTAACTCCCTGTTAACAAGACAGGGGCCATTGGGTACGCTGTCCGTTTGTGTAGGAGGCACACCTGTGGACAGCAGGAGCAGCAGCAGCCCAGTTAATGCCACTGGGCTACTATAGCAGGACTGGTAGGACAGGAGCTGGTCTTAACCGTTCTGCGTTACCAAGTGTGGTGGCGGCCTGCACCGACGCCCTATCCCTGCCTACCTCTGGCCTAAAGCCGCAATGGGTTCAACACATGGAGGTGTGCTCTTTCTGAGCATAATAGATGACTTCGCACCTCCTTGTTGTCTCCAGCCCCTTTTATAACCTGGGTCCGCCCCAACCAAGGGTGGACCACAGTGCACCTCCAGGAGCCAAAAGCAGAGTGCAACGTCATCAGTGGCATAACCAGCGGCCTATTCGGAACCGCCACTTTAATGATGACCTCATGGCAGCCACGACCCAAACACCTCATCAGTCATTGTCTGACGAACAATAATGACGTGACAAGTCATAGGAGCGGGCCTCTGCAAGCCAGTCCGGAGTGGCATGTCCATATCATCAGGACACCTGATGCCCTGTGGCCTATCTGGGCCTGCCATGTCATGGACAGGACCAAAGAGTTCATTACCGGACCTAGCCTCTGATGCAGTAAGTGCCTGTGCATGCTCAGTAGCCTGAACAACAGTCTCAGAAAGAAGACTATCAGCTTCAGCATGCTCTCTAGTCACAACACCGGACTTAGACACGGCACGGAGTCCAACTACCTGTGCAAAGAGGCTTTTTGCAGTAAGTGTGGGAGCATGCGCTGTAGCCCGAACTGAGGACTTAGCCTCAGGAATGGCACAGTGAGGCTGAGCATACTCAGAAGGAGAAACACTGGACTTAAGCTGTGGCTGGGGTAAATCGGCACACGCATGCCCACTAGCCACCTCTCCACACTTAGACGTCGAGGAGAAAGCAGCCAGCTGGATGACCCGAGGCACGGACAAAAATGGCAGCTGACTCCTGGGCGCAACTGGAACCGCAGCAGGCTGCAAACGTCTACGGCGGCAACAATTCATAACACCAACTACCAAACAAATAAGAGGTGTACTTCTTCCCGTGGATAATCTGATATCCCTTTTTTCACGGACACGACCATCGCTACCAAATGTAGATGAGGTACCAAAACAGCAGCTGCTTCAATGGATCTCAAGTGCTACATAAAGTGGCCTCTCCTCCACCTCAAGTTCAATATCCCAAAAACTCCATTCCTCTGTGGTGTCAACCCAATCGCTCTTGCTTCCTAACAGCTCTCAAGTTTCCAACAGCCCTGCTGAGTATGGGGTAACAGAGATGGTTGAGTCTACAGAGCTGTTCAGTAACACTATAGCCTGGGAATCAGAGGTCTGCTCCAAAGCTGCTGTGAGTCCAGACAAGGAAATGATCTGCACTGATGCCCAGAAGCTTTGTGAGTCGGATCCAGGCCCCGATGAAGAAGGTGCTGAGCATAATGTACTCCCTCATTCCCAAACTGTAAATCCTCCTGGTGGAGACAATGGGGAACATGCTGAGGAGACTCAGATACCTTATTGGAACGACAACTTTACTATTCGGTCAGGGCAGGAAGAGGTTGGCTCGGAGGACTCCGGGCGAGGCGAGTGAAAACACACAGGATGATGATGAGGTTGGAGACCCCACTTACTGTCAAACCAAAGTCATTCAGTCGATGAGGTCAGCAGAGGAGGTGGAGGAGGATGGTACTGACGACAAGGTTACGTTGCGTCTTCCTGGACAGAGACAAAGTACTGGAAGCACGTCAACAACTGACTCCTCAGCCACAACTCTGTCTCTGAGCAGAAGTCGTGGTGGCTCTGCAGGTCGCATGGACTGTAAGCCTTGTTTAGCCTGGGGCTTTTTTGACATTGCAAAGGATCACCCAAGTCATGTCATCTGTAAGATTTGTCACCAATCTAAGTATAGGCCAAAAACTCACTACTTAGAGTACTTCGTCCATGAAGTGTCACATGTGTCACAAGTGTCACATGAATTGATAGCGTGAGGGTGTATTGATCAGCTTTATCCACTGAATGCAACATGCTTACTTGCTGTTCATTGCATGCATTGTTGCAGACTACCCACAAGGGGCTGCTGTTTTTTTCCATTAGCCTTTGACCGTTTGGTCAATATAGCTATAGCAAAATGGTCTTCGGCTGTGAACTTGCAGAGATGGAGGAGATGCTGTCTATGAACAGAAGGAAAAGCTAAAGGTGTGTGTTATAGCAAGGAGCCTTCGCGGAAACACTTCGGTTAATTGTGAGAGGAGTCGTGTTTGAGTTTGGTGAGGAGGACCGTAACGCCTGTGAGCAGCATCCTGTGCCACAGACCGTCATTCTTCTGGTGCTGTCTATACTGTTTACCGTGAGAGGAACGTAAATTCTGTAGTTATGGAAACTGGACACCTGTTAGGGCCAGGTGGACGGGCAGACCCAGGAGGTGGATACACTGGGCCGAACACCTTAATGAAGGCAAGGGGTCCAGTAGCCGGAGCACTACGGGTAGCAGGACAGTCCGTGCAAAAGAGTGGAATGGAGAAGTCCCTGGGACCACGGAGTCACTGATGGTAGTCCGGGTGACGGAGCTCAGGTTCGGAGGCCGAGATGTTGTCAGGCAGAGTCCAGAACCGATGGAGCGAGAGGACGGGTCACCACAGGGATCAGAGATGGTACGGACTGACGGGATGGCAGATAGTCAGCGTTCGGGGTTCGGGAATCGGCAGGACCGGATGGCGAGGCAGGAGCGGCTCTAGAAGAGAGATAGGTAAGTATATCACAGAGACACAAGGAGACCTGACTCCTAGCTTAGGAAACACGAAGAACAGGCCCCGCCCACTTGGACATTAAACCCCTTTATACCCTGTACCTGTGTGTTCAATTTCCTGTCAGTGGACGCTGGCCCTTTAAGAGAGGGTCAATGACCGCGCGCGCGCCCTAATGCGCATGCGCGAGGCCCGGGTGCCAGAAGCCAGGGCAGGGAGCGGTGTATAGGAAGCAGGGGAGCCGGCCTGGAGCAGGGCTGCCGACGGGCGCCGGGAGCGGGGACCGGGCCGCCTGGGGACCGCAGGTGATGGAGGCTGGAGACCGTGGAGCGGGGGATGCCTGACAGAGGAGCCGGGGAGCGAAGCAGGGAAGCCGGGGAGCGTAGCAGGTGAGCCGGGGAGCAGAGCAGGGGACCCGGGGAGCGTGACAGTACCCCCCACCCACGCCCCCCTCCCCGCAACCGGGACAGGAAGGCACGTATCAGGGGAGTGCCCACATTCTCCCGGGGTTCCCAGGACCTATCCTCAGGACCATACCCTGCCCAGTCCACCAGGAAGAACTGTCGGCCCCGTACAGTTTTCATGGCCACAATATCCCTTACCGCATAGATGTCATCATCAGCGATAGGAGGAGGAGCCGAACTGGCAGCAGCGGAGAAGGGACCAAGGACAACCGGCTTGAGCAGGGAGACGTGGAAGGAGTTGGGTATTCTCATCGTGGCCGGGAGCTGCAGCTTGTAGGAGACCTCATTTATTCTGCAGAGGACTTTAAACGGCCCGATGTAGCGAGGACCCAGCTTGTATGATGGTTGCTTCAATCGGACGTACTTGGAAGCAAGCCAGACGAGATCTCCTGGTGAGAAACACGGAGGATCCAAACGCCTCTTGTCTGCGTGTCTCTTCATCCGCAGGGAAGCACGTCCAAGAGACGCCTTGACAGAGTCCCAAATTGTTGCAAAGTCACGGGCTACAGCATCAGCAGCAGGAACATCCGAGGAAGAGGATACAGGTAATGGGACGGAAGGCTGAAGTCCGTAAACGACATGGAAGGGAGAGCTGGAGGAGGACTCACTGACGTGGTGGTTATGGGAGAATTCAGCCCAAGGAAGAAGCGTGGACCAGTCGTCATGATGGGTGTTGACGTAGTGACGTAAGAAGGAGGTCAAGATCTGATTGACTCGTTCCACTTGGCCATTCGACTGAGGATGGTAGGCTGAAGAAAAGTCCAGAGTCACTCCCAGATGTTTGCAGAGAGCCCTCCAGAAGCGGGAGGTGAACTGAGTTCCTCTGTCGGACACAATGTGTGATGGAAAGCCATGCAACCGGAAGATGTGCTGTATGTAGGCGTCAGCGAGTTCCTGGGCTGAGGGCAGTCCAGCCATAGGGACGAAATGAGCCATTTTGGAGAACCGATCCACCACGACCCATATGACTGTGTGTCCGGAGGACAGGGGCAAGTCCGTAATGAAGTCCATTGCAATGTGTTGCCACGGAACTGAGGGTATAGCCAGAGGCAGAAGACGGCCATATGGCAGATGTTTGGGCGTCTTGTTCCTGGCACAAGAGGAGCAGGCTGAGACAAAAGAAGCGACGTCCATACGAAGGGATGGCCACCAGTAATGATGTACAATCGTACTCCATGTCCTTTTCTGACCAGCATGGCCGGCTGTTTTCGAGGCATGGCCCCAGTGCAACACTTTTTGCCTGTCAGTCTCAGAGACATAGGTCTTCCCGGGCGGTATCTGGGCCAGGGTGACAGGGGCCACCGGAATGATTTTACTAGGGCAGATGATGGGCTGGGATGTCTCCTCCTCCTGCTCCATGGGCATGAATGACCTGGACAAGGCATCTGCTCGTACATTCTTGTCCGCAGGTCGGAAATGGAGCTGGAAATCGAACCTGGCAAAGAACAAGGACCACCTGGCTTGCCGTGGGTTCAGTCGCTGAGCGGACCGCAGGTATTCCAGGTTCTTGTGGTCCGTGTAAATGATCACGGGGTACACTGCTCCCTCCAGAAGGTAGCGCCATTCCTCCAGAGCCAGTTTGACTGCCAATAGCTCTCGGTCACCGATGGTGTAGTTGCGTTCAGGCGCTGAGAAGCTCTTGGAGAAAAAACCACAAGTCACCATCTTCTCGGAGGAGGACTTCTGCATGAGCACTGCTCCGGCTCCCGAGGAGGAGGCATCCACCTCCAAGGTGAACTGTCGGTTTAACTCCGGACGGTGGAGCACAGGGGAGGAAGCAAATGCCCGCTTCAGAGAGCCAAACGCGGCGTCGGCCGCAGGTGA
Organism: Anomaloglossus baeobatrachus; assembly: GCF_048569485.1. Classification (NCBI taxonomy): domain Eukaryota; kingdom Metazoa; phylum Chordata; class Amphibia; order Anura; family Aromobatidae; genus Anomaloglossus; species Anomaloglossus baeobatrachus. Next base: position 112,201,874 of record NC_134356.1, on the reverse strand, counting down.
CCAGTCCTTTGGATTAGCCCCCTTCTTGGTCAAGGCGGAGTGAGGTGCAGTCAGAGCCGAGAAGTGAGGGATGAACTGACGGTAATAGTTTGCGAATCCCAGAAAGCGTTGGATTGCCTTCAGTCCAGAAGGAGGGGGCCAGTTGAGAATGGAAGAGACCTTCTCCGGATCCATCTGCAGTCCGGTTTCGGAGATTACGTAACCCAGGAAGGGAAGAGAAGACTGCTCAAAGACACACTTCTCGTACTTGGCGTACAGACAATTTTCCCTCAGTCTTCGTAGTACCAGCTGCACGTTCTCTCTGTGGGTCTGGAGGTCCGGAGAAAAGACCAGGATGTCATCAAGATACACCACCACACAGATGTAGAGAAGGTCCCAGAACACGTCATTCACCAATTCCTGAACGACTGCTGGTGCGTTACACAGGCCGAAGGGCATCACACAGTATTCATAGTGCCCATCGCGAGTATTGAACGCGGTCTTCCATTCGTCCCCAGAGCGGATGCGGACCAGGTTGTAGGCACCCCGAAGATCCAACTTGGTAAACACACGAGCTCCTCTAAGCCGATCAAACAATTCGGGGATGAGCGGCAGGGGGTATTTATTTTTCACGGTGATTTGGTTCAATCCCCGGTAGTCAATGCATGGACGTAGGTCGCCCTCTTTCTTCTTAACGAAGAAGAAGCCTGCTCCAGCAGGAGAGGAGGATCTCCGAATGAATCCCCTTGCCAGGTTCTCTGTGATGTAGGTAGACATGGCCCTTGTTTCGGCAGGAGACAGTGGATATATCCGTCCTCGAGGTGGTGTAGTTCCCGGGAGCAGGTCGATGGCACAATCGTAAGGACGATGTGGCGGCAGTACCTCTGACTCCTTTTTATCAAAGACGTCCGCGAAGGACCAATAGGCCGAGGGCAGTCCCGGTAGGGACTCTGGAACCGGAGGTCGTCGGATGGGTTGAATAGTCTTCAGACAGTTCTCGTGGCAAGAGGAGCCCCATCGGGTGATTTCACCAGTACTCCAGCTGACTGAGGGTTCGTGTGTCCGTAACCAGGGGAGTCCCAGCAGGATTTGATGAGACATGTGTGGGAGGACATAGAGAGCGATGTTCTCGGTGTGCAGGGCACCGATACGCAGTTCCACCGGCTTGGTGATCCACGAGATTGTGGATGGGAGACCCCTCTCTGACACCGAGGCAATCACTAGGGGTTTGTCGAGTGGAGTAACAGGCACCTGGTACTTGTCCACCGTGGCCTGCTGGATGAAATTGCCTGCTGCCCCGGAATCGAGGTACGCCTCGGCCGTGAACCGCGTCTCTCCCGTTGTCACTTGAACAGTCCACGTAACCGGGTCTGAGAGAATCCCAGCACCTAGGGTGGCCTCTCCTACCAACCCTAGGCTTTGGAGTTTCCCGGCCTCTCTGGACAGGAGCGTATAAGGTGTGTGCCCTCTCCGGAGTAGAAGCAGAGACCCTTGGCGAGCCGTTCTGCTCGGCGTTGTTCAGACTGCCACAAACGGTCGATCTGCATGGGCTCGTGGACGGAGACACCAGATGACGTTGACTGAAGTACGGCGGGCTTCTGCGGAGGAGAGGAATGCCGTATCGGACGTCTCTCACGGGACACCTCTTTGGATCGTTCCTGAAAACGTAGATCCACTCGAGTCGCTAGGGCAATCAGGGCATCCAGGGTGGACGGCACGTCACGACCAGCCAGCTCATCTTTGATACGACCCGAGAGGCCTTCCCAGAAGGCGGCGGTTAGAGCCTCATTGTTCCACCCGAGTTCCGAAGCCAAGGTGCGAAAACGGATGGCATATTGACCCACCGTCAGAGTCCCCTGACGTAGCCGGAGGAGAGATGAGGCAGACGCGGAGGCGCGTCCGGGCTCGTCAAAGGTGCCACGAAATGCCTGCAGGAACTCCTGGATGTTGGTGGTCACCGGATCCTCCTTCTCCCACAAGGGGTTCATCCAGGCCAGCGCCTCACCCTCTAGATGGGACATCATGAACGCGACCTTGGCTTGGTCGGAGGCAAACGAGTGCGGCAGCTGCTTGAAATGGAGAGAGCATTGATTGATGAAACCCCTGCAGGTCTTGGGATCTCCAGCGTACCGGGGTGGTGAGGCCAAACGAAGTCTGGAAGCATCCGAGGAGGCTGCCACGGGAGCTGTGGCCGTGGATTGTACAGTGGAAGCTCGAGATGCCGAAGATGTGACCGACGCTTGCAGCGTGTTCAGGCGGGCGTCCACAGAAGACATGAAGTTCAGCATGCGGGTCTGGGTCTCACGCTGGCGTGTGAGTTCCTCCTGCAAGGCCGCTAGTGCTTGGGCGGGATCCATGGCCTGTTCTTACTGTTAGGGCCAGGTGGACGGGCAGACCCAGGAGGTGGATCCACTGGGCCGAACACCTTAATGAAAGCAAGGGGTCCAGTAGCCGGAGCACTACGGGTAGCAGGACAGTCCGTGCAAAAGAGTGGAATGGAGAAGTCCCTGGGACCACTGAGTCACTGATGGTAGTCCAGGTGACGGAGCTCAGGTTCGGAGGCCGAGATGTTGTCAGGCAGAGTCCAGAACCGATGGAGCGAGAGGACGGGTCACCACAGGGATCAGAGATGGTACGGACTGACGGGATGGCAGATAGTCTGCGTTCGGGGTTCGGGAATCGGCAGGACCGGATGGCGAGGCAGGAGCGGCTCTAGAAGAGAGATAGGTAAGTATATCACAGAGACACAAGGAGACCTGACTCCTAGCTTAGGAAACACGAAGAACATGCCCCGCCCACTTGGACATTAAACCCCTTTATACCCTGTACCTGTGTGTTCAATTTCCTGTCAGTGGACGCTGGCCCTTTAAGAGAGGGTCAATGACCGCGCGCGCGCCCTAATGCGCATGCGCGAGGCCCGGGTGCCAGAAGCCAGGGCAGGGAGCGGTGTATAGGAAGCAGGGGAGTCAGCCTGGAGCAGGGCTGCCGACGGGCGCCGGGAGCGGGGACCGGGCCGCCTGGGGACCGCAGGTGATGGAGGCTGGAGACTGTGGAGCGGGGGATGCCTGACAGAGGAGCCGGGGAGCGAAGCAGGGAAGCCGGGGAGCGTAGCAGGTGAGCCGGGGAGCAGAGCAGGGGACCCGGGGAGCGTGACAACACCACAGTACCCATGTACGGTAGGCTGGGCCCAGACAGTAATAAGTGCACGCAACACTTTGTTTTCTTAGCAAAACACATATCTGTTCTGGTTAGGCTGACTATATAGACAATAAGACTTGCTGCCTCTGCACTGTCAAATTGTCACTTACAGTTAAAATCATAGAGGGACAGCGACACATTTGCATTGACTACAAGATTTCCAGGACTCTGTTGCTGAGCTGTGGGGTTTGCATTCACACTGTTATCTGCCTTATCTGTGAGACTTCAGCTAACAAGGGTATTCAGGGGTGGTAATGGGTTTTGTCTATGTTTAGGTAGATAAGTTGTAAGCTCTTGTGAGCGACACTGGTATGTCGTGTACGCACACACACATACACACACAATTACTCCTGCTACCAGAGGGATTACCAGGTAGTAGGCAACTATTTAGACAGTCCCTTGGTTAGGCAAAAGTTGGTGAGCAGGGGGTATAAATCGCCATTACGAGTGTCGCAGCATAGGTGTGTAGGCTTTTGGAATTGTGAATAGATTGTTCTATTCTTTCAGTTTTATGCATGGTTCTTATTGTTTGTTTTGGGAAAGTTATAGAATCATTTATCAACCCAACTGCCTAGAGTCCTCTTCCTAGTGTGTGGTTTTGCTGTATACTGGGGAGCCGACCCTGTACACTACTTTAAATGAAGCAGAAGTCGCAGTGGAAAGGTCACTTTGCTACAATGCGGCCAAGCAGGGCGGTGCAACCACCGTCTGCCCCATCAATGGCATCTGTGTGCTCTTCATCCTCTGTTTTTGTGGGGACAGCAGTCACACACACACTTATTCCACACTGACCTTCCACCCCTTTACCCGCAACAGGGAGTGTGATTGTCATGTCGTCAGTTGTTTTGGAAGTGGAGACAGCTGGTGGTGTTGAGCTCTCTCAGACATCGAGAGAACCACCTTTGGATGAAGGCAACATTATATCCACGCCTGCACCTACATCACAGATTGGCTGGACTACCTGCAGTTAAAAATTGCGTAGCAATAATGGACAGGAGTGTAAAATGCACATGTGGTGTACCTTGCTTGACAGCAAAGAAACCCTAAGGTAGTATCCCAGACAACTGGAGTATGCCCCTAACAGTGGCAGCACTTTTGTAAATTAAAATTGCGTAGCAGTAATGGAGAGGAGTGTAAAATGCACATGTGGTGTACCTTGCTTGGCTCAAAGGAACACTAAGCTAGTATCCCAAACACTTTTAGGATGGCAGAAAAAGTGTCAGCTCTTTGGGCAAATAAAATAGCGTGGCAAAAGTGGGCAAGTGGGTACAGTGCCCAGGTTCTGTGGGTACCAGGACAGGAAAGGAACAGTAACTTTGGCTGCCATCCTAAAAGTGTCTGGAACACTAAGTGTCAGCTCTTTGGGCAAAAAAATTGCGTGGCAAAAGTGGGCAGGTGGGTACAGTGCCCGGCTTCTGTGGGTACCAGGACAGGAAAGGAAGCCTCACTTTCTATCCCTCCTAATGATGAAATGCAGCAAGGAATTTCCTGAGCTTAGGTACACAGATGCTGTTATCTGAAGCTGTATAAACCGTTTCCTCGGACCTGCCTGTCAGCTATGTCTCTGAGCGCCTGGAAATCAGCCTTGAAAAGGGCTCAAAAAACTGCAGTCCCTAATCTGTAGAGCGCTGTGTGTATAGCGTACACAGCAGGAGTGGTGGCAGCAGCATGAGCAGTGACTGTCACCCACACGCAGAAAGCAGATAATGGCGGCGTGAGGGAAAATGGCCGTATTTATAAGGCAAGGACATGTGACATTCACAGCCTATGACACATGCCCTTGCTTGTCTGGCAAAAAGACCACTTAACTGTGTGTGTGTGTGTGTGTGTGTGTGTGTGTGTGTGTGTGCGTGCGTGCGTGCGTGCGTGCGTGCGTGCATGCAATTGGCTGATATCCTGGCCCGCCCCACTGCACGCGCGCTTAGGTGTGGGAGGGGGGAGGCGATCGGCATTATCTAAGCACTCAGCTGCACCACAGATCTATACCACGTCCCCCCTCACTATGCGCTGAAATTTGATAATAGTGTGAATCACAGTGACTCACACTATTACAGTGAAAAGCCAGCTAGTAACTAGCTAGGCTTTTTGCTGATCGAACCGTTCTCGAACGTAACTCGAGCTATCGAGCTTTTACCAAAAAGTTCGAGTTCGATCTCGAGCACCCCCCAAAATTACTCGAACATGAAATTGGCGAACCTCGAACATCGCTCATCTCTAATTGTAATCCCAGTGATCACCTTCCCTCAACGCAGAGAATAAGTTAGAGGGCAAGAAGAACCTGTTCAGAGCCTAAAAGCCGGGTGTAGCAGAACCAGAAGACTGTACACAAGTATCAGCACCCAGTACACCCATCATTCACATTGAGACACATACACTGGGTGGGAGGGCACGACCCCAGACAGGTGACGACATAGTACTGCGTAGGTCAAACCGCAGCAACCTTGGTCAGCTCCCACTACGATACAGAAAAAATATAGTTTAGTTGAAGGCGGAAGTCATTATAATCAATTTAGTTTAGTCAATATAAAAAGTATAGTTTAAAATGTTTTTATAAAAAAGTTAAAGTAACGTTTAAGTAAAATGTGCCCGCAAGGACTTTTGCGTGAACTTTTCAAATATTTTTAGCACCAGGTTATGTGCACTTTATATGGACCATAGGTTATGAACTGGCTATAACAACAAATTCTCGCAGTGTACATAGTTACCCGAGTGGTACGAACAACAGAGTCTGCCTGTTGATAGAGCATGGCTCTGCACCACAAAGGGGGCACGCCTGTTTATGGGGCCTGCTCTCCAGCACAAAGAAACGAAGCAGGTAGGCCTGTTTATGGGGCCTACCCTATGTCACCAGGATAAGGAGGACTGTCACCAGAATGGTTTACGGCGGACCAGGCTGAGACTAGGTCACCAAAAGGACTGGTGATTACTCTGTATTCGAGTCTTGGGTTAAAGACTCGTGGGTGGTGGGTGGTGGTAGTATGGTACCTGGTATGTTTACATGTAAATATCTCCCCTGTGTGGGAAAAACTTGTGTTATGTTTTTCTTGTCTTTGCAGCCGGAGGACGTGCAGTCGATGACCAAGGGGGAATGTGGCGCCCCTGACCCGGTCAGGCACCACTAAGTACTGCACCCATGCTGGAACAGTACTTCCAGGTAATCCTAAGGGCCAGAACGAGGTGCGTACGCACAGACACATAGCAACCAGTTCTCCCACACCATTAGATGGGACCCTTGGGCAGTCTCCGGAGGGGTCTGGCCTTCAAATCTTGTCAAGGGGTGAAGCGGAGGGACTGGGAGCTAGAGAGTGCAGAGGTTGTCAGGATAGGGAGGAGAGCCAGTCTGGTAGTGGTGAGCGGCGGTCTTGAGAGGGATACGCGCGCGGCCACTAGTCAGACCCTGAACGGGGTAGTAGCCATTAGTGGGGTAGAACGGTCACCTGGTAGTAAGAGTACGGAGCTCCTGGTGACTAGGCACATACGGGGTACAGGTCCCTAGAGCAGACTCCAGTTTAACGACCTGCTAAACCTGTCGGTGAGGGGAACTACAGGTACCTCACCAACCTTACAGAGTCTGAGCCTCAGCAGCAACGCAGGGACCCATAAGGGGACAGATCCTGGAGCCATCTCACTTGGTCCACGCTGCCGGCAAACGGGCCGAACACAGGAGAGAAAAGCCAGTAGCGACTCCCTGGATAGACCCCCATGGTACTCCATGTCAGGGGGTTATCCGAACACAGGGTACTAGGAAGGCGAGCTAACAGGTTACCCTCAGACTGGCCTGAAGGAACCCTGGTCTTACCTGGTTAATCACAGCGACGCCCGGGTCAGCTCGCCGCAACATATGAGTGAGTAAAAACCAGTTGAAAGACATTTGGACTCAGCCTGTGTTATTCCGGGACCAGCTATCCTACTCACCCAAGCCCCTGGGGCCTGCCTCACTCACGGGAGGCTACATCATCTGGCTGCAGACCCTGCAGTGGCGGTCATTCACATATTTGACTGCAAGCCGTGAGTGGCATCTAAAATAAAAACTGACATTACCTGTTTGCCATATCGAACAAGCCCTGTGGCATCCCTGAACAGGATCATCATCCCTGGGGCGTCACAAATAGGGATGATCGAATACCTCAAATATTCGGCTTCGCGAATTTCCGACAAATAGGTTGCCGCTATGCGAATATTCAATGCACAATGTAAGACTATGGGAAGCCCGAATATGAGGTAGTTCTGAATAGTTGTTATTCGGGTTTCCCATAGACTTACATTGTGCATCGAATATTCGCAAATAGTCTAATAGCGGCGACCTATTCAGCAAATATTCGCGAAGCCGAATATTGGAAATATTCGATCATCTCTAATTCTAAACTATGCTGTCCGACTAATCCACCTGTCCCCCGCTACTCCCTGACCTCTCCTCTCTACAAATCCCTTCAATGATTTCCCATTGCCCAACGACTCCAGTTCAAAACCCTAACCCTGACCTACAAAGCCATCCACAACCTGTCTCCTCCCTATATCTGTGACCTAGTCTCCCGGTACTTGCCTGCACATAACCTTCGATCCTCAGAAAATTTCCTTATTTATTCCACTCTCATCTCGTCTTCCCACCATAGCATCCAAGATTTCTCCCGTGCCTCCCCCATACTTTTAAATGCCCTGCCACAACATATCAAACTCTCGCCTACCTTGGCAAGCTTCAAAAGGCAAGCCTACAACCTGCCGTAACCCTCAGTCTGATATAGCGCCGCATGACCATCTCTACCCTGCTGTATCCTCACCCATCCCTTGTAGACTGTGAGCCCTCGCGGGCAGGAACCTCTCTCCTTCTGTACCAGTCTGTGCCTTGTATTGTTTATGATTATTGTACTTGTCCCTATTATGTATACTCCTTTCACATGTAAAGCATCATGGAATAAATGGCGCTACAATAATAATAATAATAATAATAATATACAATACAAATTGCTAGCTACAGATAGATATTATCTGTGTGTGTAACTGATTTGAATCACATTGAAACTCTGAGTGAATAAAAATCATCAGATTGTTTTTTTAGTATTTCAATAGGTGCATTTTAATAAATCATACTTCAATTAACAATGATTTTTTTCCTCATTATAGGATATATGTACATTTTAAACCTTTTGACCTTGTAAATCCTATACTTGTAGTTACAAATTGGGCCATTAGGGGGCATTGTTGGACTGCAACATTCTTCACACTTGAGTAGTTCTCTACTCTGCTTTTTCCAGTCACAGTAGGTGAAAAATGAGTACACAAATGCTGCTTCCATCAAAGTTTCAGCACAAATATTTGTTCCTTCAAAAATAAACATATGTAGTTATGTATATGAGGATAATCTTTACCAGGACAGATATTCAGTGGGGAATATATCTCTATTTATTATATTCACTTTTACACAGTATATTCAACAAGAATGCTTTGCAATGCATATTTGCTATTTTAGAAAGAATGAAAAAAAGTAAGGTTAGTTTGAAATTTTGCAAATTAACAATGCAAACATGTATATTCCAAACCGTCCTGCTCTAAACTTGTAATAAAGTGGCATCTTCCATTTCTAATAACATAATATGGTTAAATATCTTGATTTCCAACATTGGCATGTCCAGTAGACCACTGCGCAACCAGCTCTGTCCTCACCTATCGTACCATCACCCATTCCCTGTAGACTGTGAGCCCTCGCGGGCAGGGTCCTCTCTCCTCCTGTACCAGTCTGTTATGTACTGTTAATGATTGTTGTACGTATACCCTTTCACTTGTAAAGCGCCATGGAATAAATGGCGCTATAATAATAAATAATAATAATAATAGGCTGACTTGTGTTATGTTTACTCGTTATTTCAAGTAGCAATCCATACTTAGTCTCTTGGACGAAAATTACTATGGTTCACACTTTGCCTCAGGGGTGCAGACGACCAGATTTTACTAGACCACCGATGAGAGGCAAAACTTGTAGAAACAGGAGATTTGCAGATATGTTTTTGGCTTGGCAGAGTCATATTGCAAGACTTGTGAAAGAAAAAAAAAAAAAGAAAATATTTGAAAAAACACTCCCCAAAACATTCCCTCTTTCACCAATTTATTGTAAAGAAAAAAAAATCTCCTGTAATCCATTTTAGAAGTCCCACGACGACTCTGGACCTTCTAGAATATGGGGGGTATGCTCAGAGAACGTGTCCCCCATTTTCTAGGAGCGCAGACCCTCCATATGAATTGTGTGGGTGCAAAGAATCTGCACCTACTCTGCCCGGGTGACAGCAGCAGAGTGCGTGCAGCCAGTGGAGCTCCACAGCCATTCTCAGGGAACACAGGAAGCTGAGCTGAGTCTGACAGCCCAATTCCAGTCCAAAGGTAAGGTGCTCATCTGTGGAGACCTGAACGCCAGGACAGGCACAGAGAAGGACTACCTGTCACCTGACAGAAACGCATATGTCCTGGGAGATGAGCCCTTCTACAGAGACTCAGCACAGACAACAAGAAACAGCTATGACAGAGTGGTGAATAAAAGCGGCAGAACACTTCTGAACCTGTGCCGGAGCTTGGGGCTGTATATACTGAACGGGCGCACGAGGGGTGACTCATTAGGGAGATTTACACTAAACTCCCACATGGGCAGCAGTGTATTGGATTATGCCATAACAGACATAGACCAATCAAACATAAATGCCTTCATAGTCACCCCCGACACCCACATGTCAGACCACAACCAGACACTGCTGTACCTGAGATCCACGGACAAGTCACCCACACAAAAGTCCCACTTGAGCTGTCTCCACAACTTGCCACCATCCTTCAAGTGGCCCAAACAGTTAGCCATTGAATACACCAACATGACCAACAGATCAGAGATTAAAGAGCTGCTTGTAAACTTTTACACAAAATCCTATACATCAAACCAGCAAGGGGTCAACCTGGCAGTAAACGACTTTAATAACATTCTATATACCATGGCAGAGCTAGCAGACCTCAGAAGGACCAACTCCAAGAGACCTACAAATAATCAAGGCCAAAAATGGTTTGACAAAGAATGCAAGGCACTGCGCAACTCCCTAAGGGTAGCCTCAAATCAAAAACACAGAGACCCCGACAACAAGGAGCTAAGAGCAGTCCATGACACCCTACAGAGGCAATGCAAGCGAACCCTCAAGGAGAAAAAACAAAAGCACATTTCCCACAAACTGCAGCAGCTCGAAGACTCCCTCCAGGACAACTCATTCTGGGAGACATGGAGCCATATCGGTACAAATCCCACGCAAAGCACCCTCCACATTCAAAATGGCAACATCTGGCACAGCTACTTCAAGGGCCTCTACAAGAATATCCCAGAAGAAGACCTAACCCCATAACAAGAACATCTAATGACTAAATTGAGGGACATGGAGGAGACAATCAAGGACTTTCAAAATCCTCTGGACATACCAATCAGTGTGCTGGAAATAAAAGACAGAATCAAACTGCTAAAATGTAAGAAGGCCGCGGGCAGTGACGGCATCCTGCCTGAGATGATCAAATACAGTTCCCCAGACATTCATGCAGCACTGGCAAATCTATTCACCCACGTCCTGAGTGCCGGCTACTTCCCTCAAAGCTGGAATCAAGGTCTGATAACGCCCATCTACAAGAATGGAGACCGATATGATCCAGCAAACTACAGAAGGATCTGTGTCAACAGCATTCTGGGAAAACTGTTTAACAGCATCATTAATAAAAGGATTATCGGTTTTCTCACCCAGGGTGACATCCTCAGCAGAAGCCAAGCTGGGTTCATGCCAAACCACCGCACCACCGATCACATCTACACCCTGCAAAGCCTCATCAAGACCCACGTCCACGGCAAAAAAACAGGGGAAAATATTTGCATGTTTTGTGGACTTCAAAAAGGCATTTGACTCAGTGTGGCATCCAGGTCTGTTCCTGAAACTTCTGGAGAGCGGAATAGGTGGCAGAAAGAGGACGGCTTTCTTTTGACAGGGCCGTGGGGTCAGACAGGGCTTCAGCCTGAGCCCAACCCTATTCAACATCTATATAAATGGACTAGCAGCAGCTCCAGAGTCCTCCCCCACACCAGGTCTCAGTCTGCATGAGCGAGAGGTGAAGTTCCTGCTGTACGCAGATGACCTCCTGCTACTCTCCCCAACTGAAAGAGGCCTCCAAGATAGCCTGGCAGTACTGGAAACATTCAGCACCACATTGGCGCTTCCCATCAACCAAAAGAAGACCAAAGTCATGGTGTTTCAGAAGAGGAACCAGAATAAAATAAACACGCCCTCCTTCACATTAAATGGCTCCACGCTGGAGAAAACCAGCAGCTATACCTACCTCGGTCTGGAGCTAAGCAATAACGGGAGCCTCAAGCAAGCAGCATAAGCCCTGAAAGGAAAAGCGTGCAGAACCTTCTACGCCATCAGAAGACAACTGTACCACCTTAAACCACCTGTGAGAGTCTGGCTCAAGATATTTGACAGCATCGCATCATCACCCCTATACTGCTATATGGCAGCGAGGTATGGGGCCCAGTGACCTACCCAGACCACACAAAGTGGGATTCCAGCCCAACCGAAGTCTTCTACATGGAGTTCTGTAAATATCTCCTCCAAGTCCATCGCAGCACCTCAAACATAGCCTGTAGAGCAGAGCAGGGCCGATTCCCCTTATGGCTCAGTATACACAAGAGGGCGCTATTGCACCAGGCGCACATACAGAACAGCAACCCCAGCTCCTACCATCATAAAGCCCTGCTGAACCAGAGCCCAGAGCAAGCCAGAAACCCCGGCAGCCAGTCCAGCCAAAGTCAGCAACACACCCTGACAAAAGCCCAAATAAAAGAGATCTCAGAGATCCGCAAGATGCAATACATAGACGACTGGAAGAGTGAATTAGAGAACTCCCAGAAACTCACCATCTACCGGTCACTGCAGAGGGACTACACTCTGGCCCCATATCTGGAAAGGTTACGCCACCCCAAAGACAGGCAGACCCTGAGTCTATACAGACTAAGTGCCCACAGCCTAGAGGTGGAAACAGGGCGGCACCGACAGACATACAAGCCGCGGGAGAACAGACTGTTCCAGCACTGCCAGCAGGCGGCTCTGGAGGATGAGGCGCATTTCCTGCTGCACTGTAACAAATACTCAGCAGTGAGGGCCTCCCACTTCCAGAAATTTACCACCCATACCCCTGATTTTCCATCCATGGATGAGGAGATGAAACTCTGCATCCTACTGGGGGAAGAGGAATCAATGGTGGAGATCGCCGCCCAATATGTCACCACTTGTCATAAGCTAAGGAAAACATAATGCCCCGAGGAGAGAGAGAGAGAGAGAGAGAGAGAGAGAGAGAGAGAGAGAGAGAGAGAGAGAGTTTCTGGACACTGAAGGAGCAGGACACTGTAAGATGAGCTCCTGATTCAACCAGAGTTTATACCTTATAATGAGCAGATTGGAGGACATAATACGGAAATCGACAGATATGACGGAACACTAAGCACACTGGACAAACATTTTAAGGATTTTAAGCAATGACAAAAAAATCACAAGAAAAATTAATACACAGATGGAAAAGCAGGACACGATTGCCTAGTGGAAACCCAGAACACCATCAAACCCTACCAGCACAGCGTATCCCCAAGGTAAGGGCTCCATGCCAATACACTGCTAAAATAAGAATTGATCATATATTACGCATTAGAAAATATAAAAGAAAGACCTTTAAAATGAAACTACACAGGGACTGCACTGTAGTCAGTGCAGGAGACCTGGAGAAGGCAACTGGAGCCAGCAGGGGGCCTGACACATTAGTGATAACCTTCCCTGAGAATGCCAGATCCAAGGAAGCTAGGAAAGCCATAAAACTGGACACTATCAAGAAAAACCCAGAGACACTACTAATAGACTTTAATGAACAGGGGGAAAAAACAAATCTGTTATTCTACTCAGGGCACCATGAAGCCTGGGACCAGACTATCAGCAAACATTACAAGAACATCAAAACGCGGGGCATTAGCAGGGGCAAACAAATTAGAGTACAGGATGAGAGTACAGGATGAGGAGGACCCCGAGACTTTTAATCTCTCCATAAATATTTATAGCAATGGAACCATCATGGTCCAAGGAACGGAACCAAAAATGGAGGAATTTCATCAACAATTCCAGCACATTAAAAACCAAGTGAAAACCCTAATGAAGGAAGAAAACATATTCACAAGTGACCAGACCATAGCAGACAGAATCTCCATCCACCCCCCAGCCCCATCTACATCCCAATAATCACAACCCCCAGGGATATACTCAGAGACTGCTTGTCCCAGTTAGAAAGCGAGTTTATTCAATTCAAAGAAGAATTTCAAAGAAGCCAAGGTGAGAAAAATGCAAATGACCAACTGAGGGGGGAAAATGTCAAGGGTGAAAACAGACCAGTGGGAATTGCAAAGGTCACTTCAAGGGCTGCAGGAAGAAAACGCATACCTCAAAGAAGAAATAACCCAGCTAAAATCCTCAATCCTACAACAAAAAACAGAGAAGGAACCTCAAAGTATAAGCATACCCCCAAAACAAATGCCTGCACCAACTACCCCGATGTCAGATATATCACAGACCTGCGACAACCTCAGCCAGACGGACTCTACACATAACCCCAGCAATAACAATACAGCCCCACCAACACAGCAAATCACGGTGTCCAACACCCCTGGACCCAACAACACAAAGGAAATCCCTACCATCAACCCCAGCAATGAAAATGCATCATCACAACAAAAAAGGGCAACCAACACTCAAAGACCCAACACACAGAAAACAAATGGCCCAAATAAAACACTGGATCCTGACATAGTCCTAATAATAGACTCAAACGGGAAATACCTGGACACTCAGAGACTGTTTCCAAGGGCTTGGGTTATAAAAATTCACTGCTCAATGATCCCACAAGCAGAGGAGGTGATCAGTAAGTTCAGTAACCCATATTTCACAGAGCCCACACACCTCATACTACACACCACCACAAACGATATCCACCAAGAGACAGTCACAAAGGACCTATCAAATCTCGCAATAGCAGCCCAGCAAAAATTCCCCAGAACCAAAATAATCCTGTCTGCCCTGCTTCCAAGGAAAGCTATACACCAACAAATAACCCAGCAAATCAACTCAGAGCTGGCCACCAATATTACCTCAGCACCAAACATACAGCTGGCAAGACACCCTGAAATAACGCTCCATCACCTCTATGACGACAAACACCTCAATAAACAAGGAGTCAGCCATCTAACAAAAGAGCTAAAGGACATGGTTCTAAACAGACCTACAAGACAACAAGCAAGACACCCACCAAACAGATGGCAGCCCACAGAGATCCCCGGAGAGAGCCCACAGAGATGGCAGAAATACACAAGACCACATGCCCCACAATGGCAATACAAAGCAACAGAGGGCAACAACATGGCAGAAATAAGGACATTGTGCAGCAAACTCTTGGGACACTACTAAAATATGCTACCCAAACCCGCCACTAAATCCGATTATGTCCTATGAAAATCTATCCTTCCTCATTATAAGGTATATCAACTAAATATGACATCCTTAGTTATCAGCAGCTGGAACATTCAAGGATTGAATGCCTCAGCTTTTGGGTCCAAGACAAATGACCCCGACTTCAAACAAAGGCTAAAGAACATTGACATCCAGATCCTCCTGGAGACATGGGCCTGGGCAGAGGAGGAATCTCTCGCACCCATGGGTTACAAGGAATTTTCCGTCTCCGCCCAGAAAAACAAGAACACCAAACACGGCCGCTGCTCAGGTGGCATACTAATATGGTACAAGGAGGAGATCCAAGAACATATCAAGACAATAAAAAGAGGAGAAAGCCATATCTGGATGAGGATAAGTATCTCCATCCTCACCTCTCAGCAGGACATCTACCTCTGCGCAACCTACATCCCTCCATCAGAGTCGCCATACTTTAAGTTGGATATCTACGAGGAACTTCAGAGGGAGGCTGCCCAATTCCAGTCCAAAGGTAAGGTGCTCATCTGTGGAGACCTGAACGCCAGGACAGGTACAGAGAAGGACTACCTGTCACCTGACGGAAACACATACGTTCTGGGAGATGAGCCCTTCTACAGAGATTCAGTACAGAAAACAAGAAACAGCTATGACAGAGTGGTGAATAAAAGCGGCAGAAAACTGCTGAACCTGTGCCGGAGCTTGGGGCTGTATATACTGAACGGGCGCACCAGGGGTGACTCATTAGGGAGATTTACACTAAACTCCCACATGGGCAGCAGTGTAGTGGATTTGCCATAACAGACATAGACCCAGGAAACAAATGCTTTCATAGTCACCCCCCGACACCCACATGTCAGACGACAACCAGACACTGCTGTACCTGAGATCCACGGACAAGTCACCCACACAAAAGTCCCACTTGAGCTGTCTCCACAACTTGCCACCATCCTTCAAGTGGCCCAAACAGTTAGCCATTGAATACACCAACATGACCAACAGATCAGAGATTAAAGAGCTGCTTGTAAACTTTTACACAAAATCCTATATATCAAACCAGCAAAGGGTCAACCTGGCAGTAAACGACTTTAATAACATTCTATATACCATGGCAGAGCTAGCAGACCTCAGAAGGGCCAACTCCAAGAGACCTACAAATAATCAAGGCCAAAAATGGTTTGACAAAGAATGCAAGGCACTGCGCAACTCCCTAAGGGTAGCCTCAAATCAAAAACACAGAGACCCCGACAACAAGGAGCTAAGAGCGGTCCATGACACCCTACAAAGGCAATACAAGTGAACCCTCAAGGAGAAAAATAAGCACATCTCCCACAAACTGCAGCAGCTCGAAGACTCCCTCCAGGACAACTCATTCTGGGAGACATGGAGCCATATTGGTACAAATCCCAAGCAAAGCACCCTCCACATTCAAAATGGCAACATCTGGCACAGCTACTTCAAGGGCCTCTACAAGAATATCCCAGAAGAAGACCTAACCCCAGAACAAGAACATCTAATGACTAAATTGAGGGACATGGAGGAGACAATCAAGGACTTTCAAAATCCTCTGGACATACCAATCAGTGTGCTGGAAATAAAAGACAGAATCAAACTGCTAAAATGTAAGAAGGCCGCGGGCAGTGACGGCATCCTGCCTGAGATGATCAAATACAGTTCCCCAGACATTCATGCAGCACTGGCAAATCTATTCACCCACGTCCTGAGTGCCGGCTACTTCCCTCAAATCTGGAATCAAGGTCTGATAACGCCCATCTACAAGAATGGAGACCGATATGATCCAGCAAACTACAGAAGGATCTGTGTCAACAGCATTCTGGGAAAACTGTTTAACAGCATCATTAATAAAAGGATTATCACTTTCCTCACCCAGGGTGACGTCCTTAGCAGAAGTCAAGCTGGGTTCATGCCACACCATCGCACCACCGATCACATCTACACCCTGCAAAGCCTCATCAAGACCCACATCCACGGCAAAAAAACAGGGAAAAATATTTGCATGTTTTGTGGACTTCAAAAAGGCATTTGACTCAGTGTGGCATCCAGGCCTGTTCCTGAAACTTCTGGGGAGCGGAATAGGTGGCAGAACCTGCGAAGTGATCAAGAGCTCATACACTGAGAACCGGTGCAGCGTGAAGGTGAACGGGAAGAGGACGGCCTTCTTCCGACAGGGCCGTGGGGTCACACAGGGCTGCAGCCTGAGCCCAACCCTATTCAACATCTATATAAATGGACTAGCAGCAGCTCCAGAGTCCTCCCCCACTCCAGATCTCAGTCTGTATTACCGAGAGGTGAAGATCCTGCTGTACGCAGATGACCTCCTGCTACTCTCCCCAACTGAAAGAGGCCTCCAAGATAGCCTGGCAGTTCTGGAAACATTCAGCACCACATGGGCACTTCCCATCAATCAAAAGAAGACCAAAGTCATGGTGTTTCAGAAGAGGAACCAGAATAAAATAAACATGCCCTCCTTCACATTAAATGGCTCCACGCTGGAGAAAACCAGCAGCTATACCTACCTTGGTCTGGAGCTAAGCAATAACGGGAGCCTCAAGCAAGGAGCAGAAGCCCTGAAAGGAAAAGCGTGCAGAACCTTCTACGCCATCAGAAGACAACTGTACCACCTCAAACCACCTGTGAGAGTCTGGCTCAAGATATTTGACAGCATCATCACCCCTATACTGCTATATGGCAGCGAGGTATGGGGCCCAGTGACCTACCCAGACCACACAAAGTGGGTTTCCAGCCCAACTGAAGTCTTCCACATGGAGTTCTGTAAATATCTCCTCCAAGTCCATCGCAGCACCTCAAACATAGCTTGTAGGGTAGAGCTGGGCTGATTCCCCTTATGGCTCAGTATACACAAGAGGGCGCTATCGTACCAGGCGCACATACAGAACAGCAACCCCAGCTCCTACCATCATAAAGCCCTGCTGAACCAGAGCTCAGAGCAAGCCAGGAACCCCGGCAGCCAGTCCAGCCAAAATCAGCAACACACCCTGACAAAAGCCCAAATAAAAGATCTCAGAGAGCCGCAAGATGCAATACATAGAAGACTGGAAGAGTGAATTAGAGAACTCCCAGAAACTCACCATCTACCAGTCACTGCAGAGGGACTACACTCTGGCCCCATATCTGGAAAGGTTACGCCACCTCAAAGACAGGCAGACCCTGAGTCTATACAGACTAAGTGCCCATAGCCTAGAGGTGGAAACAGGGTGGCACCAACAGACATACAAGCCACGGGAGAACAGACTGTTACAGCACTGCCAGCAGGGGGCTCTGGAGGACGAGGCACACTTCCTGCTGCACTGTGACAAATACTCAGCAGTGAGGGCCTCCCACTTCCAGAAATTTACCACCCATACCCCGGACTTTCCATCCATGGACTGGGGGAAGAGGAAACAACGGTGGAGATCGCCGCCCAATATGTCACCACTTGTCATAAGCTGAGGGGAACATAAGGCCCCTAAATGGACTTTCAAAGCCCAAATTGTGCCCTCAACTCCCCATAACCCTGGTCCCCTCCCACCCCACTTACTGTATTTCTCTTGCTTTGGCAACACTAATTGTATTTTGGTCCTGCCAATAAAGCATACTTGAATTTAAACGAGAGAGAGAGAGAGAGAGAGAGAGAGAGAGAGAGAGAGAAAGTAAGAAAGAAAAAGAGAAAGAGAAAGAGAGAGAGAGACAGAGAGAGAGAGAACGTAAGAAAGAAAAAGAAAGCGAGAGAGAGACAGAGAGAAAGAGAGAGACAGACAGAGACAGAGAGAGAGAAAGTAAGAAAGAAAAAGAAAGAGAAAGAAAGAGAGAGAGAGAGAGAGAGAGAGAGAGAAAGAGAGAAAGATCACAGCTGATGTCCGGCTCCTTCCCTCAGTGCATAATTAAAATATATTTATAAATATATTATAAATATAATTTAAAGTTAAAAAAAAAAAGAAATCTTTACCGGGTCTAGAACTCGCGACCTTATGCTTCTTAGGTAGAGTTGAGCGCGGTTCGTGGTTCGTGGTTCTCCAGTTCGCGGCTCGAGTGATTTTTGGGCTGTTCGAGATCAAACTAGAACTCGAGCTTTTTGCTAAAAGCTCGATAGTTCTAGATACGTTCGAGAACGGTTCTAGCAGCAAAAAGCAGGGCTTTTTACAGCTACAGTGAGCAGGAGCCATCGCTGGCAGCCTGCCACAAGCTGGTAACCAAGATAAACATCGGGTATCCAAGCAAAGCGCTTTGGTTAGTAACCCGATGTTTATCTTAGTTACGTGCAGGAAGCCCACACTTTCCCGCTCAGCTCGCTCCACCCCCTCCTGCCCGCGGCATGTACACATACATACACATACACAAACACACACACACACACACATCCACCCCCCCCCCGCCCGCCCGCTCGCTCGCTCGCTCGCTCGCTCGCTCGGCTTACCTGCGGTGATGAAGTCCCGCCATCCCGACCTCAGCGCTGT
The DNA here is from genome assembly GCF_048569485.1 of Anomaloglossus baeobatrachus. NCBI lineage: Eukaryota > Metazoa > Chordata > Amphibia > Anura > Aromobatidae > Anomaloglossus > Anomaloglossus baeobatrachus. Next base: position 112,182,700 of record NC_134356.1, on the reverse strand, counting down.
CACTGTCCTCCATGGCCGCCGCTTGTCACATCACCTATCGCTTCCGACCCGAGACTGACACTGGCGGTGACGTCACGGACCTCTCGCGATACTTGATGTGAAGGCGCCGGTCATTGACCTCAGTGACAGGGGCTGTCAGTGTGCTGGAGATCAGCGCAGGTAATGTACCTCGCTGACAGCAGCACTTGTCATCCCCTGCAGTGACCTGGGCTGACCCATTGATGTTAGCTCAGGTCACTGCACTGCTCTCCCAGCCAATGGGGAACATCCTGCTCTTCATTGACTGGGACAGTGTGCATCGTCATGGCAACCCCTTGGATTTCACCAGACCTGGATTTGTTTTTCAATCTAATAAATTGGTTAAAGAGGGAATGTTTTGGGGAGTGTTTTTTCAAATAAAAATGTGTTTGTCGTGTATTTTTTTTTTATTACTGACTGGGTTGGTGATGTCGGGTATCTGATAGACGCCTGACCTCACCAACCCCAGGGCTTGATGCCAGGTGACATTACACATCTGGTATTAACCCCAAATATTACCCCGTTTGCCACCGCACCAGGGCGCGGGATGAGCTGGGGCGAAGCACCAGGATTGGCGCATCTAATGGATGCGCCACTTCTGGGGCGGCTGCGGCCTGCTATTTTTAGGCTGGGGAGATTCCAATAACCATGGACCTCCCTAGTCTGAGAATATCAGGCCCCAGCTGTCTGCTTTACCTTGGCTGGTGATCCAATTTTGGGGGACCCCTACGTGTTTTTTTTTTTTAATTATTTATTTAATTTAAAATAACAGCGTGGGGTGCCCTCAGTTTTGGATTACCAGCCAAGGTGAGGTTGCCAGCTGTGGTCTGCAGGCTGCAGCCGTCTGCTTTACCCTAGCTGGCTACAAAACTAGGGGGAACCCTATGTCATTTTTTTTTCATTTTTTTGGCTAAATACAAAGCTAAGCACCCCTTAGTGCCACATGAAAGGTACCAAAGGGTGTTCCACTTTTTCTCCATTTTTTTCTCCACTTTCTCTCCACTTTTTCTCCACTTTTTCTCCATTTTTTTCTCCACTTATTCTCCACTTTTTCTCCTCTTATTCTCCACTTTTTCTCCACTTTTTCTCCACTTTTTCTCCTCTTATTCTCCACTTTTTCTCCACTTTTTCTCCACTTTTTCTCCATTTTTTTCTCCACTTTCTCCACTTTTTCTCCACTTTTTTCTCCACTTTTTCTCCTCTTATGCTCCACTTTTTCTCCTCTTAATCTCCACTTTTTTTCCACTTTTTCTCCACTTTTTTCTCCACTTTTTCTCCTCTTATGCTCCACTTTTTCTCCACTTTTTCTCCACTTTTTCTCCACTTTTTCTCCTCTTAATCTCCACTTTTTCTCCTCTTATGCTCCACTTTTTCTCCACTTTTTCTCCACGTTTTCTCCACTTTTTCTCCTCTTATGCTCCACTTTTTCTCCACTTTTTCTCCACTTTTTCTCCACGTTTTCTCCACGTTTTCTCCACGTTTTCTCCACGTTTTCTCCACGTTTTCTCCACGTTTTCTCCACTTTTTCTCCTCTTATGCTCCACTTTTTCTCCACTTTTTCTCCACTTTTTCTCCACTTTTTCTCCTCTTATGCTCCACTTTTTCTCCACTTTTTCTCCACTTTTTCTCCACGTTTTCTCCACGTTTTCTCCACGTTTTCTCCACTTTTTCTCCTCTTATGCTCCACTTTTTCTCCACTTTTTCTCCACTTTTTCTCCACTTTTTCTCCACTTTTTCTCCACTTTTTCTCCACTTTTTTCTCCACTTTTTTCTCCACTTTTTCTCCACTTTTTCTCCTCTTATGCTCCACTTTTTCTCCACTTTTTCTCCACTTTTTCTCCTCTTATGCTCCTCTTATGCTCCACTTTTTCTCCACTTTTTCTCCACTTTTTCTCCTCTTATGCTCCACTTTTTCTCCACTTTTTCTCCACTTTTTTCTCCACTTTTTCTCCTCTTATGCTCCACTTTTTCTCCACTTTTTCTCCACTTTTTCTCCACTTTTTCTCCTCTTATGCTCCACTTTTTCTCCACTTTTTCTCCACTTTTTCTCCATTTTTTTCTCCACTTATTCTCCACTTTTTCTCCTCTTATTCTCCACTTTTTCTCCTCTTATTCTCCACTTTTTCTCCTCTTATTCTCCACTTTTTCTCCACTTTTTCTCCACTTTTTCCTCCACTTTTTCTCCTCTTATGCTCCACTTTTTCTCCACTTTTTCTCCACTTTTTCTCCACTTTTTCTCCTCTTAATCTCCACTTTTTCTCCTCTTATGCTCCACTTTTTCTCCACCTTTTCTCCACTTTTTCTCCACTTTTTCTCCACTTTTTCTCCTCTTATGCTCCACTTTTTCTCCACTTTTTCTCCTCTTAATCTCCACTTTTTCTCCTCTTATGCTCCACTTTTTCTCCACTTTTTCTCCACTTTTTCTCCTCTTATGCTCCACTTTTTCTCCACTTTTTCTCCACTTTTTCTCCTCTTATGCTCCACTTTTTCTCCACTTTTTCTCCACTTTTTTCTCCACTTTTTCTCCTCTTATGCTCCACTTTTTCTCCACTTTTTCTCCACTTTTTCTCCACTTATGCTCCACTTTTTCTCCACTTTTTTCTCCACTTTTTCTCCTCTTAATCTCCACTTTTTCTCCACTTTTTCTCCACTTTTTCTCCACTTTTTTTCCACTTTTTCTCCACTTTTTCTCCTCTTATGCTCCACTTTTTCTCCACTTTTTCTCCACTTTTTTCTCCACTTTTTCTCCTCTTATGCTCCACTTTTTCTCCACTTTTTCTCCACTTATGCTCCACTTTTTCTCCACTTTTTCTCCACTTTTTTCTCCACTTTTTCTCCTCTTAATCTCCACTTTTTCTCCACTTTTTCTCCACTTTTTCTCCTCTTAATCTCCACTTTTTCTCCACTTTTTCTCCACTTTTTCTCCACTTTTTTCTCCACTTTTTCTCCACTTTTTCTCCTCTTATGTTCCACTTATTCTCCACTTTTTCTCCACTTTTTCTCTACTTTTTCTATGGTCGGTCTACCCATTAGCTCTGCCATGCATAGTGTAGCTCTACACCTACTGCACATGTTACTTTATGATTGACATCTCTTTCGTACCAGAGCTGTCTAAGTCTACTCTGACCCCATATTTGTCATTACTATATTGTCCTTGTACTGTATTATGACATTTGTATCATGTGTTTCATTTCTTGCTGTGTTGCAATTTTTTTGCTGCATCCCAATTGTACCTCTACATTGTTCGAGTTTATGTTATTGTTCTCTCACTCTTATGTGATACTGATTATTGTCATTTTTCATGATTACATGCAGATAAGTCCAATCTGACGAAGGCTCAGGCCGAAACGTCATTTGTAACTTGTTTTGGACAAAAACATATATGCTTATGAAAAAAAAATTTTCTTAATACGGACCAATAAAGAGTGATTTTGCATTACTATCCGTTGTGACTTACTGACTTAGTCTGGGAGATATAGAGTGCCGAGGTTACTCACTAATTTTATCTATTATTACCTCTGAGCACCTATATACCAGTGAGCAGAGCTTCCTCTACAGTAGTTCTCCTGATTAGGCATGCCCTTACCTCATGAGCAGGGCATTGCAGCTTTGGTAGCAACCATTACGACATGGACTCTGCTGCTGTGGACCCGGGGAGAGTGAGTGCAGATTCATTGCACCCACACTCCTCACATGAAGGGTCCGCACTCCTAGAAAATGGGGGATACGTTCCCTGAGTGTCTCCCCCCCATATTCTAGACGGTCCAGAGTCGTCGTGGGACCCCTTTATTTTTTTTCTTACAATAAATTGGTGAAAGAGGAAATGTTTTGGGGACTGTTTTTTCAAATAAATTTCTTTTGTCGATTTTTTGTTTTTGTTAGTACTGACAGTTTATGATGTTGGGTATCTAATAGACGCCATGACATCACAAACTGCTGGGCTTGATCTCAGGTGACTTTACAGCTAGTATCAACCCGATTTATTACCCCGTTTGCCACTGCACCAGGGCACGGGATGAGCTGGGGTGAAGCGCCAGGATTGGCGCATCTAGTGGATGCGCCACGTCTGGGGTGCCTGCGGCCTGCTATTTTTAGGCTGTGAAGGCCCAATAACTATGGACCTTCCCACCCTGAGAATACCAGACCACAGCTGTCCGCTTTACCTTGGCTGGTGATCCAATTTGGGGGGTCCCCTACTTTTATTGTGTAATTATTAATATTTATAAAATAATTATAAAAAAGAGCCTGAGGGGACCTCCACATTGGATCCCCAACCACGGTAAAGCTGCCAGCTGTGGTTTTCAGGCTACAGCCGTCTGCTTTACCCTAGCTGGCTATCAAAAATGGGGGGACCCAACGTAATTTTTTTTTTTTAACTATTTTTTAAATAGAAAAAATTAATGGGCTTCCCTGTATTTTGATTGCCAACCAAGGTAACGGCAGGCAGATGGGGGTGGCAACCCATAGCTGTCTGCTTTATCTGCGCTGAGAATCAAAAATACCGCGGAGCGCTACGTCATTTTTTTAAAGATTTATTTTTACAGCACTGTGATGTCCAGCAATCAAAATACAGGGAAGCCCATTTTATTTTTAGTTATTTAAATAAATAATTAAAAAAAATATATGTTAGCTCCCACTGCATTTTTTGTATTGCTAGCTAAGGGTAATCCAAGCAGCTACTGGCTGCTAACCCCCACTGCTTGGTGTTACCTTCACTGGCAATGGAAAATCCAGGGAAGCATTTTTTTTTTTTTTTGCCAAAAAGCTACAAAAAAAGGACGTGAGCTTCGCCATATTTTTGTATGCTAGCCAGGTATAGCAGGCAGGTGCTGGAAGAGTTGGATACAGCGCCAGAAGATGGCGCTTCTATGAAAATGCCATTTTCTGAGGTGGCTGCAGACTGCAATTCGCAGCAGTGGGGCCCAGAAAGCTCAGGCCAACCGGTGGTGCGGATTCCAATCCCAGCTGCCTAGTTGTACCTGGCTGGACACAAAAATGGGGCAAAGCCTACGTCATTTGTTTTCTAATTATTTCATGAAATTCATGAAATAATAAAAAAAGGGCTTCCCTTTATTTTTTGTTCCCAGCCGGGTACAAATAGGCAACTGGGGGTTGGGGGCAGCCGTACCTGCCTGCTGTACCTGGCTAGCATACAAAAATATGGCGAAGCCACATAATTTTTTCAGGGGGCAAAAAACTTCTGCATACAGTCCTGGATGGAGTATGCTGAGCCTTGTAGTTCTGCAGCTGCTGTCTGTCTGTATGGAGAAGAGCAGACAGCAGCTGCAGAACTACAAGGCTCAGCATACTCCATCCAGGACTGCATGCAGAAGTTTTTTGCCCACCAAAAAAATGACGTGGGCTTCGCCATATTTTTGTATGCTAGCCAGGTACAGCTGGCAGCCACGGGCTGCCTCCAACCCCCAGTTGCCTATTTGTACCCGGCTGGGAACCAAAAATATAGGGAAGCCCGTTTTTTTTAATTATTTCACTTATTTCATGAAATAATTAAAAAACAAATGACGTGGGCTTCGCCCTATTTTTTTGTCCAGCCGGGTACAACTAGGCAGCTGGGGATTGGAATCCGCAGCACAGGTTAGCCCGAGGTTTGTGGGCGCCTCTGCTGCGGATTTCAGTCCGCAGCCGTCCCAGAAAATGGCGCTCTCATAGAAGCGCCATCATCTGGCGCTGTATCCAACTCTTCCAACAGCCCTGGAGCCGGGTGGCTTGTTGGGTAATCATGAGTTAATACTGGCTTTGTTTTACCAGCCAGTATTAAGCCAGAGATTCTTAATGTCAGGCACGTTTGACCCGGCCATTAAGAATCTCCAATAAAGGGTTAAAAAAAGACACCACACAGAGAAAAAATACTTTAATAGAAATAAATACACAGACACATTAGAGACTCCATCTTTATTACCCCTGTCAGCCCTCCACGATCCTGCTCTTCTGTCTTCTTTCTTTCTAGTGTAGTAGTAGTGACGATTGTAGTGAGGGGCATCACTTGGGGCTGGGGAACCTCCATCCTAACTACAATGCTCACTACAATCGGGAAGCAGCGTGCAGCCTTCACTCCGTGAGTGATCACTGCTGGCTGCTAGCGGTAACAGCGGTAACGCTGACAGACGCGTTACCATAGCAACGGTGCTCCCGGAGCCGCGGTGACGTCACCGCTAACTGCGTTGCTATGGCAACGGTGATCTCCGTTAATGACCGGCTGTGTCAGCCGGTCCCTAACGGAACGGGGAGTCGACCGTGTGCTAGAGCATGTCGCCGGTACACGGCGATACACATATGTGCACCGTGTACCGGAGAGATGCACTCGCAGGTCCTACATGACGTGTCATAGTCATGTGACCAGTCTGTAGCCAATGAGATAATAGCCACGTGACTGGTCACATGGCTATTTTGACGTCACGATAGGTCCTGCTTCTCTGCTGGCAGTGCAGGTCACCGGGAGGATTCAGCGATCATCGGATGGAATAGCGGCAGGAGACAGAGTGCAGAAGGGATCGCGAGGACCGGTAAGTGTTATGGCAATGTTTATTAACTGTTTGTGTACATTTATAATGCATTTTTATGTGTTTGTGATTGCCTCCCATTATAGCCTATTGGTTCTAGTTCGGTTCGTCGAACGTTCGACGAACCGAACTCGAACGGGACCCCCGTTCGGCGAACCGGCCTCGAGCCGAACCGGGACCGGTTCGCTCATCTCTATTCTTAGGTGAGCGCTCTATCCACTCAGCCATTGCCTCTAATGTGAAAGATAGGCAGATTTGGTAATCTTGAAGTCTGGATTGCTCAAGTCTCAGCTGACCACGTGATTCACTTGATTGCTATGTGGAGCTCATACAGAGCACTCGTGTTCTGTAGCAGAGATGACAGTGTCGTCTGGATTACGTTGGACCTGGAGGGGTATTGGAGGATTTTAATGAAATGGTGAAACTATTTTTTTGTCTTTTATTCCAAATAAATGATTTTTCGTGGTGTGTATTTACTTTCACTTTATAAATAGATATTATAATTTAAATTAAATTAAAACCAGAACTCCCGACGTTATGCTCCTTAGGTGGGCGCTTTATCCACTAGTCTAGTGCCGCTAATGATATATGTGGCTCCCTGGACAAGCCAGGACGTCACAGGTACTGCAACAACACTCCCCACATCCCGGTTAGGCACATCAGTCACACACAAATCCTTGTTGCCTCCCTCCAGGGGCTGATGTCTACACCCGATGGGGTGGAGCCAGGCGGTTGGCCCCACCCGCTGATGAGTTCACAGTCCTGGAGGCGGGAAAGGAAGTCAGTTTTAGTGGAGAGTTGAGAGGAGCGAAGTGGTAGTGGAGCAGACTGACCGTGTCCGGGTACGTGGCCCGAGCACCTAAGAGCAAGGTTGGCAGACGGTGGTGACCGTCTGCAGGAGAGGTCAATCGACGCGGAACCGTAGGACCGGAGTCGGGCGGTGGCCCGCCGGTACAGAACCGGGGAGCGAAGAGGAGCCAGCACCATCCGGCAGGGCTTGCGGACCCCGACCAGGCTTGGAGTCGCCGTTAAATTGGTCAAATCCGTTAGCGACCGGAACCTCTGGGGTTTCCTAGCAGCAAAGACCCGAGTGAAGGCAACCGCTCAACCAGAAAGGGAAATACAGCTACCGCCAAGGCTAGAATTCCCAGGGCCAGAGCCTGCGGGCAACAGGGGCTCCTCCGGCATCTATCCAAGCTGGGGAGCAGGTTACCGGTGGGAAGCCATCGGGACCGAAAGAACTTTAAAGGTGCAGAGAAAGGCAGTCACCGCCAACCTACCGGGAGTGACCACCGCAGCCGGCTGCGGGACTTGTCCATCCAGCCGTTTGTTTTACCAGAGACTCCGTGCATGTCATTGGCTGAGTGAGTACTACCGTGCCGTCTGGCACTGCGCTGCCCCCGCGACCCTGCACCTCACCGTCCCTGCACATCCACATCCCCGTCACCTCACCGGGCCCCGGGCCACCAACCCCCCTACCCACGGAGGGGAGAAAAACATCTCGGCTGCTCCCTGTCATCGCTCCCGGGATCCCCGTCCAGAGCAGCGGTGATGTCCCAACCTCACCACAAACCGTGGGTGGCGTCACGGACCAACTTCCCAAATCCCCAAAAACTATCCCCTTTCACTCACGGGCGAGGAGCGACGCTCGAGTCCCCGGACCCGGCCCACCGCTCGAGCCACCGAGCAGCAGCAATCAAGCAGCGGCGCCGGACCAGAGCGTGGTGAGCGCAGCGCAGATTTGGTAAACTTGAAGTCTGCAGTGCTGACTGAAGTCTCTGCTAACCGCATGAGTCACTTCATTGCTACGGTGCCACTACATCTTCAGGGAGCAGAGCTGACAGTGTTGTGTGGATTACTTCGGACCTGGAGGGGTATTTTTGGGATTAATAAAAGGGGTGAACCAGGGTGTTTTTTGTCTTTTATTTCAAATAAAGGATTTTTCACGGTGTGTGTTTCTTTACTTTAACTTTCAGTTTAATCATGAAAGGTATCTCGGGGAGATGCCTGGCATGATTAACTCTTTAATTCCCCGATCGCCACCGCAACAGTGCAATTCGAGATGAGCTGGGTGGAGTCCCCCGAGACTGTCGCACCTAAAGGATGCGGCTATTCTGGGCGGCTGCTTGGTGATATTGTTAGGGTAGTGGGCTCCCGATAACGTGGATCTCTCCATCCTGACAATACCAGCCTCCAGCCGTGTGGCTTTATCCTGGCTGGTATCAAATATGGGGGAAACCGCATTTTTTTTTTAAATTTATTTATTTTACTGCAAGATATAGACCCGCCCACCAGCGGTTGTGATTGGTTGCAATGAGACAGCTGTCACTCAGCTTGGGGACGTGTCTGACTGCAACCATTCATAAGCGCCGGTGGGCGAGGAAAACACAGAATAACTAATTGACTAATGAAGCGGCAGCCATTTTCTAAAGAGGAAAAGACGCCGCAGATTTGTGACAGACGTGGAGCGAAACGCCCGTGATCGGTGAGTAGGAAAGGGAGAGGGATTGTGCTGGGTATGCAGGACGCATGCAGATAGCCTTACTGTGAAAAGCTACGTTTTTGGTGATCGAACGTAACTCGAGCTGTCGAGCTTTTAGCAAAAAGCTCGAGTTCTCTCGAGCACCCCCCAAAAATCACTCGAACATGAAATTGGCAAACCTCAAATCTCGCTCATCTCTACTATCTAGCAATCCTACAAACATCTTTCAAAGAAATTTTGTTTGGTCTTCCATACCTTCTCTGGTCCTGTTAATTGACATTTCTTAATTACATTTTGAACTGCAGAAAGGAAACATGGAAATGCTTTGCTATCTTCTTATAGTCTTCTCTTTCATTTTCAGAGTGCTTGACAGCTGCTTAGAAGATTTCATGGCTGCTGTTTTTTGGCACAAGGTTAGAGGAGGCTGTGAAACTTGCATTACCTGGCCTTTCCTAACATGATAGTGAACAAGCCATAACCCTAAGGCTATGTGCCAACGGGGACATTGTCCTGCGGATATATCCGCAAGACATTCCGCAGGTGCTCCCAGGAAACAGCTCCACAACTTTTGTCTGTTTCCATGCTGCGGAGTGTCGTGCGGATATGGTGCGGGCATTCTGCATTGATGATACAGTACCATGGCTTCGGCACTGCATCCTCAATGCAGAACAAGTGCTGCAGTGATCGGGTAAAGTTCATACTTACCTCCATCATGCAGCACCTCGCTTTCCGTCGGCCGGGTCACTGTCAGGCAGCGTCTAGGTTCACTGTGCTGGAGGTGGGCGGGCCTGAACTAGCTCCGGCTGTCACATGACTGGAGCTTGTGCAGGCTCCGCCCACCTCTTCCTTCCTGTACCTGGCTGGATACACCGTGCTGCTACCGCTGCCGCTACACCGGATGGAGAAGGTGACTCGGGTCTCTATCAAGGCAGGTAAGTATATGGGACCCTGCGGAGCAATCCGCTACAATAATTGACATGCTGCAGATTTTTCCGCACGGAAATCCGCACGATTTCCGCTGCGGAAAAATCCACAGCGTGGGCACAGCATTTCCCAAATGCCATAGAAATGGCTGGGGAGTTGCTGTGCTGCAGATTTCTGGAAAATCCGCGGATTTTCCGCGAGAAATCCGCGGCAAAATCCGCGCATTTTCCGCAGCGTGGGCACATAGCCTAAAAGGCTAATTAAGGTCTGAAATCTTGGTCAAAATTATCTGAGCACACAAATATCAAAGGGTGCCCAAAGTTTTGCATCAGCCAATTTTACTTTGTTAGTTTTTTCATCTATTATATTTTTAAAATATTTTTTTGGGCTAAAATACAAAAGGAAATGTGTTGTCTTTAAATTTATGTCTTGTAAAGATCATTTCATTCTCAACTTGTTTAACTGTTCACAATAACTATAATTTTGACCAGGGGTGCACAAACCTTTACATGCCACTGTACAGGCTTCTCAGCTCCCGAAGCCGTAGATGTGTTCCTACAGTGGGGAAAATAAGTATATTATATAGTGCTGATTTTGAAAATGTTCCCACCTACAAAGAATGGAGAGGTCTGTAGTTTTTATTGTAAGTACATTATAACTGTGACGGACAGAATAAAAAAAAAAAAAAGAAAATCCCATTGTATGATTTTTAAATAATTAATATGCATTTTATTGCATGAAAGAAGTATTTGATCCCCTACCAACCAGAGAGAATTCCCTCTCACAGACCTGTTATTTTTTTCTTTAAGAAGCCCTCCTTCTCTGCACTCATTACCTGGATTAATTGTACCTTTTTGAACTCCTTACCCCTATAAAAGACACCTGCTCACACTCTCAATGAATCACACTTCATCCTTTTAAAGAGTTGTCTAAGGACACCTGGAACAAAATTGTAGCCCTGCGTAAGGCTGGGATGGGCTAAAGGATAATTGCCAAGCAGCTTGGTGAGAAGGCAATAACTGTTGGCACAATTATTATAAATTGGAAGAAATACAAGATGACTGTCAATCTTACTCGGTCTGGGGCTCCATGCAAGTTTTTGCCTTGTGGCTAAGGATGATTCTGAAGGTCAGAAATCAGCCCAGAACTACACGGGAAGATCTGGTCAATTACATGAACAGAACTGGGACCACAGTCTTAAAGATTGACATTAGAAACACACTACGCCATCATGGATTAAAATTATGCAGGAAACACAACATCCCCCTGCTTATGCCAGCACATGTCCAGGCCTGTATTAAGTTTGTCAATGAGCATCTGGATGATCCAGAGATGACAGGGGGGAAGGTCATGTGGTCAGAGACCAAAATAAAACTTTTTGTTATTAATTTCACTATCCGTGTTTGGAGGAAGAAGGATAAGTAAAACCCCAAGAACACTGTCCCAACCATGAAGCATGGGGGTGGAAATATACTTTGAGGGGTGCATTTCTGCAAAGGGGACAGGATGACAGTACTATATTGAAGGGAGGATGGATAGTGTAATTTATTGCAAGATTTTGAACAACAGCCTCCTTCCTACAGTAAGAGCATTGAAGAGGGGTGATGGCTGAGTCTTGCAGTATGACAATGACCTGTAACACTCAGCCAGGGCAACTAAGGAGTGGCTATGTAAGAAGCATTTCGAGGTCCTGTAGTGGCCTAGTCAGTCTCCAGACCTGAACCCAATAGAAAATCTTTGGAGAGAGCCGAAACTCAATGTTGTCCACCAACAGCCTCAAAAGCTAAAACATCTGGAGAAGATCTGTATGGAGGAGTGGGCAAAAATCCCGGCTACAGTGTGTGCAAACTTGGTCAAGAGCTACAGTAAATGTCTGACCTCTGAAATTGCAAGCAAATGTTCTATTTGCCTGTTGTATCAAATACCTATTTCCATGCAATAAAATGTAAATTACATATTTAAAAATCAGCTAAAGTTTCTGTATGGCGTGCACTCAGTCAGGATAGAGGTGCTGGTAGAGGGGATGAAAATCCCACGTAGTCAATAAATTGTAATCACCGCACACTCAAAAGTAGTTTGCAAAAAGTGTTCAAAGTTTATTAACAAATGTGGTACAGGGCAGTAGGTGGTATTGGGAAATGAGCGACTAAAACAATTTTTCAAACCTGCATGGGTCTTCTTCACGTTGTCGCTCAGATATGCAGTGCAAAAGGCGCTCCTGTGCCTATATTCATTAGTGGTGACAAATGGTGGGTACCTTGAATGATGTAATAAGAAAATAGCTATCTTGAAGAAGACCCATACAGTATCGAAACGTTGTTTTAGTCGCTCATTTCCCGATACCACCTACTGCCCTGTACCACATTTGTTAATAAACTTTGAACACTTCTTGCAAACTACTTCTGAGTGTGCGGTGATTAAAATTTATTGATTATATTAATTATAAATTTGATTATAAATCATACAATGTGATTTTTATTCTGTCTTTCTCAGTTGAACTGTACCTCTCCATTCTTTGTAGGTGGGAAAACTTGCAAAATTGGTAGTGTGTCGCCCCCATAACAGCAGCCAACGCTGCTCGGATCTGGACCTTCAGGGGTGTTGGCTCGAGGGTCTCCGGACCCGGGGGTCTTGCGGACACGCCGAATAAAATGGGGGACCTTGATGTACGGGCTAGGCCATATTAAGTTTGTGACACCACCCACGGTGTGTATGGCCACCGCTGCTGTTACGGGGCACCCGGGGGAGAAGTTGTGCAGCAAGTTGCTAACCCCTCCGTGGGCAGGGATGGTGGCCCCGGGACCCGGTAGCTCTGGTGAAGGGGTAATGACGACCGCATGGGGTCTCACTGTTGTACTCACTGTTAGTAAAACACACAAGTCTCTGGTAAACCAAGGTGGTGGTGGCCGGTGCCGCGGCCGGTTGCGTTCTGGATCTCCCACCCGTCTGGTGGTCTCTATCCTTTTCCTGCACCGTTTAAGTAAAAAAGACTTCCCAGTTAGAAACGTAGGAGTCCGCTCCCGACTAGATGTGGCCTAAGGAGCCGTGCCCACAGACGCTGGCCTGTGGGATCTATGTGCCTTGGCGGTGACCTCTTATCCCTAATCGGAGGGCTGTTGTCTTCTATGAGGGACTTTGGGTGGGACAGGACCTCTAGTCCTGGCCTCAGTCGGTTAATTAACCAGTTCCACTTGTTTCTGGCTCCTGGTTTCAGGGTCCGAGTACCCCCCCTTTGTGCTATGGTTTTCGGGTCGGTTCCCCGTGTCGGTACCAGTGGGCTACAACCCTGGCCTGGTCCACCTCGGTTCCACCGAGCCATCTTCCCGTCTTCTGCTGACAGAGACCACCATCTGCCTCCTAGCCAAGGCACCAGGGCTCCTACCCTGGCACCTCTCAACTTGAACTCTCTTTCCTGCTGGGACTACACCTAGCCCCAGCTCACTCCTTTCAACTTGAACTTCAGACTAAAACTGCCTGTTTTCCCGCCCTGGGCTGTCTAGACCCATGGGTGGGTGTGTTCAAACCACCTGGTCACGCCCACTGGTGTGTCTGTCCATAAGGGGGGTGACTAGGGTTTACTGGTTGGTTGTGTGTTTCCTAGTTTCACCACTTTTTTGCCCTATAAGCTGCGGCCACCACCAGTGGGCTCTTATATACAGCATTCTAATATGCTATATGTAAGAGCCCAGGCCCCTGTGTAAAACATAAAAACACTTTACAATACTCATCTAAACTGATCTCTGCGGTGGATGTGGCTCAGATGGGCGTCTTCGTCTCCCGGCGCAGCCTCTTTCGGCCATCTTTGTCGCCGCCTCTGTCGTCCGTCTGAATCTGCGGTGCATGACTCGTCCGACGTCATACACATTTGCCGGCATTCAGGTCCTGAGCAGGCGCACTTTGATCTGCCCTGAGCAGGGAAGATCAAAGTATTGTAGAGCATATGCACGGGACCGGCAAATGTGTATGACGTCATGCACCGCGGCTTAAGAAGGAGGACGAAGATGGCTGAAAGACAACGCCAGCACTGGAGAACAAATACGCCCATTTGAGCCACATCCACCGCAGCGACTGGTTTAGGTGAGTATCATAAAGTGTTTTTTATGTTCTACACAGCGATCTGGGCTCTTATATACAGCATTCTAACATGCTGTATATAAGAGCCCACAGGTGGTGGCCACAGCTTATAGGGCAAATAACTGGTGACAGATTCCCTTTAATCCCAAATAAATCCCTTACAACTATTTCTATTCATTTTCTGATTTTAACCCAGTAGAAGGAATTTGTATGTAGATTTAGCATTATTTTTTTAAAGCCGTGTCGGTAACTGATAAGCTATTTTTATGCATATTGGTATTTGAAAGACTATGCAAACCAATGCCTATAAATACAATAGAATTAATCCATTATGTTAAATATTGTAATTTTCTAACATTACCATAAATCATAACATTTAAATTACTGCAATACAAAACAGTTATATCACTAGCTTTGGCTGGAAAAAATTTTTATTCTTCATAGAAGCAACATATTACGCAGCAGATCGGTGAAGATACACCACTCTGTACTGGAGGGCACAACTGGCATTACAGTAATAAGAGGAATATGAAATGTTTTGCTGCAGGCTCATTTCACATGACATGGAATAAGCCATGACATCCTTGGAAGGGCAGTCTGATTATTGAAGACCTGATCTATATGCCTATATATGAATATCACACTATGAAGAAAAAGACATGGATCGCACATCCCAAAAATACATTGATCTAAAAGCCGCTAGGCAAAATATTAAATAGAACATGAGGTTCTTTTGTTACCATTCTGATCAGATTGTATTAAGCCCACTGCCACGTCACGGCAAACCTCTTGAGTGGGTCCCTAACCTGACCTTTTTGTGTGGCACCGTGCACCGACCACCGCCGTAGCGACAAAGCGCCAGCAGGGCGGGCGACCTGGCGCCTCACAGCACCCATGCTGCAAGGCAAAGCCCCCAAGGCTCCAGGCCGCGCCGCCCCACCGACACCACACCACCACAACAGCAGCCACCACACAGCACCAGCACACAGTGAGAGGAGCTGTGCACTCACCTCCCACTGGCTCCCATATGTGAACTGGGAGCAAAAAGAAGGCTGACCCCTCTTGCAGTTTCCTGCTGATTAAAATCACCTGTGCCAAATGGGGAGAGTGCAGATCCAAGCAAAAAAAAAGGGGGGGGATAGAATGTTGTATAACACACTATGAAGAAAAAGACATGGATCGCACATCCCAAAAATACATTGATCTAAAAGCCGCTAGGCAAAATATTAAATAGAACATGAGGTTCTTTTGTTACCATTCTGATCAGATTGTATTAAGCCCACTGCCACGTCACGGCAAACCTCTTGAGTGGGTCCCTAACCTGACCTTTTTGTGTGGCACCGTGCACCGACCACCGCCGTAGCGACAAAGCGCCAGCAGGGCGGGCGACCTGGCGCCTCACAGCACCCATGCTGCAAGGCAAAGCCCCCAAGGCTCCAGGCCGCGCCGCCCCACCGACACCACACCACCACAACAGCAGTGCACAGTGCCGCACAAAAAGGTCAGGTTAGGGACCCACTCAAGAGGTTTGCCGTGACGTGGCAGTGGGCTTAATACAATCTGATCAGAATGGTAACAAAAGAACCTCATGTTCTATTTAATTTTTTGCCAAGCGGCTTTAGATCATTGTATTTTTGGGATGTGCGATCCATGTCTTTTTTCTCATAGTATGGTATATATATGAATATTACTAATACATTGGGGTCCTGGGTTTAAATTCAGGCAAAGACTACATCCTGGTGATAGAGTCCCTACAATTAGAAGGTTACATTTCCACAATGAGCTTTTCGTGAGTTTTTGATGTTTCAGAATTTTTGCATCTACTATGTAAATTAAGTTACATGCATTGTTTTACATACGTTTTAGGTTATGGCTGCTGCGTTTTTTTTTCTCTTTTTGATATGTCATGTTTTAAACAAAGCTGCTTTTTCTTGATACTTCCTGGGATTTGGCTTTGAAAAAATCTTAATTTACATACTTAGTTGTGCATTTTTTTTTATGCATTTCTGTAGTGGAGACGCCTTGAAAGCATGTGCGATTTTTACCTGCTGTAGGGATAATCTGCACAGAATACTCAGCGTACCCACAAGAGCAATTGACATGTTGCCTTTTGAAACGCACTGCAGGTCAGTTTATGCTGAGTAAAAAAGAAACAGTAGACATGAAATTTCTACAAATCCCATCAATTTTACTGAAGCTGTAAGATGCTACGTTTTTGAAGTAGCAAATATATGCAGTATCAAAATCTTACTAAAAGCTCATACTAAGAACCACACAGTTACTTTAACCGGGGGGGGGGGGAGGGGGACATTTGGATGGTGGACAAGGAACAGAGTTGCTAATGATACCAAATGCACCCATATGATGGAGAGTGAAGACTGAATGGGTTTTGCCGGTGTTGTCTGCTGCTGAAAGGACTGTGGAAGCCAGGGCTATAAACAGGGCAGGTAGGAGAGCTGGGTTGAGCATTTAGCTTCAGCACCTGCAGCACTTGATAGAGATCCAAGCGTGAATGACCACCACAAAGCTTGGTTGAGTACTGAGCAGTGCCGAGTACACGCACCCATCACTAGTGAAGTGCATAAGGGAACTAGGAGCCCGCCGGTACCGACAAAGGGAACAAACCCGAAAACCGGAGCACAAAGGGTGGTACTCGGACCCTGAAGCCAGGACTGGAAACCAGCGGCCTGGTTAATTAACCAATTGAGGCTAGGATTATAGGTCCTGTCCCACCCAAAGTCTCTCATAAAAGACAACAGCCCACCGATAGGGATAGTAGGCTACCGCCAGGGCCCATAGATCCCACGGGCCAGCGTCTGCGGGCACGGCTCTTTAGGCCACATCCAGCCGGGAGCGGACTCCTGAGTTTCAGACTAGGAAGTCCACCTAACACAAAGTCAGTGCAGAGAAAAAGGATAGAGACCACCAGCCCGGGTGGGGGATCCGAATGCAACCGGCCACGGTGCCGGCCACCAGCATCTTGGTTTACCAAAGACTCGTGTGATTCATTGACTGAGTAATCAAGCATCCCCTTGCCATCGCTATGCCCTGCAAAGAGACACTGGGTCCCGGGGTAACTATCCCTGCCCACGGAGGGGTTAACATCTAGCTACCACAATATCTCCCCCAGGTGCCCACATCAGCAGTGGTGGTGTCCCACCTCACCACACACCGTGGGTGGAGTCACGAATTTAATATGGCCTAGCCCGTACATCTACGTCCCCCTTTTTATTTGGCATGTCCGCGAGACCCCCGGGTCCGGAGACCCTCGAGCCACCACCCCGGAAGGCCCGCATCCGAGCAGCGCCGGCTGCTGACACGGGGGTGGGACACCTCGAAAACTTGGCGTTATGAACAGGATAACTTACCCATCCACTTACCTGGTGGAAGTGCGCCTTGTATTGGACAGTCAGCGGTGATCCGTTGAGAATTTTTCAGAAGTC
Organism: Anomaloglossus baeobatrachus; assembly: GCF_048569485.1. Taxonomy (NCBI): domain Eukaryota; kingdom Metazoa; phylum Chordata; class Amphibia; order Anura; family Aromobatidae; genus Anomaloglossus; species Anomaloglossus baeobatrachus. The sequence continues at coordinate 112,165,238 of NC_134356.1, read as the reverse complement.
GCCATTTTTAGGTGCGAAAACTGCAGCCCAGCGTCTTCTTCCCCGAGAAAAATTGCACGAAAGCCGAAGCCCCGCCCCCTGGGAACACGGCCGGAAGGTGAACCCCGAGGTCGTAAAACGAAACTAACAAGCCGCGAAAGGGAGTGCCGGCAAAAGACCGAGAGGGAGAAGCGGGAAGTTGTCCGCTCCCATCCTGATGTCGGAGCCGCGCCGACCGCTGGAGCAGCGGTGCCCTGAGGCGGAGTGGTGACCCCTGCGGAGGGACACAAATCAGATCGCTTACCGATGGGTACCGCTGCCTGGCTGGAGTGGGAGCTGGCAAGATTCTGTGTCCGGGTGCGGTTGCAGTCACTGCAACAGGTGCTGGAGTGGAAAGCGGAGGTCCGGAGAATCGTGGCTGTGGTGTGGGCCCGCGAGAGCCGAGCTACCCGCACAGTGTCGCGATGGGAGAAAGGTACCCAGACTGTTTCGTCCTTGTTGATCTGCCTGGAGCTGGAGCCTGTTTCCTATGTGATGGGAGAGTGCCGGCCGGCACTGCTCCTTGGAGCAGCGGCATCACCTGCTATACCACCTCCGTTCCCGATGGAAGTTCAAAGCTCCAGGATGCATTGCAGCTGCTCTCGGAATGCTGACCCCCGGGGGCAAAGTGAGCCATGCGGCCCCCATGAAGCAGTGGTAGTGGTTCCCAGGTTACCTCCCCTGCAAAGTCTGCAAAGGCCATCTGTTGTTCCGTTTTATAGTTAAAGGACCATGGCCGTGAACTGGCAGGCCAAACCCATTAACTATTTGGTCTTGTAAATAGTCCCTGACCAACCTTCTCACCTGCCACAGTCTCTGGAGATGCTGGTTGGAGGAAGGGCCTGCGGTAGAGTCGGCCGAGGCCCTGTTGTGGCGCCCCTGACCTGGTCAGGCGCCACTGAGTATTGCACCCATGCCTGGGTCAGTACAAACATGTAATCCTGATGGCTGAATAGGGTGTGGACACACAGACACTTAGTAACCAGGACACACACACAGCTTAGAGGGGACCCCTGGGCAGACCCAGGAAGGGAGCGTAGCCCTCACATCACAGCTAATGGTGGGTAGTGGGGCTGGAGACGGAGAGTTGTGCAGTGGCAGTCAGAGGAGTATGAGGTGAGCAGCCACGTTTGAGGTATAAAGCAGAGGAGCAGGACACAGTCAGACCCTGCACCTGTAGTGGCTGCTGGCGGGGGAGAGCGGCTACCCAGTGGTGCTGCCTGAAATCCACCTAGTGAAGAGGTGGCTGAGTAAGGAGACTACTGGTAGACCAACTCCGCACGGGGAAACAGGTTCCTAGAGCAGGAACCCATTTACTTGGCCTGCTAAACCTGCTGGTGAGGGTGCTGGATGCACCTCACTGAACCACACAGTGTCCGCAGCATCAACAGCAACGAGGGGGCCCATAAGGAGGATCGAGCCTAGAGCCATCTTATCGTTGGTCCATGCTGTCAGCATACGGGCCAGAAAGGGGAGAACGGCAGTTGCGACTTCCCTGGGTGATTCCCGCAGCACTACAAGTCAGGAGTCACCCCAAACAAGAAGGGCTAGGAAGGCGAGTCAGCAGTCACCCCTGGATCAGCCTGAAGGATACCTGTTTCCACCTGGTTCATCATAGCCCGGGTTGTCTCACGTTACCATCAGAAAAGTGAGTAAAAACCCTGAAAGACATTGCTGCCTGTGTGTGAGTTCTTCTGCGCCCTGTGGTACTACACACTTACACTGAGCCCCTGGGGCCAGCCTCACTCAGGAGGCCATAACACCAGACTACATTTACCATCAGCCCCAGAAGCTCCCTAAACTGCAGTGGCGGTCGCCCCTGACCACAATTACTGAGAGTGGCGTCACGATTCCCATTGAAGTTAACCTGACCTGCCTGTTGTAGGGAGATTCCCAGCACGTGAAGTCCCTGAAGACCCTGCGGTGACATGAAGGTAATGGAGCTACATAGTAAAACCGGTGACTATCCTCCGGGTCAGGGGTCCCCTGGACTTGGGGCCCTTGAAAAAGACTGCTGGGTAAGGAACTTTTTACCCGGCCCGTGCGGGCAACACCCAGACCTGTCCTGGACTTGGGCAAGGGGTGCGCACCATTGCTTAGCAGTGGCACCAGGGGGCAGGTTGTTTTGGGTGGAGGTGAGGTGAGAAGGACCCGGTCCGTCCCATCCCTGTTTAAATGTGCAACGTTTAAGAAAAGTGCCTCCCGTAAGGGAAGAAACCAAAATCTACTTTGATGTAAATATGTTAGTATACTTGTAATGTGTTTTACCCTTTCATCTTTTCCAGTTCCTGTTCAATAAACGTTGGTGGTCGGACAGCCCGCGGATGGTCTGTATTAAACCAAGGAGGAATGTGTCGCCCTGGCAAAACCCTGGGGATCCGAATGCAACCAGCCACGGCGCCGGCCACCAGCACCTTGGTTTACCAAAGACTCGTGTGATTCATTGACTGAGTAATCAAGCATCCCCTTGCCGTCGCTATACCCTGCACAGAGACACTGGGTCCCGGGGCAACCATCCCTTCCCACGGAGGGGTTAACATCTAGCTGCCACAACATCTCCCCCGGGTGCCCACATCAGCAGCGGTGGTGTTCCATCTCACCACACACCGTGGGTGGCGTCACAAACTTAATACGGCCTAGCTCATACATCTATGTCCCCCTTTTTATTCGGCATGTCCGAGAGACCCCCGGGTCTGGAGACCCTCGAGCCACCACCCCGGAAGGCCCGGATCCGAGCACTGGCGGCTGCTGGCACGGGGGCGGCACACCCACATTTCAGGCTTCAAACATAAAGATAAAAATGTTAATGTTATGGTGAAGAATCAACAACAAGTGGGACACAATTGCGAAGTTGAACGAAATTTATTGCTAATTTTAAACTTTTTAAAAAAAGAATAAACTTGGGGGTGTGCAATATTGGGGGTGCAATATTATTCGTCCCCTTTACTTTCAGTGCAGCAAACTCACTCCAGAAGTTCATTGAGGATCTCTGAATGATTTAATGTTGACCTGATGTTGACTGATGATGATAAATATAAGCCACCTGTGTGTAATCAAGTCTCCGTGTAAATGCACCTGCTCTGTGATAGTCTCAACCAAAATAGAAGGAAAGCTGAGCACTAACTTCCAGCTAGCAATCACTGCTCCTCATTCACCTGTCTCGGTGAGCAGACTTTAAACTCCTAAGTACAGGTCTGCAACTGGCGGTGCAATTTCATAGTATAAGAATATAACAGTCAGCATGAAAAATGTGAGAATGGAAGGCACTCACCAGTTTTTTCTTGCAGAAAAATTCACATTTATTCTTTTAAGAAAAGGAAAAACATCCTAGAAAGGAGGGGGAGAGGAAGACACGGGACACACAGACTGTGATAGTCTCAGTGTTCTGTTTAAAGCACAGAGAGCATCATGAAGACCAAGGAACACAACAGGCAGGTCCGTGATACTGTTGTGGAGAAGTTTAAAGTCGGATTTGGTTACAAAAAGATTTCCACAACTTTAAACATCCCAAAAAGCACTGTGCAAGCGATCATATTGAAAAAGAAGGAGTATCATAGCATTGCAAATCTACCAAGACCCGGCCGTCCCTCAAAACCTCATCTCAAACAAGGAGGAGACTGATCAGAGATGCAGCCAAGAGGCCCATGATCACTCTGGAAGAACTGCAGAGGTCTACAGCTGAGGTGGGAGAGTCTGTCCATAGGACAACAATCAGTCGTACACTGCACAAATCTGGCCTTTATGGAAGAGTGGCAAAAAGAAAGCCATTTCTCAAAGATATGCATAAAAAGTGTCATTTAAAGCTTGCCACAAGCCACCAGGGAGAAACACCATACATGTGGAAGAAGGTTCTTTGGTCAGATGAAACCAAAATCAAACTATTTGGGCACAATGCCAAATGAAAGGTTTGGGATAAAAGCAACACAGCTCATTACCCTGAACACACATCCCCACTGTCAAACATGGTGGTGGCAGCATCATGGTTTGGGCCTGCTTTTCTTCAGCAGGGACAGGGAAGATGGTTAAAATTAATGGGAAGATGGATGGAACCAAATACAGGACCATTCTTGAAGAAAACCTGTTGGAGTCTGCAAAAGACCTGAGACTGGGACGGAGATTTGTCTTTCAACAAGACAATTATCCAAAACATAAAGCAAAATCTACAATTGAATGGTTCACAAATAAATGTATCCAGGTGTTAAAATGGCCAAGTCAAAGTCCAGATCTGAATCCAATCGAGAATCTGTGGAAAGAGCTGAAAACTGCTGTTCACAAACGCTCTCCATCCAACCTCATTCAGCTCCAGCTGTTTGTGTGACGCCCTGGACTAGCCAGGTAGTCACAGGTAGACTCCTGCATTACACCTGTCCCCCAATAAGGTAACATCAGACAACCAGTAAAACTTAGTCACGTCCCTCAGTGCTCGATGGACACACCAGGGGGCGGAGCCAGGTGGTTGGCCAGGCCCACCGAGGAGTTCAGAGGGCCTGAGGCAGGAAACACAGAAGTCAGTTCAGTTTGAGAGTGTAGTAGAGTAGGTCAGGCCTGTGGGACAGGCCTGTGACAGTCTGACAGGTGCCGGGGCGGAGCCCTGGTACCTTGGCTACGAGACAAAATGGAAAGGAAGGAAAGGATCCGGCACAATTTCCTCTTATGGTAAAAATAGCAAAGTCTTTATTTGAAATATTAAAATACAACATCCGTGGAGACCGAAAGAAAAATATATACACTAGTACATGGGAGCTTTACGCGTTTCGGACTACAGTATTAAAACAAAAAGAGTCCTTAATCATAAGTAACCCATGTGCACCACTGGGTTACTTATGATTAAGGACTCTTTGTTTTAATGCCGTAGTCCGAAACGCGTAAAGCTCCCATGTACTAATATATATTTTTCTTTTGGTCTCCACGGATGCTGTATTTTAATATTTCAAATAAAGACTTTGCTGTTTTTACCATATGAGGAAATTGTGCCGGATCCTTTCCTTCCTTTCCATTTTGTCTATGACCAGTTGGGACTTACCGGTGGATTCCAGGCACCTGCAAGGATTTGCAGTCCGGGCAACAGGTGAGCTGAAGAATTCTTTACCTTCTTTACCTTGGCTACGAGGCATACGGTGGCCTTAGCCTGTAGGAGCCGGGAAGACAGCTTGGTGGAACCGTGGTGGACCGGGACAAAGTAGTGGTCCGCCGGTACCGACCCGGGGTACCGACTCAAAAACCGGAGCACACAGGGGGGTACTCAGACCCTGAAACGAGGTCCAGAATCCACTGGACTGAGTTAGTTAACTGATTGCGGTCTGGACTAGGTCCTTTCCCACCCAAGTCCCTACTGAAAACAACAGCCCACCGAGGGGGATAGAAAGCCAGGCAGGCAGAGAGATCCCATGGGCCAGCGTCTGCGGGCAAAAGGGCTCTCCCAACATTCACAAAGCTGGGGAGCGGACTCGTGTCTCTGAAGCGCAGGCAGCCCAAATACACAACAGGAGAAAGGCCAAGACCACCGAACCGGGTGGGGGACCAGATGCAGCCGGCTGCGGGCACCGACCACCATCAACTTTGTTTACCAGAGACTTGTGTGTGTCAATAACAGTGAGTACAATAGTGCCACCCGGCCGCGCATCGCCCTGCACCACCCAGCTACCCCCAACGGGTCCCAGTGCCACCATCCCTGTCCACGGAGGGGTTAACATCTTGCTGCACTACCATGTCCCCCGGGGGCGCCATAACCACAGCGTTGGTGTCTACCTTCACCACATCCCGTGGGTGGCGTCACGAACTCAAGCGTGGCTCCGGCCGTGCACCTACCTAAACCCCCACCAAAAACGCCAGCATCCCCTTTCAGAGCGAAGTGACCCCGGGTCCGGAGACGCTTGAGCCACCCACCAACGAGCCCGGATCCGAGCAGCTCGGCTGCAGCCAAGCGCGGGGCGGTACACATCGACTCTTCTGGCGTCATGAACAGGATACTTACCTATTCACTTACCTAGTGAAGTGCGCCTTGCAGTGAAGTCAGAGGTGATCCGTTGTCAAATTTGCAGAATCCGCCAACTTTTGGCGCAAAGATTCCCGCCAGAGTCTTCTTCCCCGCAGAAAGGGCGCAAAAGCCGAAGCCCCGCCCCCTGGGAACACAGCCGTGCAGCAAAGCGCACGGTGGAAAAGTGAAATTACCCAGCAAAAGAAGGGGTGCCGCGAAAAGACCAAGGGGGAGAAGCGGGAAGATGTCCGTGCCTAACCCCGATGGCGGAGTGGCGACGGCCGCTGGAGCGGCGGCGCCCGCAGGTGTGCCCGACGATGGAAATGTGGCGGCACTCGCTCCAGTCACAGGAGCGGGGGGAGGCCGCGGCTCCGATGATCGCCCAGGTAATACCAATCTCCTTGCCCTACTTTCCCTACATGCCCGGTGCTGCCTGGCTACCCCAGTACGATGGTAAGCCTGATGCCTTGCAGGTGTTTCGGAAAAAGATATGCACGATTCTCGATGTGTATGCCATGACTGGCAAGCAGCGTGCAGCGAGAATGCTAGGGCAGCTGACCGGCGCGGCCGAGCAGGAGGTGGAGACTTGGGCAGACGTGGACCGGGCCTCGGTAACCGCCATTTTTGATAAACTCCCGGTCGCCTTCGAGACCCGCATGGAAGCGGAGTTACGGATGCAGTTTTACCATTAAGAACAGTATAAGAGACTATGCCTTGCGGCTGCAAACAGCCTTGCGCACACTAAATCGGGTCTACCCCATCAAGACTGATAACAAGATGCTAGTGGAGCAGTTCCTGCAGGGACTGCAGTCCGCCGAAGATCGCAAACAACTGCGGCTGTGGTCTTTGGAGCACGCCGACCTGGACTTTGCAGTGCTGAAGGAGCGGGCCATCAAGCCCCTACAAACATCAGAAGCCGGCGCCCCCGATCCGCCATCTTGGCCAGTTGATACCGCTCCCGTTTCCGTAGCGCCCCCCTTGCTGGCCCTACCGGCCCCTGCTGCAGCCACCGGAGCTCCGGAAGATCTGACATCGCAAGTCCGGCGCCTGAATGAGGACGTCATCCGGATCCTCGCCGCTCTCCAGCTACTGACGAGAGTCAAGCCCGTGGAGAAGATCCAGCTCCCCGACAGCCTGGAGGACGTCCCTTGGATGCAGCGGAGGAGGAACAATGACCCACGGTATGGCCTGCCTGTCTGCTACAAGTGTAACAAGACCAGCCATTACTCCAGATGGTGTTTGTTAAACGAGCAACCCCTGAGGCCAAGGGCCAATCCTCAGGAGTAGATCCTCAAGACCCAGCTGATTAGCGAGATCAGTACGTTGGAGGCCGCCCCATCATCTCCCTGGCGGTGGATGGTGTCCCGACCATGGCCCTGCTTCACACCGGATCACAGGTAACGACTATGCCTAACTCGTTTTACCAGCGATATTGGGCTGATAGTTAAGCCATCGTCAGAGGGGAAAGTTCACTATCATTGCAGCCAATGGGCTCCCTATGATCCAGGTGGGGTTCAAGGAGGTGACCCTGACTGTGGGACGAACAGAGCTGAGATGTCAAGGGATGATTGTGGTGCTGAAGGATTCCAGTGACCTTAACCCAAAGGTGGTCCTCGGGACCAACGTTATTGAGCACTGCATAGGGGAGGTGTTGAGCCTGTTGCAACAATTGTCTGCCACTGCGGGAGGGGGTCGGCAGAGGGCACTGCAGCGTGAGATTTTGGCCCTCCTGCAGCGACAGCAGGTGAACATGACAGGTGGAGAGATTGGTGGTGTGCGGGTGATTGACGCTGTGCCTTTGGTGGTGCCACCACGGAGTGAGATGATGATTTGGTGTAGGGCAGCAGTAGTACCCCAAGGACAAAATTACCCAGCAATGGTAGAGCCCTTGCCTTCGGAGCACTGGCCCACAGTAATGGTAGCCAGGGGGGTGATTGATATCAAAAAGGGGAGAGTGCTGAATTGTGGAGAGGAAGAGGTCAGGCTCCCCTGCTATGCCACCATAGCCAAGTTGTTCACCGTAAATGCACATGCTATCCACGAAACAACCCCCACAACCACTACGCCACACTCAGGTAGTAACCTTCCACCCAAACAATTAGAGGAGTGGTGCCGGGAGTTGCATGTCGGCACCGAGGCTACACCCATGCACCACAAGGAAGGGGTATATAGGGTAGTGCAGGAGTACGGGCAGATTTTCAGCAAGCACCTGCTAGATTTTGGGAAAGTTAAAGGGGTTCAACACCATATCCCCATGGGTATGCATCCACCCATTAAAGAGAGATACAGGCCAATCCCACCTTCACACTACCAGTGCGCCAAAGACATGTTAAGGAACACGAAGGAGGCAGGGGTCATCCGGGATAGTTGTAGTCCCTGGCAGCTCCATTGGTGCTGGTGAGGAAGAAGGATGGTACCATGACAATGTCTATGGATTACCGGAAGATCAACCAGATAACGCATAAAGATGCCTACCCTCTTCCCCGCATTGAAGAGTCGCTCGTTGCGCTGAAGACTGCTAATTATTTCTCTACCCTTAACCTTACTAGTGGCTACTGGCAGGTGGCGGTTGCACGAGAAGACTGCGAGAAGACTGCGTTTGCTACCCCCATGGGACTCTGCGAGTTCAACAGTATGCCGTTTGGGCTGTGCATTGCCACGGGGACCTTCCAGAGGCTCATGGAGTGCTGTTTGGGGCATTCCAACTTCGAGACTGTTCTGCTGTACTTGGACGACGTGATTGTGTATTCCAAGACGTATGAAGCCCACCTGGAGCACCTGGCAGAAGTGTTTGTGGCCCTCGCCAAGTACGGGATGAAGTTAAAACCCTCTAAGTGCCATCTGTTGAAACCCAAAGTGCAGTACCTCGGGCACGTGGTGAGTGCGGAAGGCGTAGCCCCGGAACCTGAGAAGATTACCGCTATCCAGAGCTGGCCGCAACCAACCACGGTGAAGGAGGTGAGGCAGTTCATGGGCCTAGTGGGCTACTACCGCAGTTTTATCAAGGGGTACACGAAGATGGCCTCCTTGTGGAGCAGACCAAGAATGGTAGATCTCGTGGACCCCGTTTGTCTGGGGAGAGAAGCACGAGAAGTCCTTCCAACAGCTGAAGTCGGCCCTGATTGGGCAAGAAATCTTGGCTTATCCTGATTACGGCCTCCCGTTCATCTTGTACACCGATGCCAGCAATGTGGGCCTGGGTGCAGTCCTGTCCCAGGTACAAGATGGAAAGGAGAAGGTGATCGCCTACGCCAGCAGGAAGCTCCGGCCAACAGAAGAACCCCTAGAATTACAGCTCCTTCAAGCTCAAGTTCTTTGCCCTCGTGTGGGCGATAACAGAAAGGTTTAAACATTACCACGCGGCGGCGAAGTTCACTGCCTACACGGACAACAACCCATTAACACATCTGGATACGGCTAAGCTGGGCGCCCTGGAGCAGCGGTGGATGGCTCAACTGTCCAATTACGACTTCACCATCAAGTACAGGGCTGGCTGCAAGAACACCAATGCGGATGCGCTGTCTCGGATGCCACACTTGCCCGATGAAAGGATGGAGGAAGACAGCCTGGAGGAGATCAAGCTACCCGCATTCCATCAGCCACATGGTGAGAAGCCTTGCGTTAGCCAACAGCAGGCGAACCTTGACCTGCTGCCCAGCCAGGGGTGGCAAGAAGCCCAGGATCAAGAAACCAGCAGTTCAGCTGGTCAAAACAATGATTGCCCAGGGTTCTTCCAGGATGAACCCCACAGCCTCCTCCGAAGCTCAGCGGTTGTGGAAAGAGAGAGACCGTCTGTACCTGCATCAGGGGAAGCTGTATAGGGAGTTGATCAACCCAAAGACCCATGAGAAAGTTCGTCAGCTGGTGGTGCCCCAGGCATGCGTACCCAAGGTCCTGCAAGCCTACCATGATGGCGCATGACACTTTGGCTGGAAGAAGCTGGAGATGCTGCTGAGGGAGCGGTTTTACTGGAGTGGGATGCAAGAGTCCGTGGAGGCCTGGTGCCGAGAGTGTGGTCCCTGTACGCTGAGAAGACGGGACGAAGCCAGACAGAAGGCCCCGCTACAGCCGATTGTCACCCACCAGCTGCTAGAGTTGGCCCCCTTGGACCATTTCAAGCTCATGCCCAGCCGAAGCGGGTACACCTATGGCCTGACTATTGTCGACCACTACTCAATATTCATGGTGGTTGTTCCCGTTAAAGACTTGACAGGCCGCATCGCAGCCAGAGCTTTCCAGGCCTACTTTTGCCAGCCGCATGGCTACCCCGAGAAGGTGCTCACAGAACAGGGCCCGGCCTTTGAAGCAGAGGTGTTCCAGGAGTTCTGCCACTTGTATGGGTGCAAGAATATCCGGACCACGCCCTACCATGCCCAAACTAATGGGATGTGCGAGAAAATGAACCATCTGGTCCTTAACCTCCTCAAGACATTACCCCTGGAAGAATGGAATCTGTGGCCGGAGAAGCTGCCCGATTTAGTAGACATGTACAATAACATCCCCTGCAGCTACACCAAGTGCACCCCCGTGTACCTGATGAGAGCCCGGCCGGGGCGGCTGCCAGTAGATCTAGAAATGGACATAGAAGTGCCCAAAACTCTTCCTCCCACTGGCAACTGGGATGCCAAGTGACAGGCACAGTACCGATGGATCCAAGAGTACGTGGAAAGGAATCTGCGTAAAAAAAAAAAAAAAAAAAAAGAGCAGCGCTTCAACAAGTAGGCTCAAGCTGCCCCTTTGGACCTAGGGATGTGGTGCTGAAGTGCAAATGGAGAACACACAAGCTCGACAATCAGTGGGAAAGGACCCAGTACGTCATACAGCCAACTGGATGGGAGAACGAGAAGAACTACTTGATTAGTCGCGACCAGGGGAACACTACGGCCACTGTTTTCAGGGATCACCTGAAGAGATGCCCGGGTCCCCTGAGACTGGTAGATGAGGTCCCTGTGCCCACGCCGAGCGAGTAGGAGAAAAAAAAAAAGGGTGATCCATACAGTGATGGGTGACTTTCCAGCTGACAGGCCTACACAGAACAGCACGGTGATTGTTCCTTTGATAATGTTCCCACAACCAGTGGAAGAAATGGAGCCGGAGATACCCGCCAGTGAGCCGCCCAGGGATGCACCTACACCACGCCCCCACAGGTCTCTACCCGCCATACCTGACACTCGGGAAGAGGGACTGGCTGTCCCCTCTCCCCCATTGCCTCCACCAGAAGGTGTTGGGCCTAGGAGGTCCACGCACCCTAATCTAGGTCAGCCCCCGCTTAGATACAGGGAAACTGCCATCTAGGGGTGCAACATGTTGATTGGCATTCATACATCTATTTACACAATCACCTGAGACTCTCACCTGATTCTAAGACATTTGAGCAAGGTAGCGGATCCCGGCTCCCATACTGCCTGTCCCCGTTGGGACTTTGTTGATTCCCGCTGTTTGACCCCCGTTACTGCCCGTTTAAATGAACATGGCCGAGAACTTTCCAGGCCACCCAATAACTTTTGGGTTTGTAAATAGTCCCGGACCACCTTTCCCGTCCTACGGTCTCTGGAGAGGCTGGTTGGAGGAAGGACCTGCGGTAGAGGAGGCCGAGGTCCTGTCACCATGCAGACCGGTGACTACCCTCCAGATCAGGGGTCCCCTGGATGTGGGGCCTCTGAGACACTGCCGGGTAAGGTACTTTTTACCCGGCCCGTGTGGGCAATACCCGGACCTGAACCCGATTCCTGGACTTGGGAAAAGGGGTGCTGACCTGTTTTTAGAGGCAGCATCAAGGTTTAGGTTTGCTTGGGTGGGCAAATGAAAGAACCCGTTCCCGGTATAATAAAAATGTTCCGTAATGTTTAAGCAAAATAAGTCAAGGGATGAATCCTACACCTTCATAATGAAAATATGTTATTATATTTGTAAATGTTTTAAAACTTTTATCTTTTTCAGTTACAAAATAAACGGTGGTGGTCGGACAGCCCGCGGACGGTCTGTAGTTCACCAAGGGGGAGTGTGACGCCCTGGACTAGCCAGGTAGTCCCTCAAAAAGGTGTCAGCCAACCATTAAAACCTAGTCACCTTGCTCAGTGCTTGATGAACACACCAGGGGGGCGGAGCCAGGCTGTTGGCCATGCCCACTGAGGAGTTCAGAGGGCTGAGGCAGGAAACACAATGAGTTGTAGTCAGATCAGTGATAGTGTTGAGCAGTGGAGGAAGTCAGGCCTGTAGGACAGGTCTGTGACAGTCTGATAGGTGCCGGGGTTGGAACCTGGGCACCTTTGGCTAGGAGGCAAACGGTGGCCTTAGCCTGCAGGAGCTGGGAAGACGGCTCGGTGGAACCGTGGTGGATCGGGACAGTGTAGAGGCCCGCCGGTACCGACCCGAGGAACCAACTCGGAAACTGGAGCACGCAGGGGGGTACTCCGACCCTGAAACAAGGTCCAGAATCCACTGGACTGAGTTAATTAACTGATTGCGGTCTGGACTATAGGTCCTTTCCCACACAAATCCCGACTGAAAACAACAGTCCACCGAGGGGAATAGAAAGCCACCGCACACGCAGAGAGATCCCACGGGCCAGAGTCTGCGGGCAAAAGGGCTCTCCCAACATTCACAAAGCCGGGGAGCGGACTCCCGTCGCTGAAGCGCAGGCAGTCCACAGTTAAACAACACGGTGCAGGAGAAAGGCCAAGACCACTGAACCGGGTGGGGGACCAGACGCAGCCAGCTGCGGGCACCGACCACCATCAACTTGGTTTACCAGAGACTTGTGTGTGTCAATAACAGTGAGTACAACAGTGCCATCCGGCCGCGCACCGCCCTGCACCGCCCAGCTATCCCCAACGGGTCCCGGGGCCACCATCCCTGCCCATGGAGGGGTTAACAACTTGCCATATAAACATCTCCCCGGGGGCCCCGTAACTGCAGTGATGGTGTCTACCTCCACCACATCTCGTGGGTGGCGTCACGAACTCAAGCGCAGCTCCGGCCGTGCACCTACCTAACCCCCACCAAAAGCGCCAGCATCCCCCTTGCAGAGCGAAGTGACCCCGGGTCCAGAGGCGCTCGAGCCACCCACTAACGAGCCCGGATCCAAGCGGCTCGGCTGCACCCGAGCGCGGGGCGTTACTGAAGCACTCCAAGAAAAGTTTTAATTTCTTAGTCCCTAGTGCAATCACCATTTTTTACTGATATCAGCCCTGTTCATTCCTTTTCTATATCTTGTGATCACATTTCAGCTCAGATCAGCATACAGAGTCATACAACATCTGATCTGTGTGGATCACAAGATTAATTTCTTAATATAATCCCATACAAAAGGTTCTCAATAAGATTAAACTGAGAAAGCGACTTCTGGTCAAGACAAAAAATGCTGTGAGAAACAGTTAGTTTGAATTGTGGCCACGTGTAAAGAAGAGAATAATAACATAGCTGATATCATGAGTAGAGATGAGCCACCCCCCTAGTGTTCTAGTTTGGTTCGTCGAACGGCTGGTCAGTTCGGCGAACACCTTCGAACCCCTTTGAAAACAATGGCAGGCAAACACAAACACATGCAAACACATAGAAAACATCTTCTAAGGTGTCCAAAAGGTGACAAACAACTCACAAGACATCACAATCACATGGAAAGTGACAAGTACATATACTGATGCTGAAACAAAAGAACCGGACGAGTAAAAGGAGGAGGAGACACAGATATAGGTATGTCATGCCCTTCTAAAATCGTCTAAAACACAGCAAGTAGACTCCAACCAGAGTCTCCCTTTCTTCTAAAAATGTAGCCACAGACACCACTTAAGTGGCATCACTTGTCCCCAGTTGCAAACTTGACAGGTTGATTTGCATGAAGCACATTCAAAAATCCACAAGCATTTACTCTTCCCAGGATGACACAGGGGTAGAAAAGTCCTTGCGGATCCATGACTTGTTCATCTTGATGAACCTTAGTCTGTCCACATTGTCACTGGACAGACGCGTGCGCTTATCTGAAAGCACACACCCAGCAGCACTGAAGACATGTTCCGAGAGAACGCTGGCTGCGGGACCCGACAAGATCTCCAAGGCGTAAGTGGCAAGCTCAGGCCATTTTTCAACATTGGTAGCCCAAAGTGAGCAAGGCTCCAGTTGCAGTCATGGCATCTATATTCACTTGGAGATACTCCTGTATCATCCTCTCCAGCGATTGACTATGCATCAGACTTCTTGTCTCTTGTGGCCTGCAAAGGATGGCCTAAAAAAATCATGAAACGATTCAATAAAATTGCTGTTACCACCAGATATGGTGTTGCTGGTACGGTTTGACTGATGTTGACTCGACAGTCCCATGGTTGGCAAGTTACAACTCTGTGCACCACTGGTGTTTAGTGGAAAAGCCGAGCTAAGATTGCATAACAGCTTCTGCTGATACTCCTGCATACGTGTGTCCCTTTCTATGGCTGGAATTATTTCGGCAAATTTTGACTTGTACCGGGGATCTAAGAATGTGGCAACCCAGTAGTCAGCATTACTTCTAATTCGGACAATCCGAGGGTCATGTTGTAGGTAGTGCAGCAAGAAGGCTCTCATGTGTCTTGCGCATCCATGCGGACCAAGTCCTTGCTGTGTTTGTGTCGGCGAGGTGATAGCCTTGCTTCCTTCCTCTGACATCTCCCCCCAACCTCGAACAACTGAAATTTGACCAAGGTCTTCTTCATCTGCTGTCTACCATGCCCATTGACAGTTCGTCCTCCATTTCTTCCTGGGCTCCTGCACCTTCCTCAACAGTTTGGCTGCTACCATGCGCCCTTGTTAATCCCTCTCCCCCACCATCCCATGCCTTCGCCTTGGAGATGCTGAATGTCTGGACCTTGTAGATCTTGATATCCCTTCCGCATATGAATCCTCCTCTACTTCCTCCCCTTCCTCTTGTCCCACCACCTGACTCTGAATAGTGTTTAGCGTGTGCTCCAGCATGTAAATGACTAGAATTGTCATGCTGATAATGGCATTGTCAGCGCTAAACATCTTCGTCGCCATGTCGAAACTGTGCAGAAGGGTGCATAGGTCCTTGATCTGAGACCACTTCAGCCGGGTGATCTGCCCCACCTCTGCATCTCATTGGCCCAGGCTATATGTCATAATGTATTGCACCAGGGCTCTGTGGTGCTGCAACATGTGGAGAGTAGAGTTGAGCGATGTTCCAGGTTCGCCAATTTCATGGTCGAGTGATATTTTGGGGGGTGCTCGAGATCGAACTCGAGCTTTTTGCTAAATGCTCGACAGTTCGAGTTAGGTTCGAGAACGGTTCGAACACCATAAACGTGGTTTTTCACAGTAATGCTATGTGCACATGTTGCTATCTGCATGCGTCCTGCATCCCCAGCACAATCCCTCTCCCTTTCCTACTCACCGATCACGGGTGTCTCGCTCCACGTCTGTCACAAATCTGCGGCATCTTTTCCTCTTTAGAAAATGGCTGCCACTTAGTCAATTAGTTATTCCGTGCTTTCCCCGCCCACCGGCACCTATGATTGGTTGCAGTCAGACACGTCCCCAAGCTGAGGGACAGCTGTCTCACTGCAACCAATCACAGCCGCCGGCGGGCGGGTCTATATCGTGCAGTAAAATAAATAAATAAATAATAATAAAAAAAATGCGGTTCCCCCATATTTGATACCGGCCAGGATAAAGCCACATGGCTGGAGGCTGGTATTGTCAGGATTGGGGGAGCCCGTAGGTGCCTGCTGTACCTGGCTAGCATACAAAACATGGCGAAGGCCACATAATTTTTTTGGGGGGCAAAAAACTCCTGTATACAGTCTTGGATGGAGTATGCTGAGCCTTGTAGTTCTGCAGCTGCTGTCTGTCTGTATGGAGGAGAGCAGACAGCAGCTGCAGAACGACTAAGCTCAGCATGCTCCATTCACTAGTGTATGCAGGAGAGCAGACAGCAGCTGCAGAACTACAAAGTTCAGCATACTCCATCCAGGACTGTATGCAGGAGTTTTTTTGCCCACCAAAAAAAATGACGTCTGACTCGCCATATTTTTGTATGCTGAAATTACAAGTAATCCCTAATCCCTAAAGCGCTGTGTAGAGTGCGCTGTATGTCTATAGCGCACACAGCAGCAGCAGCGGGAGTGGTGACTGTCACCCACCCGCAGCAGAGAGATAATGGCGGCGACGGGGAAAATGGCCGGGTCTTATAAGGCAAGGACATGTGACATGCACAGCATATGACACATGCCCTTGCTTGTCTGGCAAAAATCCACTTTGCTGTGTGTGTGTCTGTTATTTGCTGACAGCCTGGCCCGCCCCACTGTATGCGCGGTTATGCGCCATTCTTTTAGCACTCAGCAGCACTGATCTAAACCCCGTCCCCCCCCCGCACACTATACGCTGAATTTTGATAATATGATTCACAGTGACTCACACTATTACAGTAAAAAGCCAGCTAGTAATTAGCTATGCTTTTTGGTGACTGAACCGTTCTCGAACGTAACTCGAACTGCCGAACTTTAAGCAAATCGTTTGAGTTCGTCGAATGACTCGAACACCCCCCAAAATTACTTGAACATGAAATTGGCGAACCGTTCGACTCAAACATTGCTCAACTCTACTCTCTGCCCACAATCCACTGCCCTCTCCGGTCCCTGTTCCTCTTGTCCTGCTCCGTGGCCCCTGGGTCGCCTGCGCACTTCCATCTGTACCCCATGCCCTCCATCGCAGGAGTGCCGATGTCCCGCTGCTGCCACCTCCTCCTAGCTGCCCGGCCTGTCCTTTTGCTCCCGAGGTCCAAGCATGTGCGGTAGTGTGCTTAGGGCACTGCCTCCCCTTTTCTTAAAGGGTCAGCGTGACCTAATCCAGAAGCTCCTTCTTATTAGGAGGTGCCTGTTAAACATGTCCCACAAGCTAGTCTGCCCGTGCTACTTGTCAGATGTGTGCTCTAACCTGCATTCCGCATTGGTCTGTGACTCTGTATCTGTTATATTTCGTTGTACCCGTTTACCCACTTGTAACCATCCTGTGTTCTCCAGTCCCTGCAAGCTCCTACCGCTTGCCTGTGACCACCAGTACCAGCCTGTTCCAGACTGCACCAGCCTCTACCTAATTTGCTTCGGTTCCTGGTCTTCGTCCCAGGGTATCTACATCTCCTGGGGGTGCCTCCTAGTGGTCACTCATCCCGTGTGTACCTGCTTCCTCCTTCAGTGATTATTGTGAAGACTTGGGTCCATTCCTGGGGACCAGTAAATGATATCTTGGACCAGTGGACACTTCCTCTTGCTCTGGATTCCCGGGTGTGAGAAGCACATGGCAAGTAACACTCAGAATGGAGTACCCCAATGCGAAGTTCCAACCCCTGTAAACACTCCTTGAAGAACCCTTGGGAGAGGGGTGGTGACTAGATGGCAAAAATCCATATAGTACTGGGTAATTTGTCAACCCTTAACCAGAGGAGCGAGCAAACTGTTAATCGATAATATTGACCATGTCACACACACCACATACCCAGATAATGAAGTAAAATGTTAAAATTTCATTTACCAGTAAATATTTTTTTCACCATTGAAGGCAATGAGAAAGTGCAAAAATGTTATGTATGAACATAGTATAAAGGGTAGAGGAGGGGGTTTTATTTTTTTTTCCTTTATTTGCCTTATATGCAAGTCACTAAACAGGAAAGAATATTTCTTACCATTTTTTCCTGTAAAATCCACTTTATCCTTAATTTTGTATGTTTTATTGTCAGTTCGTAAAAGTTGCTTAATACTCTCTAAGCATTGTTCCCATAGGTGACCTGGGAGTTAAAGATGTGTCCAAGCATCTTCCCCATGCTGTGCCCATTCCATTTGACTCCTGTTTCCATCCATTTCAGCAATTTTTATGCCCCCCTCCAAACATCCTGGGAGGGTCTTACACATAAATGCTTGGGTTTCCCATTGACTTCCCTTATACTCATTACTTGAGACTTACACCGGAGCATTACGACTTGGTCTTTTTAAGTACTGAACACCTTAGCATTTTAGTGCTCGCTCATCACTAAAAACTAACATTGCCAACCATAACAACACATTTCCCACATAATGTCATAACATTTCCTATTGAAGCTCAATGAGAATTATCAGAAAATAACGTGGAATATCCCCAAAATTTACAAACACGGAACAAGTGCATTAACTTCTTGTCATTTAAATCAAACAATAACATAAGGGATTTTCCATTTGTTAAAAGTCAACCTGTCATAATATTGAAATGTCTATTTCAAAAGGCACAATAAGAACTCACCTTAAAAAGATTTTAGTGCTTAGTCTGTCAGCAGATGGCATCCATGTAACTGGCGTCCATGTTCTAGAAAAGCATTTTGCAGAATGCATTATTTTCAGTTGATTACTGCCAATAAATGTAAATGATAGATAATTTGAGTATACAATTGGAAAATAATAATGTTCTATTCTTAGTGGTAAATCTAGTTGTATGTTCCTAGCTATTAGCCAGTTATGTATTTATCGAGATGTACATAAAAAAAAATACTGCAGAGAACTAACAATGTCAAGATTTCCCATCAATATAAGTCACATTGGCTAAGTAGAACTCAGTTTCGAGGGGAACTCCGGGGAAATAAAAAAAAAATATATATATATTGTACTGTTCCTGCGCTCATACACCATAAAGATGGGATGCCCAGTGCAGTTCTATTATTCTCATAACACCTGTAAATCAGTGTAACAGGAGCTGCTCTTCACTGCACCCCCTCCCCTCTGGGATTTGACCCCTTTAATTCTATGCAAAAAGTGATATTTCATTTGAAAATGAATTACAAAATGTAATTATGATCTATACATGGTATAACATTGAAATAATTATAAAGCTTAAATAGAAAATATATAAAAATGCAATATTTCTGCAAATATAAGGTTAACCTCAAGTTCTATAGCAGTGCCTTATTGAAAGCATAGTGATTGAGAGGAAATGAACCTGTCATAGGTATCTGCACAGAATTATATAGTCACCATTCACTATACTGAGAGCGGCAGCTGTAATCACCACCTGCCACTTTAATTGACAGCTTGCTCTGCAGCATGTATATGCTGAGCGAGCACTAATATTCTGAAGCATTTTTCTGAAGACCTCCACAGGAAGGCTGGGGCGCAGGAAAAGTGTTGAGATGGCTGAAAACAGCACTGAAAAGAAATGGGACAGCTTGGGGAAGATGCCTGAATGCACTTCTGACTCCCTGGTCCCTTCTTGGAAGAATGTTGTCAGAGTAATAGGCTGTGTGCACATTTTGTTTTCTATGTGTTTTTGAGTGCAGATTTGCCACAATAACTGAATGGAATCCTTCAAAGTCAATGAGAACCCTGAAGTGTCATGCAGACCCTGGATATTTTTGGAGCATGTCAATTAGTTCATCAGTTTTGCAGCATATTTAAACCCATTGACTTCAATGAAGTCATTTGAAAATGCTAAAAAAAGGAAAGTGAAAAATGCATGCAAAAAAGCATGGAAAACACCGCTGAATTTTTCCTACCAAGAGATGCAGAAATGGTGCAGAAATTTCTGCAACCAAATACTCAACGTGTGCACATACCCTTATAGTGCTGTTATAGGTATAATGCTGCTGTAACATAAAAATAAATGTTCTTTTCAGGGCTATAGATTTTCTTTTCCCTATTAATACCAGAAGTTTTGAAAGTTTATATTATATACTTTATTTAAAATGCATAAGGCTTGTGGTTTAGGATGGGGAAGTGGATGTGCTGCTGATGGTTGCACACAGAAACCGAGGCCATGGGTCAGGTAAAACTGTGCCTGCTGAGGGGGCACAACAAACATGCTGATCCACCAGACCTTTCTTCCAGTCCAACTTTGCAGGGGGGGCACAGGACACCACTCTTGTAGCCTGAACAGTGTGACTAGGTAGTCGGTTGGATGTCAAATAATGCTCCAGTATGTTTACCAGCACCATCCAGTCTCCCACATGGTCCAGTCTCACTAGCCAAGAATCTGAACCACATAATCCTCACCCTGATCCTACTTCCTACATGGAGTTTCCTAGGAGATAATTGATTCCACAATTGGACACTTCCAACAGCACTTTAATTTATTTCTTCTGGTCTAGCATGTTTCAAGAGGGACATGAAAAGATCATGCATTTGTGCAGCCACAGTTACAAGCAGATGACGTTGGGGAGCAGAGATTAGTGTTTCAAGAGATAGATGAAAATGAGATTGTTGCAAAAAAGCGTTGTTAAGTCAACAATTCAGGAGGATCAGAGTGCTGAAGAAGAAGTCGAGGTGGGGGACAATGAAGTCATTGACCCAACCTGGGGAGGTGCCATGCAGAGTAAGGACGCAAGGACAGATACGCTGAGAGGGAGGGATCCAGAGACACCACAACAAGCAGGAAGAGGCAGTGGGGTAATCAGAGGGAGAAGGCGGGCAACTGTTTCCCATAGCAGCCACACACGGCAAGTTCCCAGGACAAGGGTTAGGTGTTTTCCAGTCTGGCACTTTTCTAAAAAAAAGTCTGGATGAGAAAAGAATGGTCATTTGCATCCAGTGCCATACCAAGATCAGCAGGGGCCTGACCACTATCAGCCTGACCACCACCAGCATGCCCAAGCACGTGTCAACAAAGCACCTACCTGGGTGGGCCAATTGCCTGGGTACACAATCAGTGGCTATGGGTGACACAACTGCCTCTCCCCTTGTTCTATGTTCTTGCTAATCTCCTGTCCAGGATAAAGGCATGGATGCCTCTTGCCATGCACCTGTCGTTGCACATTCGCAAGCACAATTAACTATCCCGTCTCATTCTTTTTCCCAGTTCAGCACTCAGCTGTCCCTACCACAGGTCTTGGAATGCAATCATAAATACCCAGTCACTCACCCAAGGGAGAAAAAAAAACTAACAAGCATATTTTCAGACTGCTTGTCCTGGAAAGGTTGCCATTTAGGCTTAAGGACACTGAAGATTAGGAAAGAAAGGAATGAGCCCAGCACCAATTCAATAAAATATAAAAAAAATGTCTTTTATTGGTATCCAGTTAAAATAATGTCGGGGAACTCACTGTACAAAAATATGTATAGCAGGTGAAACTTTACGCGTTTCGGCCGAGAAAATTATTTAAAATCAAAAGAGTCCTTAGTCATAAGACTAAGGACTCTTTTGATATTTTTTTTTATATTTTATGGAATTGGTGCTGGGCCCATTCCTTTCTTTCCTAATCTTCTGTTACACGCACCGGTATGGACTGACCGGCAGGCCTCGTGCACCTTGGACGGGAGTATGGACTCTAATAACAGGTGAGCTGGATACACTTTCTGCCTTTAAGGACACTGAGTCTTCCTTCAACCATCATGGATGCAATTGTTCCCCGGTACTTGGTCAACCTCCAATGGTGAGGTTGGACTTAGCTGCCAGTAGACACCAGGTACCACTCCAGGCCAGTTCCTGGACTGTATCAGATGACCCCAGGCAGTATCAGTATGAGGCAGGACAGGATCAGGATCACAGGAAGGGTGGATTCTGGTACTGGTTCAAATGGGACGGCTGGTGCAAACAAAACAAGTTTGGGTTCAGGTGCAGAGTTTGGGGAATGGCAAGACAGGTTTAAATTCAGGTGAATACAAGGTCACTGGAACGTGACAACACAATAGCAGGTGCAAAACACAGTAGACACAGAAGTTTCTCAGGCGCTTCCCTATAGAGAATCCTACCTTAAATAGCTAGTGCCTCCCAGCCACAGACTGGGGACACTTCAAGAGTATGGTTACTGCCCAGATTTCCCTCGTTCTTAATTTTTTGAGGGTCATTAGGTCGCCCTCACTCTTATTTTATGGAAGCTCATCAGGTGGCTCTTGATCTTAATTTTTAGATGGTCCTCAGGCTGCCCTCACACTTAATTTCTAGAGGGTCATCATGCAACCATTGCTCTTACTTTTTCCAGGGTTTGTATGTTGCCCTCCTTCATAATTTTTTCAGGATGTCTATGAGTCTTACCTGTACAATTCTTTTACATATATTGATGTATAAGGCTTTACCAATCTAAAAATCCCATTGCTTAAAAATTAGAAAAAAAAAGGTTTTCTGAGGCCCTCCTCTACATGTCTTATAGGGTGTCTCGCAGTCCCCTCTACTTTTTGGAAGCCCTTCCACTTAGTGCAAAGGCTTTATGAGCCTAGGAGTCCCACTATCTAATAATGTTAACAGAATGTGTATGAGGCCCTCCTTTATGTCTAATACATTGTGTATTGGAGTATATTTCCCCCTCTACTATGTCAACTACTGTGGTCATAGGCGATGATGAAATATGGTGAGAGATGGCCTAGCTATTGAGGGATGGAGAAGCCATTTTTTTCCTCTCTTTATAGTTTTGCCCTATATACAAGTCTTTAAGATATTAGATACTGTTTGAGTCTAGTGCATGGTACAAAGGGAACACAGTAGACACAAGTTAGTAACAGAGTTCTTGTATTACTTCATAGAAGTAGGTGCACAGAACAGGAGAATGTTTAAACACATTTGCAGGATGCAGAAACTGAGAACAAGGAGAACAGAAATAAATCCTCAAAGTTCAGCAGATACCTCGAGTAATATTTCTGAGTCACTCATACTTGCCTTGTAAATGTCGGAAGACACAAGCTGTAGCGATCCGAAGCAGAGGGCAGTTCAGGTAGCTGAAGAATTAGGATACTGGCAGGTAGTAAGGAGAACCTCTTGTGGAACAAAAGCCGTCCGTAAGGTAGTCAGTCCAAAAAATTCAGGAGGCGAGGTTACAGACGGGCTGCAAAACAGGATTCAGAAGCACTGATCTAACAGCTGAGGCTCCTTAAGTAGGCAAGTAGCAGAAAACAGGGTGGGAACATAGATGCTGAGGACTCCATACTTTGAGGGCAAGGTAGATGCAGGAAAACAGGAAGCAAGATGACTGACGGAAAAGACCAGATCAAAGCAAAAAGGTCTGAAAATCTCACAAAGTCATACAGGAAAGAATATTTCCTAACATATTTTTCCTGTAAAATTAATTTTAGCATTGGTTTTGTATGTTTTATTGTCAGTCCATAAAAGTGGAGTAAGGTAATAAACCCTGTCTATATGACTCTAATCCAAAACTACTTTTCCTTCATTTGATGCAGGTAACAGCAGTTTTACTAAAATTAAGGACAGTATATAGCCCTGGAAAGGACTTTTGTTTTTAGGTTGCAGCAGCAGTATAAGTGCAGAAGGACTGCAAGCCAATAAACCCTGCCTATATGATTCTAAAGCGGGCTTTACACGTAACGACATCGCTAACGAGATGTCGTTGGGGTCACGGAATTCATGACGCACATCCGGCCTCGTTAGCGTCGTCGTTGCGTGTGAAACGCAAGAACGACATGTTAACGATCGAAATTACTTAAACTGTTAAGACCGCTTTATACGCTGCGACATCGCTAAAGCGATCTCGTTGGGGTCATGGAATTTGGGACGCACATCCAGTCGCACTAGCAATGCCGTTGCGTGTGACACCTATGAGCGATTTTGCATCGTCGCAAAAACGTGCAAAATCGTTCATCGGTGACATGGGGGTCCATTCTCGAATATCGTTGCTGTTCCAGTAACGATGTAGTTCATCGTTCCTGCGGCAGCACACATCGCTGTGTGTGACACCAAAGGAACGAGGAACCTGTCCTTACCTGCATCCCGTCCGCAATGCGGAAGGAAGAAGGTGGGCGGGATGTTCATCCCACTCATCTCCGCCCCTCCGTTTCTATTGGGCGGCGGTTCAGTGACGCTGCTGCGATGTCGCTGTGACGCTGAACGAACCGCCCCCTTAGAAAGGAGGCGGTTCGCCGGTCACAGCGACGTTGCAGGGCAGGTAAGTAGTGTGACGGGTCCATGCGATGTTGCGCACCATGGGTAGCGATTTGCCCGTGTCGCACAACCGATGGGGGCGGGTACCCACGCTAGTGATATCGGTCACGATATTGCAGCATGTAAAGCGGCCTTTAATCGTTGTCCAGTCGTTCCTATCATGATTATCGTTGCTGCTGCAGGACGCAGGTTGTTCGTCGTTCCTGCGGCAGCACACATCGCTATCTATGAAAACACAGGAATGAGGAACATCACCATACCTGCAGCCACTTGCAATGAGGAAGGAAGGAGGTGGGCTAGATGTTTGGCCCGCTCATCTTGGCCCCTCCGATTTTATTGGGCGGCCGCTTAGTGACGTCGCTGTGACGCCGAACAAACCGCCCCCTTAGAAAGGAGGCGGTTCGCCGGCCACAGCGACGTCGCTAGGCAGGTAAGTATGTGTGACTGTTCCTAGCAATGTTGTGCGCCAAGGGCAGCGATTTGCCCGTGACGCACAACCGACGGGGGCGGGTGCTTTCACCAGCGACATTGCTAGCGATGTCGCTGTGTGTAAAGCCCGCTTAATCCTAAATGATTCCTCGTTCACCAGCTACCCCTAAACTAAATGCTGGTAATAGTAGTTTTAGTAAATAAAAGACACTGAGTAGTCCTGGTTTTACACTGGTTTTGCTGTTTTACTAGAATAATGTTCAGTAATTAGCCCTGAAAACTAATTTTGGCTTTAGGTTGCAGCAGCAGTACAAGTATAGAAGGACTGTACAACAGTAGACCCTGCCTATATGCCTGCTCTAATCCAAAACTATCCCCTGTAGATCAAATCTTGCTGAACTGCAGTGTGATAAGCATCTTGCTCCTGGGGTCTAATATAAGACCTAATGACTCAATGCAGCTGGCCAATCACAGTAATGCCAGCACCCAACGTGTGCATGGCATTATCTGTATGAAAGGCAATCCATGCATGGTGATTGCCTGTGTAAAACTAGCGAAACAAGGTGGGGACTCAAGCATGGTGTTCGAGCACCCGCCATACTCGATCTAGTAAAAATGTGCCACCACCAAAGTTTAAGAGCCATGCGATCGAAACACGTCTGATGTGCGGCATAAGCGTTGGATTTTTTTCCAAGTCCTGGAGATGGTATACACATAATGGAAAATATTTGATTGCACTGAAATTGTATGTTTTAAAGTTTTTGATTAAAGCTGGATTTTTTACTGAAATTGGAATCGGAAGCTGGATCATTTACCTTTTCACCAGTAAAAGTAGCGAAACATACAAGGTGGGGACTCAAGCATAGTGTTCGAGCACCCGCCATACTTGATCTAGTAAAAAACGTGCCCTAGCACCTTGATGCTCGATTGTGTATTGAGCAGTGGTGAGCACGATTAGGCATCACTAGTGCAGAACAACCTGTCAGTAGAAGTGTTGAGGAGAAAGCAAATAAATCAAATCATAGATGCTCCTAAATTACGTTTTGGGTAATGATTAAAAATGACACAGAGAAAAAGTATTGAACACACTTACTAAAATGTAATGAATACTTCATACTAAAGCCTAAACTTTGTTGGTAATAACAGCTTGAAGACGCCTTATATATGGAGAAACTAGTTGCATGCATTGCTCAGGAGTAATTTTGGTACATTCTTCCACAAAAACACTCTTCAAATCCTCGACTCATTCTATGAACTCTGAGCTTTGGTTTGTTCCATAAATTAGAATTACTGTATTCAGGTCAGGTGATTGGCTGGGCCTTTTTAGCTCTTTAATTTATTTCCTTTAACCCCTTAACGACCGCGGGCCGTAAAATTACGTCCTAAATGACATAATCTTACTGCCCGCGGTCCTCCGGCGGCAGCATGCCGCGATCGGCACACATCTCAGCTGATTTTCACAGCTGAGATGTGTGCCTGCTAGGCACGAGCAGAATCGTTATCTGCTCGTGCCGATTAACCCCTTATAATGGCGCTGTCAATACATGACAGCGCCATTATAAGCGCAATCGCGGTAAAGTTTTACTTACCGCCGAAACCGGAAGTCACGTGACGCGATCACGTGACTCCCGATAGTTGTCATGGTAGTACAGGGTCATGTGATGACTCCTGTACTACACATGAATTGGTTTCACTTTCGCTGTGCCCGGGGCACAGCAAAAGAGAAAGACAGCGTATCTGCTGTTTACAGCCTTCCAGCTGTGATCAGCAGATACTGCAGAGCGATCGGAATGCTGATCGCAATAGCCCCCTAGGGGGACTAGTAAAATAAAAAAAAAAAGTAAAAAAATAAGTTTTAAAAAATTAAAAAAAAACAAAAAAACCTAAAAGTTCAAATCACCCCCCATTCGCCCCATTGAAAATTAAAGGGTTAAAAAAATAAAAAATATACACACATTTGGTATCGCCGCGTTCAGAAACGCCCGATCTATCAAAATATAAAATCAATTAATCTGATCAGTAAACGGCGTAGCGGCAAAAAAATTCCAAACGCCAAAACGACGTTTTTTTGTCGCCACAACTTTTGCGCAAAATGCAATAAGAGGCGATCAAAACGTAGCATCTGCGCAAAAATGGTACCGTTAAAAACGTCAGCTCGAGACGCAAAAAATAAGCCGTCATTGAGCCTAAGATCCCGAAAAATGAGAACGCTACGGGTCACGGAATATGGCGTAAAACGTGCGCCACTTTTTTCGGACAAACTTCCGATTTTTTTTTAACCCCTTATATAAAAGTAAACCTATACATGTTTGGTGTCTACGAACTCGCACTGACCTGAGGCATCACACCCACACATCAGTTTTACCATATAGTGAACACAGTGAATAAAATATCTCAAAAACCATAGTGCTATCGCACTTTTTTTGCAATTTTTCAGCATTTGGAATTTTTTTGCCATTTTCTAGTACACAATATGGTAAAACTGATGGTTTCATTTAAAAGTACAGCTCGTTCCGCAAAAAATGAGCCCTCACATGACCATATTGACTGAAAAATAAAAAAGTTACGTCTTTCAGAAAAAGAATGGCGAAAAAAAAAAACGGAAAGCGAAAAATCGGCCGGTCGTGAAAGGGTTAAAGCCGTTGAGTTTCATTGGTTGTGTGTTTGGGATCTTTGTCTTGCTGAAATGTCCACCATCATTTCATCTTCATCATCCTGGTACATGGCAGTACATTTTCATCAAGAATGTGTCAATACATTTGTCTATTCATGCTTAATCTAATTACATTAAGTGTGCCACTACTGTATGCTGAAAAACAGCCCCACACCATGATTTTTCCACCTTCAAACTTTACTGTTGGTATAGTGTTTTGGGGGTAATATGTAGTGACTTTTGACACCACAGTGTTTAATTTTGGTCTGATCTGACCAGACTATATTCTCCCAGTATTGCACAGGCTTGTTGAGGAAACTTAAAATGCCATTGAACATGCTTTTTCTTCAGCAATGGAGTCTTGTGTGCATTCAGGCCATGGAGGTTGAGTAAGTTTTATTTTCTTTGAAACAATTGTACCAGCTGTTTTCATGTCTTTCTGTAGCTCTCCACAAGTGGTCCTTGGCTCTTGGACAATTCTTCTGATAATTATTTTCACTCTTGTGTCTGAAATCTTGCGAGAAGCACCTGGTCGTGGCCAGATTATGGTGAAATGCTGTACTTTCCACTTCTGAATTATGGCCCCAACAGTGCTCACTGGAACATTCAGTAGTTTAGAAACTCTTCTGTAACCAATGCTACCAGTATTTTTTTCAATAATAAGGTTGCAAAGGTTTTGAGACAGCTCACTGGTTTTACTCATCAAGAGACGTTTCTTGAGTGGCACCTTGATAATGAGACACCTTTTTAAAAGCCATCAGTTAAACTAGTAGATATATTTTTTCACTAAGTGTCAGAATTCCTTTCTGATTACTGAAAGACTTCAGCTGGTGTCTTGGCTTTCCATAGTTTTTTTTATATCTCTCTTTCTTCATCTGTTCAATAGTTTTTCCCTGTGTCTTTTTCTCATTATTACACATAACTAGATATGAGCGAACCCGAGATTTAGTGTCCAGCCCAAACAACAGACTTTAAAAAAAAAAAAAAAACCTAAGGTGCATATGCAGGAGGTAGTATGGTTTGTAAAAATTATCTAGGAAGTCAGCAATATTGTCCAAAGTGTCCAGAATAAATGTCTAAAGAAGCATATCTACTGTATATATATTTTAAATAGTTTGTAGAGGATGCAAAATGCCAGGAAATTACAATTCCACTTCTAAATGGAGCCGTGCGTCTGGTTGAGACGTAATCATCACATGACTGCTCGCCAAACTCATTATTGATGGAAGTGTTCTGCCAGATGTGATGTAGAAGTCACATAGTCGCTAGCTATGCTAGGCGATAGAGCGAATCGCTTCATACTGTAACGCATCATCTGATGAGAGAACAACCCGTAATTCAGTGTGTGTCACCCCAGGGACGTCGATCCAGCTTCAGGGATGCCACAGAGTCTTCTTCTGTATATTGCAAACAGGTATGTCAGATTTTGTATGTTTCATGACGCCACTCACGGCTTGCGGTCAGGGATATGGATGACCGCCACTGCAGATTATATGAGCGTCTGGGGCTGATGGAGTCTACAGTCAGATGGTGTGGCCTCCCGTGAGTGAGGCAGGCCCCAGGGGCTCAGGTGTGTAGAAAAACGGGTTCTCCTTCCTTTCCTGACAACCTCTGCACTTTAGCTCCCAGCCCCTCTGCTCCACCTCTTGAAAAGATTTGAAAGCTAGCCCTCTCCAGAGACTACCCAAGGGTCCCCTCTAAAGGTGTGGGAGATCTGGTTGCTATGTGTCTGTGCGTACACCCCTCATTCTGGCCTTTAGGATTACCTAGAAGTACTGTCCCAGCAAGGGTGCAATACTCAGTGGTGCCTGACTAGGTCAGGGGCGCCACAAGTGCACTGTGCATTTCACTTGTGTGCATTCCAAGATGGGCGGAGTCACTAATAACAAAAAGAACATATGCATGACATATTAAGTATACTGTATCACAAAAGTGAGAGAGGGGAGCCAGCCCGATCTGAAAGTGGCATGCATCATATAAAAAGCGCAAATTCACAGATTTATTCCAACTGTACTATAATAAAAAATGAGATTTTTAGCATATTATTGATCAATTTTTTGAGCCACTCCTGCCACATCACGCAAATCTCAATAGAGGGATCCTACTCTATATTATGCATTTCATGTGCCATGCGACCTCGTAGATAAATTAAAAGCACAATCATATTGGAGCATACATGTCTGTAACCTATATATAATTGCTTCCATGTCACTACATTGGTCTGGTGGCTGACCACCACCGTGCCATGCACACCTGACCTTGGTTTGCAATATATTTCTCCTGTTGGTGGCTACTGACATTCAGCCGCCTCACCCTTTTCCACAGGCATTGCTAATTAAGCACCATACTTGGATCTAGTCCGTCCGTCTTTTTTTATGGTTGCTTGTCTGGCATTGTGAATGTCAGTTCTGACATTGTCCTGGCGTGTGTGGCGTTTGCTGCACATGCTGGGACCTGGGCTGACTTTTATCCGCAGTTGCCTCTTTTTGCGACATGGAAGTGGTTATATATATAGGTTACAGTTATGTGTGCTCCAATATGGTTCTGCTTTTAATTTATCTAGGAGGCCGCATGGCACATGAAATACATAATATAGAGTTGGACCCACCTATTGAGATTTGCCGTGACGTGGCAGGGATGGCTCAAAAAATTGATCAATTATTTGCTAAAAATCTCATTTTGTATTACAGTACAGTTGGAATAAATCTGTGAATTTGCACTTTTTATATGATGCATGCCACTTTCAGATCGTGCTGGCTCCCCCCTCTCTCTGTATTACATAAGTGAATACACCCTTCATATTTTTGGAAATATTTTATTATATCTTTCCATGGGTCATCACTGAAGATCTGACACTTTGATATAATGTAATGTAGTGAGTGTACAACTGCTATAACAGTGTAAATTTGCTGTGCCGTTTAAATAACTCAACACACAGTCATTAATGTCTAAACCACTGCCAACAAAAGTGAGTGCACCTCTATGTGAAAATGTCCAAATTGTGCCCAACTAGTCATTCACCCTCCCCAGTGTCATGTAACTTATTAGTGTTACAAGGTCTCAGGTGTGAATGGGAAGCACACTAAGGACATAGATTACTGGAACAATGTCCTGTGGTGTGATGAGACCAAGATAAGCTTATGTGTTTCAGATAGTGTCAAGTGTGTGTGGTATCTACTGAACTAGGTAAAAGGTAATTTTACGAATGTGAGATGTTAGGAGAGGTGCTACAACTGGTGCTGCTAGACAGTGAGCTTAGTTAGGGGTTTAATGCTAGGTAGCTGAGGTAGATAGGAAAATGAGTTTAGAATTGGGACATTCAATGTAGAAAAAGGTGTGTGGCACAAATCGGCACATTTCATGATAGAAATAGGGATTGGTACTTGTAGTGCCTGCTAAAGATTTCCCAGTGAAGCAGCTAAATAGGAATTACTATGTGTTACTTCCTGCTCAAAGTTATGCAAACACATTTATAGGTATTGCTAGTTAGCAGTGCCTGGCCTAAAGGTTGCTAGGGAAATATGTAAAAAGTGGTTCTTGGCAATTTTAATTGCCTGCTAAAAACTATGCAAACACATTTGTAGGTATTGCTAGTTAGCAGATCCTTGCCTAAAATGTTGCTAGAGAAGTATCTCAAAAAACGTTTTTTTGGCCATTTTAATTGCCTGCTCAAAATGAAGCAAAGACATTTATAGGTATCGGTAGTTAGCAGTGCCTGGCCTAAAAATTTGCAAGGGAAGTATATAAAACAACACCATTTTGCCAATTTTAATTGCCTGCTCAAAATTATGCAAACACATTTATAGATATTGCTAGTTAGCAGTGCCTTGCCGAAAAGTTGCTAGGGAAGGATATAAAAAGTAGTTCTTGCCATTTTTAATTTCCTGCTCAAAATTATGCAAACACATTTTTTCAGACTGTGGAATGCCCTACCACAAGAGGAGGTAATGACAGACACTACAACAGCTTTAAAAAAGGGCTGGATGATTTCCTCAGTACACACAACATTGTTGGTTATAAGTGACTTAGGTGTCAGGTTTCCGGGTTTTCCAGTTCTCTTTTGAAAGAGCTTGCCCTCGGTTAACATGGAGTTTGCTGTTCTGTTGCCCTACTTCCTGTCCAGCTGCTTAAAAGGCCGCCTCTAAGCCTAGTCCAGTGCCTGAGTATACTGCTTGCTGTGTGCTCCTGCTTTGCTGCTCCTATTTCCTGATTGTCATTTGGATCCTCCTGAAAGTCAACCGACACCGACTCTGGACTTTACCCAGTTTCATCAAGCTGTGCCCGGACTCCGTCTGCCGTCTTTGGTCAGCACTTCTGCCCGGTTCCTTCTGGTTCGTAACCACTCTGGACTATCATCCCGTACGGACACTTCTGGACTTTACCTCTTGCCCCTTGTGTCCCGGCTGCTGCGCATTTAGGCCTTCCGGGGTGATTGCCAGACAGTCCC
Source organism: Anomaloglossus baeobatrachus (assembly GCF_048569485.1). Lineage (NCBI taxonomy): Eukaryota > Metazoa > Chordata > Amphibia > Anura > Aromobatidae > Anomaloglossus > Anomaloglossus baeobatrachus. The sequence continues at coordinate 112,133,885 of NC_134356.1, read as the reverse complement.
TGTATAGGGGTTTGCTCTTGGTGGTCTCCCTGGGGGAGTCCGGTGCGTGGCCCCGGGAATTCCCTTCGCTCCGATCCGGGAAGGTATTTCGTGTGTTATTGTTCTACTGTGTTTGTTCCGTTTGTGTACCTATCGTGGTTACATATTATAAACATCTCTGTACCAAGAACTCGTCTCTGGTTGTCATTGCCCTAACGCTATCGAAATCCTCAGAACATACAATAGTATTACATTATACTCAGGCCATAAAAGGATTTCGCTGGGGCAATGACTGAGACACGAGTAGATCAGCTCTTTTCCATGATTAACTCCTTGCAGCAGGAGATGGAGGCGGTGCAAACTAAGCTTAGAGATGTGGAGGTACAGCTGGGCCATGATCACCAGGTACTGGGTCCGGCTATTCAGGATTTGCAAGTCATAGTGGAGGCTCAGGAAACCGTCCCCACTACGTCCGTATCAGCTGCCGGTATGCCTAGGTTACCCCCATTTCGTTTCAATGGTGATCGTAGTCAGTTTCGTGGTTTTGTCAACCAGTGTATACTATTTTTTGATGTACATGCTGATTATTACCGTTCTGACCGGTCAAAAGTGTTATGCATAATCATGTTATTAACCTCGCGAGCACTGGCTTGGGTTAATCCTATGATAGAGAATCGGGATATCCGTTTAAATCACCTGGATGACTTTCTGACCGCAATGGCGCAAATGTTTGATGATCCGAATCGCCGTGCTACCGCTGAATCGGCTCTCCTTTCCTTACGTCAGGGAAAGCGGTCTGTCGTTGAATACGCCACTGAGTTCAGGAGGTTAGTGGTAGACACCGACTGGGGAAACAATGCATTATTGTCAGTTTTCAGAAAAGGTTTGTCCGGTACCATCAAGGACGAGTTAGCTCGTTCCGAATCTCCAGGGGAATTTGAACTGTTTCTCCAACACTGTGTGCGTATTGATACCCGCTTGACGGAACGTAGACAGGAAAAATGGGCAGCTGTAAACCGGGTAACCAACTTTGCGTTTCCTTCCAGAGAACCCGCTCTCAGGACGCCATGGGAGGCCGAGGACGTTCCTATGCAAGTGGACTCTCTGCAAAAGCGAGAGACCAACGAACGTCGTGAACACCGGCTCCGTGAGCGTTTGTGTTTCTATTGCGGTCAATCGGACCATTTCTTGATCGACTGCCCGAGACGTCCAAATCGCCCAAATAAGGTATTGGCAGCTATGGCAGAGTGTGACAACACGGACGCAGAGTCCGATATCTCTGAGGCAAGTGGACACCTGGATGCGGTATTTCCCTTGACTGTAATGTCAACATCACCAAAGGACTCAGAAGGGAAATACACCCATTGCTCGCTTCCCATTCAGATCCGGTGGGAGGGACAGTTAATACCTACATCTGCAATGATAGACTCTGGGGCAGGGGGTAATTTCATGGACTCTTCTTTTGCCAGGAAACACGGTATCCGGACTCAGCAAAGATCCTCACCGGTTACCATGGAGACGGTAGACGGATCTCCGTTAGTTTCTGGACCAGTTGATCGGGAAACAGTACCCCTAGAATGCGTGATGAAGCCAGGTCAGCAGGAGACCCTTGTTTTCATGTTGATTTCTTCTCCCCATTTTCCAATTATTTTAGGAATTCCGTGGCTACGGTCTACAAATCCAGTCATCGATTGGGAGACTAAGGAAATATCCTTCCCACCGCAGAGTGGTCCGACCATTAGTCCAACTGTACCGGTTCCAGTAACACCGAATGCGGAGGGCACTGTATAGGTACCTGCTTTACCCCCGGTTTATCATGACTTCGCTGATATATGCGACAAAAGAAAAGCAGATCGGCTTCCCCCGCATAGACCGTATGATTGCCCCATAGACTTACTCCCAGGGGCGGAGATCCCGTTTGGTCATGTCTACCCGTTGGCGGCACCTGAGCTAGAAGCACTAAAAGAGTACATCGATGAAAGTCTAGCCAAGGGATTTATTCGCCCGTCTACCTCACCAGCAGGGGCACCCATCTTTTTCGTGAAAAAGAAAGAGGGGACTCTGAGACCCTGTATTGACTACCGGGAACTGAATAAAATAACCATCCGGAACCGGTATCCGTTACCGTTGATTCCTGAGCTATTGGAGAGAGTCCAACAGGCAAAGATATTCACTAAATTGGATCTCCGTGGGGCATATAATCTACTTCGCATACGTCCCGTAGATGAGTGGAAGACAGCGTTCAGATGTCGGTATGGACATTATGAGTACCTAGTGATGCCTTTTGGACTTTGTAACGCTCCCGCGGCTTTCCAACACCTAGTTAACGATATTTTTAGGGATATAATGGACCAATTCATGGTGATTTATCTGGATGATATCCTGATCTTTTCTGATTCCCTACAGGAACACCAGGAACACGTCAAGACAGTACTTACCCGTCTGAGGGATAACCACCTGTACATTAAACTGGAGAAATGCGAATTCCATTGCACACGAATACAATTTTTAGGTTATGTCATCTCTCCTCAGGGACTGAACATGGAGTCTGGCAAGATACAAGCAATTCTAGACTGGCCGGAACCGGGAAACATCAAAGAGGTACAACGCTTTGTCGGTTTTGCCAACTTTTACCGACGCTTTATCCGTAACTTTTCAGAGATCGTCCGTCCCATCACTCTGTTAACCAAGAAAGGACAGAAGTTTGTGTGGTCCGCCCAGGCCCAGGAAGCTTTCCATCGTCCCAAGGTGTGTTTTACCTCAGCGCCAATATTAGTACATCCGAATCCCGCACTTCCCTTTATTGTGGAAGTCGACGCTTCCGACTATGCATTAGGGACAATCCTTTCTCAAAGGACTGGGGACAAGAGTCTCTTGCATCCGTGTGCTTTCTTTTCTCGCCGGTTGTCCCCTGCAGAAAGGAACTATGACATTGCGGACAAGGAATTGTTGGCGATTATTTGAGCTTTTAAGGAATAGAGACACCACTTACAGGGAGCTGCGCAGCAAGTGATAGTACTCACAGATCATCGTAACCTAGAATTTCTTAAGTCTGCCAGGTGCCTGTCTCCACGGCAAGCCCGTTGGAGCTTATTCCTTAACCAGTTCAATTTTATCGTTACATACCGTCCAGGTTCACGTAATGGGAAAGCCGATGCCTTGTCCCGAATCCACGCCGTGGACTCCGTGCCTGGAACCCCGTCTCAGACCGTGTTATCGGATGCCAATTTCGTTGGAGTAATCCAGGACCAGGACTTGTGGAAGGACATCAAGCTGGCCTATGATGGTGACGTATTTCTTGCTGCCCCCCCGAATGATGTAACTCTTGTTCTTCGGAATGGTGTGTGGTTGAGAGAGCGACGCATTTATGTCCCGGAGGCCGTAAGACTTCGGGTTCTCAAGTTGGTCCATGACTCCGTGTTGGCTGGTCATAGGGGGGTACAGAAGACGCAGGAATTTCTGAGCCGTTTTTTCTGGTGGCCTACCTGTTTAAAGGATGTAAAGGACTATGTCCACTCATGTGTGGTTTGTGCCCGGTGCAAGGTCCCTCGTGTGGCTCCTACGGGACTCCTCCAACCGTTACCCGTTCCATCTCGCCCTTGGGGATCCATCTCAATGGATTTTATTGTGGAGTTGCCAGTCTCAGGCGGTCACAATACCATTTTAGTGGTGGTGGATCGGTTGACAAAAGCTGCTCACTTTATTCCGTGTACCGGTCTTCCCTCAGCCGCAGAGACAGTGGATTTGGTTATCCAGAACGTATTCCGATTGCATGGGGTACCAGATGAGATCATCTCTGACCGGGGCGTGCAGTTCACGTCTAAGTTCTGGAAGGGGTTTTGTTCGGCACTCCAGATTGATGTCTGTTTGTCTTCTGCATACCATCCTCAGACAAATGGGCAAACCGAACGGACTAATCAAACCCTGGAACAGTACCTTCGATGTTATGTCAGCCATCTGCAGGACGATTGGTTGAAGATGCTTCCTTTGGCGGAGTTCTCGTATAACAACACTCAGAGCAGCTCCACTAAGGTAACGCCCTTTTTCGCTAACTTGGGTTACCATCCGAATGTTTTGCCTAGGTCACCGGTTGTGGTTTCGGTGCCAGCGGTGGAGGACAGATTGACAGAGCTACGACAAAATCTGGAGGTTCTAAAGGACACTGTGGCTACGGCTCAGGAGCGTTACAAGAGGTCGGCAGACACTCACCGGAAACCGGCACCCATGTATAAGGTAGGGGACTCAGTATGGTTATCCACGAAAAACCTGAGATTGGGTGTTCCTTCGCAGAAGCTGGGATAGAAATTCATCGGTCCGTTTAAGATCATCGGGATCGTGAGCCCTGTGGCCTGTCGGCTACGGTTACCGCACCATCTAAAGGTACACCCGGTCTTTCATGTTTCTCTCCTCAAACCCGTTTCTCCTAATCCGTTTCATGGTCGTGTCGTGCCTCCTCCTCCGCCTGTGATGGTTGACGGCGAGGAGCAGTTCGTGGTTGAGGACATTATTGACTCCCGGCTCCATCGTCATTGGCTTCAGTATCTGGTACGTTGGCAGGGGTATGCCCCCGAGGACGATTCCTGGGAACCGGTGGGTAACATTCGGGCACCCCGGAAGATTGCTCAGTTTCATCGGCGGTACCCGGACAAGCCAGGCCCTGATCCGTCCTGAGGCCGTTTCTGGGGGGGGGGGAGTAATGTCAGGTTTCCGGGTTTTCCAGTTCTCTTTTGAAAGAGCTTGCCCTCGGTTAACATGGAGTTTGCTGTTCTGTTGCCCTACTTCCTGTCCAGCTGCTTAAAAGGCCGCCTCTAAGCCTAGTCCAGTGCCTGAGTATACTGCTTGCTGTGTGCTCCTGCTTTGCTGCTCCTATTTCCTGATTGACATTTGGATCCTCCTGAAAGTCAACCGACACCGACTCTGGACTTTACCCGGTTTCATCAAGCTGTGCCCGGACTCCGTCTGCCGTCTTTGGTCAGCACTTCTGCCCGGTTCCTTCTGGTTCGTAACCACTCTGGACTATCATCCCGTACGGACACTTCTGGACTTTACCTCTTGCCCCTTGTGTCCCGGCTGCTGCGCATTTAGGCCTTCCGGGGTGATTGCCAGACAGTCCCTGTATAGGGGTTCGCTCTTGGTGGTCTCCCTGGGGGAGTCCGGTGCGTGGCCCCGGGAATTCCCTTCGCTCCGATCCGGGAAGGTATTTCGTGTGTTATTGTTCTACTGTGTTTGTTCCGTTTGTGTACCTATCGTGGTTACATATTATAAACATCTCTGTACCAAGAACTCGTCTCTGGTTGTCATTGCCCTAACGCTATCGAAATCCTCAGAACATACAATAGTATTACATTAGGGACAAATTGTAGAATTGGTGGATTGAACTAGATGGACTTAGGTCTTTTTTTTCAACCTATGTAAATATGTAACTATGTAACATGTATAGTTATTGTTAGTTAGTAGTGATGAGCGAGCATGCTTGTCACTACTCGGTACTCGCACGAGTATCGCTGTACTCGGGCTGCTCGGCGGGGACCGAGTAATCTCGCGATACTCGTGCTGTACTCGTGGTCTTCATTTCTGCATGTTGGCGCTCTTTTGAGAGCCAGCCCTCATGCAGGGATTGGCTGGCAGCCAACTGCAATGCCACAGCCCTGTTAGTTGTGGAATTGCAGTGATTGGCCGGCCTGCACAGCGTGACCGAGCCTTTATATCGGCCGGCGCGCTGTGCTCTGCTCACAACTATCCAGACAGTCAGTGCAGGGAGAGTGTCGCTGATTCAGGGAAAGCTTTGCGGCCCTTTATAGTTAGTTCCGGAGCAGGGCTGCAAACAGTGTGACCAGAAGTCCTTCTCAGGACTATTCTAGTTGTATACAGGCAGGCAGGGTATAGCCAGGTCGGAGTACAGTAGCAGAGTCCTTCTCAGGACTATTGTTGCTATATACAGGCAGGGTATAGCCAGGTCGGAATACAGGCTAGTGACCAGAAGAGTCCTTGTCAGGAGTCGGACTATTGTAGCAGTATACAGGCAGGCAGGCAGGGTAGTGGTGACCGTATACCAGCCTTCATCATATCTGGGGCTGGTGTACACAGTGTAAAACAGTCCAGATAGTGTCAGACTTCTCAGTAATTGTCGCTCCTAAAAACCAGTTAGGTTCTTATTGCGTCCGTGCTTGCATTTAAAAACAGCACGTGTGTGGCAGTCAGTGGCAGCGTACAGGTGCGCGTTTTGCACAAACTATTATATAACGCACAAGTCTAGTGTATAATAATACACGTCAGTCAGCAGTGTCTGATAGTGTCAGACTTCTCAGTAATTGTCGCTCCTAAAAACCAGTTAGGTTCTTATTGCGTCCGTGCTTGCATTTAAAAACAGCACGTGTGTGGCAGTCAGTGGCAGCGTACAGGTGCGCGTTTTGCACAAACTATTATATAACGCACAAGTCTAGTGTATAATACACGTCAGTCAGCAGTGTCTAATAGTGTCAGACTTCTCAGTAATTGTCGCTCCTAAAAACCAGTTAGGTTCTTATTGCGTCCGTGGTTGCATTTAAAAACAGCACGTTTGTGGCAGTCGGTGGCAGGGGACAGGTGCGCGTTTTGCACAAACTATTATATAACGCACAAGTCTAGTGTATAATACACGTCAGTCAGCAGTGTCTGATAGTGTCAGACTTCTCAGTAATTGTCGCTCCTAAAAACCAGTTAGGTTCTTATTGCGTCCGTGCTTGCATTTAAAAACAGCACGTGTGTGGCAGGGGACAGGTGCGCGTTTTGCACAAACTATTATATAACGCACAAGTCTAGTGTATAATACACGTCAGTCAGCAGTGTCTGATAGTGTCAGACTTCTCAGTAATTGTCGCTCCTAAAAACCAGTTAGGTTCTTATTGCGTCCGTGGTTGCATTTAAAAACAGCACGTGTGTGGCAGTCGGTGGCAGGGGACAGGTGCGCGTTTTGCACAAACTATTATATAACGCACAAGTCTAGTGTATAATACACGTCAGTCAGCAGTGTCTGATAGTGTCAGACTTCTCAGTAATTGTCGCTCCTAAAAACCAGTTAGGTTCTTATTGCGTCCGTGCTTGCATTTAAAAACAGCACGTGTGTGGCAGTCGGTGGCAGGGGACAGGTGCGCGTTTTGCACAAACTATTATATAACGCACAAGTCTAGTGTATAATACACGTCAGTCAGCAGTGTCTGATAGTGTCAGACTTCTCAGTAATTGTCGCTCCTAAAAACCAGTTAGGTTCTTATTGCGTCCGTGGTTGCATTTAAAAACAGCACGTGTGTGGCAGTCGGTGGCAGGGGACAGGTGCGCGTTTTGCACAAACTATTATATAACGCACAAGTCTAGTGTATAATACACGTCAGTCAGCAGTGTCTGATAGTGTCAGACTTCTCAGTAATTGTCGCTCCTAAAAACCAGTTAGGTTCTTATTGCGTCCGTGCTTGCATTTAAAAACAGCACGTGTGTGGCAGTCAGTGGCAGCGTACAGGTGCGCGTTTTGCACAAACTATTATATAACACACAAGTCTAGTGTATAATACACGTCAGTCAGCAGTGTCTGATAGTGTCAGACTTCTCAGTAATTGTCGCTCCTAAAAACCAGTTAGGTTCTTATTGCGTCCGTGCTTGCATTTAAAAACAGCACGTGTGTGGCAGTCGGTGGCAGGGGACAGGTGCGCGTTTTGCACAAACTATTATATAACGCACAAGTCTAGTGTATAATACACGTCAGTCAGCAGTGTCTGATAGTGTCAGACTTCTCAGTAATTGTCGCTCCTAAAAACCAGTTAGGTTCTTATTGCGTCCGTGGTTGCATTTAAAAACAGCACGTGTGTGGCAGTCGGTGGCAGGGGACAGGTGCGCGTTTTGCACAAACTATTATATAACGCACAAGTCTAGTGTATAATACACGTCAGTCAGCAGTGTCTGATAGTGTCAGACTTCTCAGTAATTGTCGCTCCTAAAAACCAGTTAGGTTCTTATTGCGTCCGTGCTTGCATTTAAAAACAGCACGTGTGTGGCAGTCAGTGGCAGCGTACAGGTGCGCGTTTTGCACAAACTATTATATAACGCACAAGTCTAGTGTATAATACACGTCAGTCAGCAGTGTCTAATAGTGTCAGACTTCTCAGTAATTATCGCTCCTAAAAACCAGTTAGGTTCTTATTGCGTCCGTGGTTGCATTTAAAAACAGCATGTGTGTGGCAGTCGGTGGCAGCGTCAGGCTCCATATTGTCCCTGGATAGAGACGTGCATGAGGGCCTGTAAACCTGAAGTGCCCATTGGAAGGAAGTGGGTCTATTGTAGTATAGCCCTTAGGCAGGGCAGCCAAAAATTGGGAGGCTCCACGTTGTCCCTGAGTAGATACGTGCATGAGGGCCTCAAAACATTGTTCCCATTGCAAAGGAGCGGGTCTCCTGTCGTTGTAATGTCCATTCTGCAAAGAATGGGCGAAAAAATTTACCACTGGGGGTATACCTGAAACAAAGGCCTAAGTATTGCCATTTGTAACGGTCATCATCATGGTGGCGCATGAGGAGAAGGAGGAGCAGTCCAGCGATTATCCAAAGTCCAGAAGTGTGTACCCATGGGTGAGTGGACGTACATGGCAAACTTTAAATGCCGCTCTCATTTGCTGGTGGTGTGGTGAAGTCTGGCACAATCCAACCCTTGTTCATCTTGATCAGAGTCAGCCTGTCAGCATTTTCAGTTGACAGGCGGGTGCGTTTATCTGTAATGATTCCACCTGCGGCACTAAAAACACGCTCTGACAAAACGCTAGCAGCAGGGCAGGCCAGGACTTCCAAGGCGTAGAGAGCCAATTCATGTCACGTGTCCAGCTTGGATACCCAATAATTGTAAGGCACAGAGGAATGTCGGAGTACAGTTGTTCGATCTGCAAGGTACTCCTTCAGCATCTGGGCAAACTTAGGATTTCTTGTGGCACTACCCCGCACCTCAGGGGCTGTGGTACGTGAGGGGCTGAGAAAACTGTCCCACATCTTAAAGACTGTTCCCCTACCTCTGGCGGATTGGACTTGTGCCTCTCTCGGCTGTACGCCTCGGTTGTCCACTGATTCCTGACCTATGCCGCTAGCGTTTTGTGAGGGGAATGCTTTGCCTACTTCCGTGACTATGGCCTTCCGGAACTGCTGCATTTTGGTTGACCTCTCCTCCACGGGAATAAGAGACAAAAAGTTCTCCTTGTAGCGTGGGTCTAACAGTGTTACCAACCAGTAATGATTGTCGGCCAAGATGTTCTTAACGCGAGGGTCACGAGACAGGCAGCTTACTATAAAGTCAGCCATGTGTGCCAGACTCTTAACAGCCATCACTTCAGTATCCTGACCAACACGATGACTGAACATGCTGTCCTCCTCCTCCTCCTCCTCATCATCTACCCTGTCCTCTGGCCAGCCACGCTGAACCGAGGATATGACTGCATGTCATATCCTCAATTTGGCCAGAGAGTTGCTCCATGTCTTCATCCTCCTCCTCGTCATAGTCCTCCACTGCACGTTGTGATGAGACGAGGCTGGGCTGTGTGTTATCATCACCCACACCCACTACTGTTTCTTGCTCAAACTCATCGCGCTCCGCCTGCAATGCATCATGGTTGTTTTTTGAGCAGAGACCATTTTAGAAGGCAGAGAAGCGGTATGGTGACGCTAATAATGTCGTCATCGCCGCTCACCATCTTGGTGGAGTCCTCAAAGTTTTGGCGGATGGTGCATAGGTCGGACATCCATCTCCACTCCTCAGGTGTTATGTGTGGAGTTTGACCCATTTCCCGACGGCTTAGGTGATGCAGGTACTCAACAACTGCCCTCTTCTGCTCACATATCCTGACCAACTTGTGCAGAGTTGAATTCCAACGCGTGGGGACATCACACACCAGTCTGTGTGCCGGAAGATGCAAACGGCGTCTTAAGCCGGCAAGGCCGGCTGAAGCAGTAGGTGACTTTCGAAAATGTGCAGACAGGCGGCGAACTTTTACCAGCAGATCAGACAGCTCTGAGTATGACTTTAGAAACTGCTGAACCACGAGGTTGAGCACATGGGCCACGCATGGAACATGTGTCAGCTGGCCTCGCCTCAAAGCCACCACCAGGTTCCGGCCATTGTCACACACGACCTTTCCTGGCTTTAGGTTCAGAGTTGTGAGCCAGTGATCTGCCTGCTGTTTCAGAGCTGTCCACACCTCTTCTGCATTGTGGGGTTTGTCACCTATGCAGATTAGCTTCAGCACTGCCTGTTGCCGCTTCGCCGAGGCAGTGCTGCAGTGCTTCTGTGTCGCCCTGGACAAGCCAGGGGCCACAGAGCACAACACTTAAACACCCCACACTCCCTGCAGGCATATCATAGTCAAAACACAAAATCCTTGTTGCCTTCCCCAGGGGCTGTTGTCCACACCAGGGTGTGGAGCCAGGCGGTTGGTCTCCACCCACCGAGGAGGAGGGAAAACACAGGCAGTGAGAGTTAAGCTAAGGAAGTGGAAGGAGGAAAGTAGTAGAGAGGAGAAAAGTGACAGCAAAGAGCCTGAAGTTGGTCCGGGTGTGTGGCCCGGACAAGACAGCAAGGTTGGCAGGATGTGGTGACCGTCTGCAGTGGAGGCCGATTGGAGTCTGCCGTAAGGACCGTGGACGGGTGGTGACCCGGCCGTACCGGACCGGTATACAAAGAGAAGCCAGCACCATTGGCAGAGGACTTTCGGATCCCGGCAAGGCTTGGTGTCGCCGTGAATTTGCCAAATCCGTTAGTGAAGGGAACCTCAGGGTTTCCAAACAGCCAAGTCCAGATAGAAGGCAACCGTACAACCGTGAAGGGGAGACACAGCCACCGCCAAGGGCAACCGTCTCCCAGGGCCAGCGCCTGTGGGCAAAAGGGGCTCCTCCGGCCCATATCCAGGTCGGGGAGCAGGTTACCGTTGGGAAACCATCACTACCAACACTTAACTTAGGTGCAGGGAGAGACAGTCATCACTAACCTGCAGGGAGGAACAACCGCAGCCGTCCGAGTGACCCGTCCATCCAGCCACTTGTTTAACCGTGAACTGTGTCATCATCATTGGGCTGAGTGAGTACCTCCGTGCCGTGCGGCACAGCGCTGCCCCTGCGACCCTGCACCTCATCAGGCCCCGCAACCCGCCTGTCATCCATGTCTACCCCATCACCAGGCCCCGGGACAACCAACCCCCCTACCCACGGAGGGGAGAAATAACAACAAAGCTGCTCCCTGTCACAGGCTCCCGGGATCCCCGTCCAGAGCAGCGGTGGTGTCCACACAATCACCACAACCGTGGGTGGCATCACGGACAATATCCCCAAAACCCAAACCACCCCTTTTCACTCACGGGCGAGTAGCGCCGCTCGAGTCCCCGGGATCCGGCCATCGCTCGAGCCAACGAGCAGCAGCAGCCGTAGAGCAGCGTCAGCCGGACCCGAGCAGTGGGAGAGCGCACCGTCCCCTCCTCCGCCCGCGACACTTCCAGCTTGGGACTGGTGTGGAGGGTAAAGTGGATCAGGATGCGCAGGAGGAGGAGGAGGCTGAGGAGCATGACATTCCGGAGCTGTAGAGTGTGTGTGAAACCCTGACTGAGGTAGGGCCTGCAAAACTTGGTGTGTGAAGGACGTGTTCCGTCCCTCGCTCAGACTGGGTCCCAGCTTGCACAATATTAACCCAGTGTGACGTCAACGAGATGTAGCGGCCTTGCCCACATGCACTTGTCCACGTGTCTGTGGTTAGGTGGACTTTGGCTGAAACAGCATTGTTCAGGGCACGTGTGATGTTTTGTGACACGTGGTTATGCAATGCGGGGACGGCACACCGGGAGAAATAGTGGCGGCTGTGGACCGAGTAACGTGGGACAGCTGCCACCATCAGGTCGCGGAATGCTTCTGTCTCAACCAGCCTAAAAGGCAACATTTCCAGCGCAAGCAGTCGCGAAATGTTAGCATTTAGAACTGTGGCATGTGGGGTGTTGGCAGTGTATTTGCGCCTGCGTTCAAAGGTTTGCTGAATGGATAACTGAACGTTGCGCTGGGACAAGGACGTGCTTGATGATGGTGTACTTTCTGCGTAGGCAACTGCAGGTGCAGGAGTGGAGGAGGCTTGTTCGCAGGCAGCATGGACAGGGGATTGGCTCGCATGCACAACCAGCGAAGACGTAGCAGTGACATCAGCAAGCACTGCTCCTGGACTCTGTTGTACTTCCCACAAAGTCGGGTGCTTGGCTGACATGTGCCTGATCATGTTGCTGGTGGTCAGGCTGCTAGTTTTGGTACCCCTGCTGATGCTGGCATGGCAGGTGTTGCAAATGGCCTTTTTCGAATCATCTGGAGCCAACTTAAAAAACTGCCAGTGTCAGAGTTCCGGGTTTTCCAGTTTTCTTTTGAAAGAGCTTGCCCTTTGTTAACATGGAGTTTTCTGTTCTGTTGCCCTACTTCCTGTCCATCTGTTTAAAAGCCGCCCCTAAAGCTTAGTCCAGTGCCTGAGTATACTGCTTCCTGTGTGCTCCTGCCCTGCTGCTTTTGGTTCCTGATTGTTATTCGGATCCTCTTGGAAAACAACCGACACCGACTCTGGACTTCATCTGGTATCATCTAGCTGTGCCCGGACTCCGTTTGCCGTCTTTGGTCGGCACTTCTGCCCGGTTCCTTCCGTTTAATACCACTCTGGACTCACATCACGTACGGACATTTTTGGACTTACCTATTGCCCTTTTGTGTCCCGGCTGCTGCGCATTTAGGGCTTCTGGGGTGATTGCCAGACAGTCCCTGTATAGGGGTTCGCTCTTGGTGGTCTCCCTGGGGGAGTCCGGTGCGCGGTCCCGGGAATTCCCTTTCGCTCCGTCCCTGGAAGGTATTTCCTGTATTTATGTTCTACTGTGTTTTTGTTCCGTTTATGTACATATTTGCTGGTTGCATATTATAAACGTCTTGCACCAAGAACTCGTCTCTGGTTGTCATTGCCCTAACGCAATCGAAATCCTCAATACATACAATAGTATTACAGCCAGACTCGGGAAGACCTAACATTTGTACAGGCACCTTGTGTCGTGTTGTTCCGGGGAACAGTTGCCTGACGTCTGCCTGGGGCCACCACTCTGCTTCTTACTGCCTGTTGTGATGCTACGCCTCCCTCCCCCTGTGCACTGCTGTCCTCGCTCTGCATATCCTCCTGCCAGGTTGGGTCATTTACTGGATCATCCACCACGTCGTCTTCCTCTTCCGCACCCTGCTCCTCCTCCTGACTTCCTGACAATTGTGTCTCATCATCGTCCACCCCTTGTTGAGACACGTTGCCAACTTCGTGAGAACGTGGCTGCTCAAATATTTGGGCATCTGTACATACAATCTCGTCATGGCCCACTTCAACAGGAGCTGGCGAGAGGCCAGAATTTGTGAATGGAAACGTGAACGAACAGCTCTTCCGAGTGTCCAAGTGTGGGATCAGTAATGTCCGTGGACGTGTACTCGGCCTGGTGGTAGGAAGGAGGATCAGGTTCTGAAATGTGCGGTGCAGTATCACGGCTACTGACACTTGACCGTGTGGAAGACAGAGTGTTTGTGGTGGTGCCAATCTGACTGGAAGCATTATCCGCTATCCAACTAACAACCTGTTGACACTGGTCTTGGTTCAAGAGCGGTGTACTGCTGCGGTCCCCAAGAATTTGGGACAGGACGTGCGAGCGACTAGATGTGGCCCTTTGTTGTGGCGAAATTAGAGCTTGCACACAACCTCGGTCTCTGCCTGCACCACCATCACGTCCACTTCCTTGTTCGTTGACAACGCCCTTGCGCATTTTGCAATGCTGTGCTGATGTGTATTCACTAGACTTGTGCGTTATATCCAAGTTTTTGCAAAACTCACACAAATGCAGCGGAAAGCTGCCACCAACAGGCACACACGTGCGGTTTTTAAATGCAAGCACGGAGGCACTAAGAACCTAACAGGTCTCTATCCAGGGACAACGTGGAGCCTCCCAATTTTTGGCTGCCCTGCCTAAGGGCTATACTATAATACACCCACTTCCTTACAATGGGCACTTCAGGTTTACAGGCCCTCATGCACGTCTCTATCCAGGGACAACGTGGAGCCTCCCAATTTTTGGCTGCCCTGCCTAAGGGCTATACTATAATACACCCACTTCCTTACAATGGGCACTTCAGGTTTACAGGCCCTCATGCACGTCTCTATCCAGGGACAACGTGGAGCCTCCCAATTTTTGGCTGCCCTGCCTAAGGGCTATACTATAATACACCCACTTCCTTACAATGGGCACTTCAGGTTTACAGGCCATCATGCACGTCTCTATCCAGGGACAACGTGGAGCCTCCCAATTTTTGGCTGCCCTGCCTAAGGGCTATACTACAATAGACCCACTTCCTTACAATGGGCACTTCAGGTTTACAGGCCATCATGCACGTCTCTATCCAGGGACAATGTGGAGCCTCCCAATTTTTGGCTGCCCTGCCTAAGGGCTATACTATAATACACCCACTTCCTTACAATGGGCACTTCAGGTTTACAGGCCCTCATGCACGTCTCTATCCAGGGACAACGTGGAGCCTCCCAATTTTTGGCTGCCCTGCCTAAGGGCTATACTATAATACACCCACTTCCTTACAATGGGCACTTCAGGTTTACAGGCCCTCATGCACGTCTCTATCCAGGGACAACGTGGAGCCTCCCAATTTTTGGCTGCCCTGCCTAAGGGCTATACTATAATACACCCACTTCCTTACAATGGGCACTTCAGGTTTACAGGCCCTCATGCACGTCTCTATCCAGGGACAACGTGGAGCCTCCCAATTTTTGGCTGCCCTGCCTAAGGGCTATACTATAATACACCCACTTCCTTACAATGGGCACTTCAGGTTTACAGGCCCTCATGCACGTCTCTATCCAGGGACAACGTGGAGCCTCCCAATTTTTGGCTGCCCTGCCTAAGGGCTATACTACAATAGACCCACTTCCTTACAATGGGCACTTCAGGTTTACAGGCCCTCATGCACGTCTCTATCCAGGGACAATGTGGAGCCTCCCAATTTTTGGCTGCCCTGCCTAAGGGCTATACTATAATACACCCACTTCCTGACAATGGACACTTAATGTTTTGAGGCCCTCATGCACGTCTGTATGCAGGGGCATTGGTGAACCTCACAATTTTGGACTGCCCTGGCAAAGGAAAATACTACAAAGACTCACTTCCTCAAAATGGGCACATTAGACTCAAGAGGCCTTCATGTACTCTTCTCAGGGACATCGGAGTGCCACACAATGTTTTCACGTAAAATCTTTCATGTATTAATCCCAAAAAGTAACATACACCAGCTCTATCTCACTATTGGGTATGTGCCCTTAACATTTCCGCCATGAAAAATCATTTTGGGGTCATTTTGGAAGGTTTTCTGGTGAGTCCGTAAAAATGGCGTAAAACGCGGACAAAATTGTTCACAGCTGTGACTTTTCAGTGATAAATGCTTCAAGGGGTCTTCCCCATGCTGTTGCCATGTCATTTGAGCACTCTTCTGAGACTTTTGTGCCATTTTTAGGGTTTCTCCATGCTGCCGGGGGGTCATTTCACAAAAATACTCGGGTCTCCCATAGGATAACATTGGGCTCGTTGCTCGGCCCGAGTACACGAGTATCTTGGGAGGCTCGGCCCGAGCTTCGAGCACCCGAGCTTTTTAGTACTCGCTCATCACTATTAGTTAGCCGTGCGTGACCTAAAATGTTGGTAGGGAAGTATGTAAAAAAAGTTTCTTCCACATTTTAATTGGCTGCTCAATATTACGGAACACATTTATACATATTGCTGGTTAGACGTCCGTGGTCTAAAATGTTGCTAGGGAAGTATCTAAAAAGTGGTTCTTGCTAGTTTTAATTGCCTGCTGAAAATACATTTGAAAGGGGAAGGGTACATTAACCATGAGTGGTAAATCACAACAAGGTTGTTGTGGAAGGGGAAATAGGAGGGGTGTTGGAGGTTTACGTATAGGAAATTCTGTTAGTCAAAGGTCTAAAGAGCAAACACCAGCTCATCCTATCCCAAGAAAAATGAGAAAAACTTCCGTTATTGGACAGCCTACTCCACTAGATTTCTTTGGCAGCTGCACATCGCTTTAACTTTGAAATGAGGCTGATAAACCGCAGGTGCTGGAGTAGCTGGCAAGCTCTGCATCAAGTGGCCTCTCCTCCTCTTCCTGCTCTTCAACATCACAAACAGTTCATTTCTCAGAAGTGCCACCCAATTACACTTATTTACACCCTTGTCACAAATCGCCAACCGGGAAAGTGATTGAGTGATTGTGGAGAACCACACATGGTCGAGTCTCAAGAGCTGTTCACAGATTCTGTCACCAGGGCATCACAGGTCTGCTCCAAAGATTCCCAGACTCAAGAGGAGGAAAGCTTTTGCACTGATGCTCAAAATGTTTGTGAGTTGGATCCTGGCCTGTACGAGGTAGGGACCCAGCTGGATCATGACCCTCATCAATTGATGTTAACTCCTGGGGGTGGAGTTTATGATGATGAAACAGATACCAAGGTGCACATGTAGTCTCCTATCATGTCGGGAAGAGGAGGCGTTGTACAACATAGAGCCTGATGATGAAGTTGTGGATCCCCACTTGGTGTGAACCCAGAAGCACACAGCTGTGTAGCTCATCAGATTAGGAGGAGGAGGAGGAGGCCGAGGAGATTATGTTGGCAATTCCCAAATGGAGTCTTCATTCATATGTGTATGCAAGGGCAGCAATGCTGCCAAACTAGTGTGAAATCGAGTCACTCCAACTCTGATGATGTCATTATAGCCTACATGAAAAAGATACCCTTTCTTTCCACCTCAAACACATAGAGATTTTCAACCAAGTGCCACCGAAAGGCAAGTTGTCTTCACAGAGTTCTTACCTGCAGGTGCCCAAGGTGCTACCCGCCTGCAAAATGAGCATCGCTGATTCAGGATGATGCAACTCTATCTGGTAGAATTTTGAGAGCAGAAACCCTATCATCTTTATGAAGCCCAAGTCCATACACACAATCAAATTCATCATATTTTATAAGATAAAGAGAAGGGTTTACTCATACTTGATTTCAAACAGTTCCTTCCCACTGAGTTATTGCACCACTGCCCTATTCCCAGCCATGTTGTATCCTCCAACCTAAAATATTTCTTTTTGGTTAAGAAATTGGTTTATTTGGTCCCATCTTGCTTCAATGTTTCTTGTGAGATGTGAGGCCTTTTTCTTTGTTATATTTGCAAAAACGCCTGCATGTGCTGCAACAGCTCTTGATCGCTGATTACTGAGCTGAGGCCTTTCCAAATGGAGTCTTCATTAATCTGTGTATGCAAGGGCAAGAATTCTGCCAAACTAGGGTGCAAATGAGTCACTCCAAGTCTGATGATGTCGTTACAGTCTACATGAAAAAGATACTCTTTCTTTCCACCTCACAAGTACAAGTCCAAGTTAATGGGACACACAAATCATTTTCTGGAGGACCCGGGAAGTAGATCAGGGAGAGCTGTAAAAATGCTGCAATGGATGGAAAAGTGCTTAAACTGAATGGAAACAGAACAAGGAAAATGCCTGGATACATTTCTGACTCACATTTGGTTTCTGAGAAAAATGTTCTCAGAGTATTATGGGGATTAAAGCAGGAGAATAATACTTATTGAGTTCCCTGCGGCTGTCACACTGATTCCTGGTCCGATCATTAAAGTTCATGAATATGCACTGCTTCCCTCGCCCACCCTCTGTGACAGTGTCAGTGATTGGTTGCAGTACTGCTTCCCCCATCTATCCTCTGTGCTAGTGTCTGTGATTGGTTGCACTCACACTAGCTGACTGGGTCCCCAAAGTGGTGTGCAAATAAATAAATAATTGAAAAGAAAGGTGCAGGGTCCCCTGTATTTTGATACCCAAAGCAGATAAAAACAGACAGACAGCTACAGGTTGCAGCCCCCAGCTGTCTGAATTATCTCAGCTGTGATTCAACATTCAAGGGACCTCATTAGTTTTTTTTTAATTCAAATAAATAATTTTAAAAAATGTTGTCAGGTTTCCCCCCAATTTTCATACCAAGCCAAGATAAAATGGAAAGCTGGAGGCTGGTATTCTCAGGCTGGGTAGGCCCATGGTATAGGGCACTTCCCAGCCTAAAAATAGCAGCAATAAAATCAGAAAAATTGCATAGTAAATGGAGTAGAAAAATTGAGGATTCTCCTATTATTAATCCCCCTAGTTTTAATTCATGAGTTGGTGTTCGGTGATGATTTCTGAGACCTTTTCTTTACCACTGATATGGCCCTATCTACCTATCTCGGATTAAAGCCCCATGCGGAAAGCCGTTGTTTAATCCACACGCTTTCATCCTGACAATCCTTTTCATGGGAACAAGCTCTTTTGGCTCTGACAAGCTCACCCCTGATTTTCTTATATTTGTGTATGTTGGATTTATATATATTTTTCGAAAGTGCACTGATGCATGGACATGATGCATAATATGTGTCTTTCCTTTCTGTCCAAAGTTTATTTTTCGAATATGTCCATTAAAGACAATAATTTAAATAAGGCAATAATGTTTATATTTGTGTCACATTTGTGAAGTTCTATTACTTCAATATACAATATGTGTAAAGCTTTCTGTATTGGTATTTTTAGAAGGTTTTTTTGTGCTTGAGCAACATGTTTAATTGATTATGCTAATTATTTCTCTGTGAATGTTGTGATTGCTGGTGACTCTTTGTTTTTTTTATTTAATGTTCCTGTTATTTGACATCAACAAGCCTTTAAGAAAGGAGTACTGTCCCAAATACATAAGGCGGGGCAAGGATTCTGAAGCAAGTAATTTTTAAAGAAGATTTTAAAATGCTTCAATAAATTTGGATTTTTATAGAAGACCAGACTATGGGATTTTTTTCTTCCTTCTTTTTCTTGCCTGGATAGAAATCTGAATACAAACAATGCCCATGATTCATGTGCTTTCTGCCTATCTTTTGGAGCCTTGGTCTCATATGCAGCTCTTTGTGATCAATGCCCTTCACTATAAAAAGTCACGTTTTATCATCTGATGTGTGTTATGAAATCTCAAAATTCTTATGGTGACCACTTTCGAAGGAGCCATTTTCTGGAAGAAGCTGAGGGGCCGTGATAATTGCAGCGGTGGTGTTTAGTTGCATTGGAGGAGCTTGGAGTGTTTTTCTTTTGTGTCTATTTCCCCTTCCCTTGTGTTGTATTATTTGTAGTGGTGAAACTAGTGCTCTAGCTGGTCTTCTAACTAGCCAGGTTGAGTTCAGGGCAAGTGAGAGCCTAGGCACATGATCAACTGTGAATTATATGAACCCTGTGTATTGAAGCTTTTACTGGGTGTTCCCTTATACCTGACAGAACCCTGGTAGATTTCCAGATAACCTTGGAGACTTCAGTGAGAGACAAGGCAAGAGGCTACACTAGGATATGAAGGTGATGGATGTGGGATATCTAGACAGATGGGACATACACATGATATCAGACTACTGTAGGAGTCTCCAATATGATTGTCCTAATGACACACATAAAAGGAAATTGCATAAACAAAATCATTAATATTAATAGCAATTAATAACTAATTATTTTTGTGTTAATTAATCAAATCATAAATACCTTTTTCCTGTCACAGTTAGATATTTTTCATTTCTTTTTTTGTATGATTTTAGACTATTTATTTACTAGTTGTACCAAAAAAAATAGTCTTGCCATTCTGAATGCTTTTCAATTTTGTTGTGTTAATTAATTAATCAACTATTAAATATCTCAGAAACTAGAGCCAATCTGGTAAAACCGAGGTCATATTCTTAATCCGCGCCATAATCCTAATATAACATTGTTCAGACATCGTTAGCACTAAAATTACTGTATACCAGTGTGACTTTATAGTTTGAGCATGTAGGATCTTGTTCCTTAGGGTAGGTCATCAACATTAAATTCATAGGTGTCCAACTTCCATGACTTCCACCAATCATCAATTTGCAGATCCTGTGACAGTAGTATGTGCACAGTGTACAGAGCTAAAACAGTACAACTCCATACACCACATAGTAGCTATTCTAAGGTGCAGCAGGTCACCTCCCTTTGAAGTGAATGAGCGCTTAGCTGCAATCCCTTAGAATAGTCCCTACACTGTGAATTGAACTGTACTATCCCATTTTCGCACGCTGTTTGGTTCTGGCAGCTGCAGGCCATCCAAAAAGCAGATTCTTGGGGTTGCGAGGTGTTGAACCCCAATTGATTTGTTATTCTTTGCCTATTCCTAGGATAGGTCATCATAAATTTATAGAAGATCTACAGTACGCTGTATTTCTTGCCATTTGTTGGAGCCAACAACCTGTCAATCAACCAGAGAAGAGTGGTGCTAAGCAGGGATTACAGTATGAATTGGGATTCTGATCTGGCATATATATCCTAAGTCATATGCAATGGATTGTTAAAAATCCACATTTGACTTTTAGGATCGCTACTTCCAATAGGTGGCGCTGCGCTAGAGTTTGTCTCCATTCCTGGAGAGATAATTTGAGTATGAAGCTTAGGCGCTTAAGTGCATCATCAGGTTCCATTGCACTTCCAGACAAATAAAAGAATTTTAAAAAAAAAATCTTGCTGTGTTAGCATGGTTTTTGGGTCATAAATAGATCAACTTGCTTATCCATTAAGAGGCTACCAAGACTGGTATGTGTCCAATTACGCGTATTCACACTAATCAGCTGTTTGTAGCTCTCCCGACAACAAGCTGTAAATAGTATACACAGCCAGAACAGCTCAGTACACCATATAGTGGCCATTCTAAGGTGCTTACCTCCCATTCAAGTGAATAAGATCAAAGCAGAAGTTCCTTAAAATTGCTCATCTACAGCGTACGTATGCTAAAACTATGCTGTCCGGGGTGTTGTATACTGTTTACGTCTAGCAATTGCAACACCTGCAAACAGCTGACTGTTGGGAGTGTTGGGTGTTGAACCCCAACTTATTTGGTATTGATTATCTATTCTTAGGGTAGGTCATCATAAAATTAAAGAAAATCTGCACTACTTCAACTTCATCCACGATGTGTGGTTAATTCTTCTGGTATGCAACAAGCTGTATGGTATTTTTCATGCATCCTTGACAAAGTTGAGGATGAAACGATGGCTGCCTGATGAAAATAAAGGTGCTGAGGGATTTCTTCTATTTTACATAGATTTGTAGATATCCTGGATGATAGCTTTCTTTGCACCCATTTCTACTAGTGCTGCTTTAAGACTGCTGGACAGGTGGACAGTTCTGAAACTGGTAATTGGTACTTAATGCTTTCTTCCTAAATGTCTTTTTACCTACTCATTATTAGTAGATTATACTCATGAATGCTAATAAGTGACCTTATCTGTGTGATTAGTAACATCCTCATTCTGTAATGCTAACAGTATTTATCCATTTTCCGCCCAGCTGTGTCACTGAAAGCACTTTACCACCACCGAGTGTTGAATAACGATTCGATAAATAGAAAGGAAATGGCACACCAGAGCAAAGAAGCGTCTTTCACAATGACCCAAACAGTGTGACGGCACATTTAATGTAAAAGAAAGACTGATGTACACAAGGCCAAATGGAACCGCTAATAGCTGTTACATTCTACTGTCCTTTCTGTGTGATAATATAAATTCTTTCATTTCTTTTAACCTTCCTTCTGCTTCAATTCTAAAAACTGCTTCAGAGGAGAACAATAAAATGAAGACGTATTACACTTCTTGTTTATTGAACAATTTCAGAATAAAATCTCTTCTGTTGTTAGTTATAGAGTATTCTAAATGGAAAATGCAAGGATTACAGGCAAATATTTTTAATTGGGGCAATTCTGCAATAAACCAATGGTAACCTATATATTTTTTCTTTTTTTATGTATTCATTGGGCAGATAAATACTTATGTCTTAGGTCAACAGCTGTGGGGCATTTGCATTTAAGCCGATTAATGGATCTTAAGAATCAGAGGATATTTGTTTACAGTCCACTAACACCTAATTGTCTCTCCAAGAAAGGAGACAAACTCCAGCGCAACCAATGGAAGTAGCAATCCTAACAGTCAAAAGTGGCCTTTTAACAAGCCTTTTCATATGACCTAGGACATATGCCAGATCAGAATCCCAATTTGCAGACACGGTGTTTAGGGGTGATTGTCCCATCTCTGAATCGGGGGGATTCAGAATATGTCAGTTCTGGGACACAACACCATAACCTCTTTCTTCTCTTCTCTCATGGGGTCTGGGGCTTGGAGCGGAATGTTAAGAAATGGGGGGGGGGGGCTGTAAAAAAAGAATATAGTTAATAATAAACATTGTCATTATACTTACTCTGTCTCCCAGCCGCTTCTGCTTCCGCGTCCAATCATTGCTGTGGCCTGGGTAACCACCACTGACTAAAGGACCTTTGATGATGTCATAGCCATGGGACCAGTCTGGTGTGAATGTTGTACAGACATTGGCTTACAGACTGCTCACATGGCTATGTAAGCAGTTGTGAAGGGGTTAATTACGCTCTGGGGTCTAAATAGATCCTAAAGCTTAATAATGGACATTCAGTTTGTGGAGAAACACATCTCTGCGAATTAAATTTCCCAGGAAAATCCGTGCGACCAGGCAATTTCTAATTTTGTCCTATTTGCTCATCATTCATTGTCATGTCAGATGTTTTCTACTCTCCAACTTCTTCCTTTAAAGAATATGGAGCAGAGCCAGGCTTGTTGGGATCAGAGATCTGAACGGAGCTCAACTTTGGCTGCCAGTCTGAAATAGCCAATGATGATTATGAGTAACACTAATAATATACAGCTCGTCCTCACTTTCTGAATTAAGTGGAGACATTCACAGACATGAAACCAAGACAGGAATATCAGTACGCCATGTTAAATCCGAATGCAAATGTCAATTTAAATGGAGAATAATATCTGATATGCGGTGTTCCTTCACTGCAATAGATTCCATGCGGCTTCTTTCTATGCCATAACTGACATTTGTGCGACCATTGTTCAGTCGATGGATCTGCCTGCTTGATATCAGTGCGATAATGAGCAGCTTAGTAATTTTCAAGCTTGGAATATTTGCTTTATAGATATCATTGTCTAGTGTGCATACTGTGCATCATAGCATCTGATGCTCTGACCATTAGTTATCATTCCTCTATGTCCTTTTATTTGGAGGAGTGCTAATTTTCTTTCTGATCATGTATCTATTTTAGATTATATTTAACAATATGCATTTGTGCTATATATCAATTATTATATACATCTCTATTGAATCCATGGGCATATATCATTTATCACAGCTGTGGGTATGAATAATGAACATATAGTATATTGTTTATATACTTTCTTTGTGACTTGATATATTTTAAAAATGTTTTATATATATATATATATATATATATATATATATATACACACACACATTTTCTGTAATAACTTGTTTGGGTTTTTAAGCTTAGATTGCTTTTTCCATATCTATTATAGTCATTCTGGGATGCAGTTGCAAACTAAACGCCCCATTCTCATCAGGACCTTTTGATGTGTTTCATGATACAGTATATAGTATATACGGATTATATATTTAGATCTGGTGACAGATCATATTTAAAGCTTACTTATGGTTTCAGGTAACTTTTCAAAATAATTCATCATACAGTGGATATAAAGGAAATTGGACTACCAGGCCGAAGAACAGATGTCGCACAGAAGTGGGTTGTAGTCAGAATGAAAGGTGACCTGGAAGAATGGGGAAAACAAGTCAACTGTGCAATACATTGGAAATGCTTCTCCTAAGTAATGTGCCACCATGTATTTGTATTAAAGATGTAATATTCAAGCTATATACTTTCTACCCACTGAATGTGTTCCATTAATTTCCTCGGTAAACTACTGTTTATTTTCATAAACTGAAGTGATTTTGTCCTCATCAAAAATTGTGGGTTCAGAAATTTTGAGTCATCTAACAGCATATGGCCAATGACCTAACAAAATCATTAACATACACACCTAATATGGAAGCCTTTCATTGGTGTTTAGGGATGGAATAGAAGCCAATATGACCCTTACATGCCTTGTTCCTTATATTTTCACAAATTTCTCCCTCTGCTAGCTGTATCTCTAAGTCTCAGTTCTCATTGGATAGAGACTTACTTCCATGATGTCTCCTATTCATACTTAACAGAAACAAAGTAAACCCAGCAGGATTTAACACTATAAAGTAAATTCATGGCCATAATGGGGTTGTGATGCTCATGAAATGGATATTGTAGTTAAATAATCCGATTTCTGGTTGCTGAATAATCTTCTTCTAAAGTTTTCATCTAATAATGTCTTCTGGGCAGTGGTATGCAGCATTGAGGTGGGACTTAATGGAAAGGTCTTCTTCTGCTTCTCCACCGCTCCACTTGCCTCCTCTGTTTCTTTTATAGGTCACTGATTCAGTAACTTGCCTCCTTGTTGAAATTCTTTGCATCGCTGAGTCCATCCTGGAGTTGGGCAGTGTGATTCAGCGGGCAGTCTGCAACCAAAGATTTCAGCTCAATATCCTCTTCAGTAAGCCGAAATCTATATCTGTGTATGCTCTGTGTCCTGGCACCATTTTATTGAAAATTATGCACAGTGTAATTCTACAGACTGTCTAAAATAAAATGCTGCTGGATGCTGCACATGCACAGACCTAGATTTCAGCTTGATGAGAAGGTCATTGAGCTGAAAGCTCTATCTGTGCATGCGTTGCCTCTGAAGACATTTTATTGAAGACCTGGAGACTTACACTGAGCAGCGCCACCCACCACAATGATGGCAGCAGCTGAGCGGAATTTGAATAATCAGAATAATCAGTGACCTGTAGAATAAACAGAGGAGGCAAACGAAGGAGTGCAGAAGCATAAGGAGACTTTAAACCCAAGTCTTGCCACGATGCACACCAATGCACACAAGACATAACCAGATGAAAACTTAAGGAAAAATATTATATGACAACCACAAATCGCATTTTTTCACCACAGGTATCAATTTAATCAGCATCATAGTGCAATTATGGCAATGCCTTTACTATATAGTGCTATATCCTGCTCACAGGTTCTCTTTTTTAAAAAATTGGTGTGCCAATGTTATGGAAAGAACGAAAAAAACACCATGATGATTGTTATTTTTGTGTCGTAAATATTTAAGGCTTTAATCCAGGGGTCCCCAACCTGTGACTCGGCAGCCACATGTGGCTCGGGGGCCTGTGATGTGTGGCTTGCGACTGCCAGCTTGTTGCATATGCACCAGGTTTAGCAAACAGCTGTGAAGAGCTGGTCTCCATATGGTTATTTTGGTAAGTAGCCCCACATAGAAGAGCAGATCTGAAACAGAATAAGTTAGAATACCAAGATCCAGGTGTTTCTATCTCGATGTGAGTCTTGTGTAAAATATTTGACTGTCATACCAGTAATGGGGGCTCTGTGTATCACTACAGTAAGGGGACAGAAGCTGGAAGTTGCTTGTGACCATCTCTCAGAGCTGAATGTGGCACTCAAGGTCAGAAAGGTTGGGGATCTCTGCTTTAATCATTACATGAAAGCTCGGTGGGATTATCCTGGTATTGAATCAGCAAGACGACCTATTCCATATGGCAATGATGTTCCCACACCAGTGTTTACCAGACTACCAGTCATTGTCAGACTCTGAAGATAGGCAGGGATTGGAGTATATGACAGGGAGTAGCCGTGTAAGTGAATTTGAGGGAGCTCTTCAAGGCCTCAAAAAGATCTCAATGACTTGATTTGAGACTTAATTCATTCCCCCACCGCTTAATATTACCCTAGGATTAATAAAGCAATTTGTAACAGAAATTGAGTAATTGCTTCAAGTACATTTGTAGATCATACCCGGAACTGAGCATGGGAAAACTAAAAGCTAGAGTCTTTTATGGACCTCATATTTTTAAACTCATGAATGATTCTGTTAGGTCCAGGTGGTGGATCCACTGGGCTGTGCACCCCACCGGAGGCCTGGGTGCACGGTAGCCGGAGCACTAGTGTGGCAAGGACAGCGTCCCACAGGGGACGGGTAGAAAAGAGTCACTGGGGCTTCAGAGTTCCTGGAAACAGTGCAGGAATCCGGCATAGGTGTCAGGTAGGAATGTCAGGCAATAGTATTAATAACAGGACACGGCACTAGGGGACCTGAGCATCTAGCTTTCAAGACAAAGCTTACAAGACACGTTGATCAGGCCCCGCCCACATGGAGAGGCCAGTCTTATATACCCAGCACAGCCTCATGTCATATCCTGCTTCAGCAGTGCTGGGCCCATAAGACCAGGTGAGTGGGCACGGCCCGACCCTATACAGAAGCATGAGTCTAGGACTCAGAGTCAGACACATGAGACTGGGGACAGGACACAGGAGAGCACGAGCGGGAGCGGCAGCCATGACCGGCGGACACGTGGACAGGATCAGTGGGTAAGGAGCAGTGCAATGACGGTGAGGCCGGATCAGTGGGTAAGGAGCGGTGCCGAGGCATCAGGAGCGTGACAGTACCCCCCCTTTATGCCCCCCCCTCCGAGCAAAGGACCCCCGGGGCACCCCGGACCGAGCCTCCGGACCGCAACCCAGCGCAAAGGCAAGGAAGGACTGCTGGCCTCGCACCATCTTCTTGACCGCAACACGCTTAACTGAAGAACCTCTGGCAGTGGCAACGGAAAGAGGAGGACAGGCAAAAGCAGAGCGGGAATCGTGGACGACCGGATCGGATGTACAGGCGGTAGAAGAAAGGGAATCGAGGACGACCGGCTTGGGTGTCTCGGACCGGGCACAGGACGGACAAGCAGAGACAAAGGAGGCGACATCCTGAGGAAGAGACGGCCACCAATGGGCCCGAGCAATAGCACTCAGGGTGTCCTCCTGACTGGCGTGTTCGGTCGTCTCCGAAGAATATCCCTACTGAAGGACCTCGGGTCTGTCAGACTCTGTGACGAAGGACTTCCCAGGAGGAACCTGTGTCAGGGGGAACGTAGTCACCGGAACAACTTCATTGTTCAGCGCCAGACGGAGTTGTCTCATCTTCTGGATCCGGAGGCACCAAAGGCTCTAGTGCCAGGGACTGTGGAACGATGCTGGACTGCGTCGTTTCTTTTTCTTCTTCTTGCGGCATGACAGGCTCAGGTGCCAGGGGCCGAGGTACGGGCTGTAGACAGGTGTCGTGGCACAACGGGCCCCAGCGAGTGATTGCGCCAGAGCGCCAACTGATGTCAGGGTCATGGAGTTGTAACCAGGGCAGACCCAGCAGGAGCGCGGGGGCCATTCTCGGGATGACATATAAAGCAATAATCTCAGTGTGCAGAGCGCCAATGTCGCGGGCGGCGGGGCGCTGCACTCACCACGCTCGGGTCCGGCGCTGCTGCTGCTGCTCGGTGGCTCGAGCGGTGGGCCGGATCCGGGGACTCGAGCGGCGCTCCTCGCCCATGAGTGAAAGGGGGTAGTTTGGGTTTGGGGGATTTGGTCCGTAACGCCACCCACGGGTTGTGGTGAAGGTGGGCACCACCGCTGCTGGTGATGGGGATCCCGGGAGCGATGGCAGGGAGCAGCTGAGATGTTGTTTTCCCCTCCGTGGGTAGGGGTTGGTTGTCCCGGGGCCCGGTGAGGTGACGGGGAGGCAAAGTTGGCAAGGTGCAGGGTCGCTTGGACTGTGCAGCGCGGTGCCGGATGGCACGGTAGTACTCACTCAGCCACAAATGGATGCAAAGTCTCTGGTAAACCAAACGGCTGGATGGACGGGTCCCGCAGCCGGCTGCTGTGGTTTCTCCCGGATGGTTGGTGGTGGCTGCCTTTCCCTGCACCTTTGTGTATGTTCGGTCCCGATGGCTTCCCACCGGTAACCCACTCCCCAGCGTGTATATGTGCCGGAGGAGCCCTTTTGCCCGCAGGCTCTGGCCCTTGGGACTCTAGCTATGGCGGTAGCTGTATTTCCCTTTTGCTGGTTGGACGGTTGCCTTCAATTGGGTCTTGGCTGTTAGGAAACCCCTGGGGTTCCGGTCACTGACGGATTTGACCTATTTAACGGCGACTCCAAGCCTGGTCGGGGTCCGCAGGCCATGCCGGTTTGTGCTGGCTTCACTTCGCTCCCCGGTTCGGTACCGGCGGGCCA
Source organism: Anomaloglossus baeobatrachus (assembly GCF_048569485.1). Taxonomy (NCBI): domain Eukaryota; kingdom Metazoa; phylum Chordata; class Amphibia; order Anura; family Aromobatidae; genus Anomaloglossus; species Anomaloglossus baeobatrachus. Next base: position 112,105,735 of record NC_134356.1, on the reverse strand, counting down.
CCGCCCGTCCCCGGTCCTACGGTTCCGTGTTGATCTGCCTCTCCTGCAGACGGCCACCACCGTCTGCCAACCTTGCTCTTGGTGCCCGGGCCACGTACCCGGACACGGTCAGTTTGCTCCTCTACTGCCACTTTACTCCTCACTCTTCCACTTCTCTAACTTCACTAACTTCCTTTTCCCGCCTCCAGGACTGTGAACTCCTCAGTGGGTGGGGCCAACCGCCTGGCTCCACCCCACCTGGTGTGGACATCAACCCCTGGAGGGAGGCAACAAGGATTTTGTGTCTGGCTGATGTGCCTATCTCGGGGTGGGGGTGTCGTGTTGTAGTACCTGTGACGACCTGGCTAGTCCAGGGCGCCACACCAACACGGAGTCTCACGGGTTCGGTTGTATACAAGATGGGTTCGTATAAGGGTTTACCGTCCATGGAGGTGAACCAGAGGGGTTTAGCAAGCGGGAAGACAGGTATCCGATATCGGTCCACTGTAGCTTGTTGAATGAAATTACCCGCTGCCCCCGAATCAATGTGAGCCTCTGCCGTGAACCGGGTTTTCTCAGTCGTTACCTGGACAGTCTGTGTAACTGAAACTGAGAGGATTCCGGTACCAAGGGTGGTGGTTCCCACCATCCCTTGTACTTGGGGTCTTCCTGGACTCTCACTGCAAGAGCGGAGGAAATGTGAACCGTTTCCACAATAGAAACACAGGCCCCGGGCGAGCCGCTCTGCACGGCGCTGCTCGGCTTGGCTCGGCCAGTCTATTTCCATAGGTTCGGGAGTCGAATCACAGGAAGGCAGGGGCGAGGGAGTGGTAGACCTCTGCGGAATAAAGGTGTGACGGATTGGTCGCTTCTCCTGGGATACCTCCTTGGTTCGTTCTTGAAAACGGAGATCAATCCAGGTCGCTAGGGATACCAGAGCGTCCAAGGTACGGGGAACGTCACGACCGGCTAATTCATCTTTAATGCGGCCAGAGAGGCCCTCCCAAAAGGCCGCCGTCAATGCCTCATTGTTCCAGCCTAGCTCAGAGGCAAGCATACGGAACTGGATGGCGTACTGGCCAACTGTTAGGGTCCCTTGGCGTAGCCGGAGGAGCGAAGAGGTAACCGCGGTAGCGCGTCCTGGTTCATCGAAGGTACTTTGTAAGGCCTGAAGGAATTCCCGGATGTCGGTGGTCACCGGATCCTCATTCTCCCACAAGGGGTTTATCCAGGCCAAAGCTTCGCCTTCCAGGTGGGACATCACAAAAGCCACCTTTGCTCGGTCCGAGGCAAAGAGATGTGGAAGCAACTGGAAATGCAGGGAGCACTGGTTCAAGAAGCCTCTGCAAGTTTTGGGGTCCCCCGCATAGTAAGGCGGAGCAGCAAGGTGGAGTTGCGAGGCCGAGGAGACAACAGGTTCGGACCTAGTCGCTGTTTGCTGCATCGACGGAGACGAGGCGGCGGTCTGTAACGTGTACAACCGGTGGTCCACAGACGTCAGGAACTTCAGTATGCGGTTTAGAGTTTCACGCTGTTGCACCAGTTCCTTGCGCAGTTCAGCCAGCTCAGACGTTTGTGCTCCGGCGGAATCCATGGCCGGATCAATCTGTTAGGTCCAGGTGGTGGATCCACTGGGCCATGCACCCCACCGGAGGCCTGGGTGCACAGTAGCCGGAGCACTAGCGTGGCAAGGACAGCGTCCCACAGGGGACGGGTAGAAAAGAGTCACTGGGGCTTCAGAGTTCCTGTAAACAGTGCAGGAATCCGGCACAGGTGCCGGGTAGGAATGTCAGGCAATAGTATTGATAACAGGACACGGCACCAGGGGACCTGAGCATCTAGCTTTCAAGACAAGGCTTACAAGACACGTTGATCAGGCCCCGTCCACATGGAAAAGCCAGTCTTATGTACCCAGCACAGCCTCATGTCATATCCTGCTTCAGCAGTGCTGGGCCCATAAGACCAGGTGAGTGGGCGCGGCCCAACCCTATACAGAAGCATGAGTCTAAAACTCAGAGTCAGACACATGGGACTGGGGACAGGATACAGGAGAGCACGAGCGGGAGCGGTAGCCATGACCGGCGGACACGTGGACTTGATCAGTGGGTAAGGAGCGGTGCAATGACGTTGAGGCCGGATCAGTGGGTACGGAGCAGTGCCAGGATGGTGCGACCGGATCAGTGGGTAAGGAGCGGTGCCGAGGCATCGGGAGCGTGACAGATTCTAAATTTACAGTGGGTATGGAAAGTATTCAGACCCCTTTATTTTCTGACTCTTTGTTTCATTGCAACCATTTGGTAAATTCAAAAAAGTTCATTTTTTTCGCATTAATATACACTTTGCACCCCATCTTGACAGAAAAAAACAGAAATGTAGAAATTTTTGCAAGTTTGTTAAACAAGAAGAACTCGTCTTAAGTATTCAGACCCTTTGCTCAGACACTCATATTTAAGTCACATGCTGTCTATTTCCTTGTGATCCTGCTTTAGATAGTTCTACTCCCTCATTGGAGTCCAGATGTGTTTAATTAAACTGATAGGACTTGATTTGGAAAGGCACACACCTGTCTATATAAAGCTATGTGCGCACGTTGCGTATTTGCATGCAGTTACGCTACGTTCTGCACCGCAGCGTAACTGCATGCATCCTATGTCCCCAGCACAATCTAGGAAGACTGTGCAGGAGACGTGCGCACGTGGCGTATTAAAACGCAGCGTTCGGCTGCTGCCCGAAGCGCGCGTTCTAAGAAGTGACATGTCACTTCTTTTGTGCGTTTTGTTTGCATTGTCGGTCTCTCTCTCTGTCTGTCTGTCGGTCTCTCTGTCTGTCTATCGGTCGCTCTGTGTCTCCCTGTCGGTCGGACTCTCTCTCTGTCTATCGGTCTTTCTCTCTGTCTGTCTATCGGTCTCTCTGTCTCCCTATCGGTCGGTCTCTCTCTGTCTGTCGGTCTATCCTTCCCCCCCCTCTCTCATACTCACCGATCCCTGATCACCGGCGCGGCGCTGCACGGCTGTCACACTGCTCCGGCGCCTTATCCTCTTTTAAAAAAGCCGGCCGCTCATTATTCAATCTCGTATTCATGGCTTCCCCCGCCCACCGGCGTCTATGATTTGTTGCAGTCAGACAAGCCAACACGCTGAGTGACAGCTGTCTCACTGCAACCAATCACAGCCGCCGGTGGGCGGGTCTATGTAGTGCAGTAAAATAAATAAATAAATAATTAAAAATATCAAAGTGCGGTCCCCCCAATTTTGATACCAGCCAAGATAAAGTCACACGGCTGAAGACTTGTATTCTCAGGATGGGGAGCCCCACATTATGGGGAGCCCCCCAGCCTAAAAATATCAGCCAGCAGCCGCCCGGAATTGCTGCATCAATTACATGCGACAGTCCCGGGACTCTACCCGTCTCATCAAGAACTGCCCTGGTGCGGTGGCAATCTGGGTAATAAGGAGTTAATGGCAGCCCATAGCTGCCACTAAGTCCTAGGTTAATCATTGCAGGCGTCTATGAGACACTCCCAATGATTAACCTGGTGAAAGTAAATAAACACATACACCCGAAAAATACTTTATTTGAAATAAAAGACAAAAAAGCAACCTCTTTCACCACTTTATTAAAATCCCCAAATACCCCTCCAGGTCCGGCGTAATCCACGAGGTCCCGCCACGCATCCAGCTCTGCTACATGAAGCTGACAGGAGTGGCAGTAGAACACCGCCGCTCCCGGGAGCTCCACACAGAAACTGAAGTGAGTCGCGCTGTCAGTGGAGACATCACTCAGGTTACCCGCGGCCACAGGTCTCGGGTGGAAGACTCGAGCTGGCCGCGGGTAACCTGATCGCGCGGCTCACTGCAGTCACTCAGGAGATTTGCGGTCACCGGTGAGTCCTTCACCAGTGATCGCAAATCAAGCCACGGCACACAGACAGCCGCACGATCACAATGAAGTCGGGTGAAGTTCATTCTGATCGCGCAACAGTGTCTCGCAGACAGCCATACTCTTTATGACAGTCCGGTCCCAGTCGGCTCTGCTGCAAGTCTATGGGGATGCAGCAGAGTCAAGTGGGACCGCACTGTCAAAAATGTGCACTCTGGATGCTTTTCCCATGGCAGAGAAAGCATCCAGAACCCATGAATTCTGCAGGAATGTGCACACATGCACACATGGCGTTCTGCCGAATGCATCTCAGAATGCAGCTTTTCGGCTGCGTTCTGAGACGCACATGCAGTGACTATTTACGCTGCAGAATAGAACGCAACGTGTGCACATAGCCTAAGATCTCACAGCTCAAAGTGCATGTAAGACCAAATGAGAATTATGAGATCAAAGGAACTGCCCAAGGAGATCAGAGACAGAATTGTGGCAAGGCACAGAGCCGGCCAAGGTTACAAAAGAATTTCTGCAGTAGTCAAGGTTCCTAAGAGCATAGTGGCCTCCATAATTCTTAAATGTAACAAGTTTGTAACCACCAGAACTCTTCCTAGACCTGGCCGTCCAGCCAAACTGAGCAATCGTGGTAGATGAACCAGAGTACAGAGTTGGGAGAAAGTTCCAAAGAGTCAACTATTACAACAGCCCTCCACCAGGTGGGCCTTTATTACAGAGTAGCCCAACGGAAGCCTCTCCTCAGTGCAAGAAATACAAAAGCCCTCATAGAGTTTGCATAAAAGAACATAATAAGTTTCTCTGGTCTGATGAGATGATAATAGAATTTTTTGTTGATAATTCTAAGCGATATGTGTGGAGAAAACCAGGCACTGCTCATCACCTGCCCAATACAATACCAACAGTGAAACATGGTGGCAGTGTCATGCTATGGGGGTGTTTTTCAGCTGCAGGGACAGGACGACTGGTTGTAATTGAAGGAAAGATAAATGCGGCCAAGTATAGTGATATCCTGGAAGAAAACCTCTTCCAGAGTGCTCTGGACCTCAGACTTGGCCGAAGGTTCACCTTTCCACAAGACAATGACCCTAGGGACACAGCTAAAATAACAAAGGAGTGGATTCAGAAAAACTCTGTCACCATTCTTGACTGGCCCAGCCAGAGTCCTGACCTATCCCCAATTGAACATTTCTGGAGAGACCTGAAAATCGTTGTCCATCAACATTCAGCATCCAACCTGACGGGACTGGAGAGGATCTGCAAGGAAGAATGGCATACAAAACCAAAGAAGAAAAAAACGAACAAGTGGTCACAAATAACAATGTCTTTATTAATATTCAATTAATAAACAATTATTAAATATAAATATTTTTTTTAAAAAACACAACTATTGGCTGGAAGGAAAAGGGCATCACAATTGAGATAACCTGCAAACCACAATTTGGTTTAAGCATATATGTGTGTAAAAAAGTACAAAGTAACTACTAGCAATTAGATTAAAGTGTCATGTGCTGAAGAAAGTAGTCATAAATTAAGCCACAGTATGCATACCTACTTGTTGCCTTAATATGCAACAATGGTGAAACCAAAAGGTTTTTCACCCAAATATATGTCTAGCCTATACCAAAATTCTGGTTATAGTAAGGTATAGATGGTCATAAGGGGTTACAGGAAAAAACTGGAAGAGGAAACAGCTCTGTAATGTAAATGAAAACCAAATGCTAAATAATCATTTGGAATCGCATTTAGCCAGCGATAGGCACAGTTTAAGTGCAAGTAAATAGGAAAGTTTAAGAGGATTTACCAGAAGAAGTTGGAGCACTGATCCTTGTGTGTGCACATTTTGTTGCCGTCTTCTTCAGGGGGTGAATGGCAGAACTTAATGGAGCATATCCTCAAAACCATTTAAACAGATTTCCAGATAACCTTCAAGACTTCAGCGAGGAACAAAGTTAGGGGGTCCTCAAGGATATAAAGATGATAAAGGAGAGCAAGGATGATCAAGGCAGATGGGACGTACACATGATGGCAGATGGGAGATACACATGATAGTAGACTACTGTTGGAGTCTCCAATGTGATTGTTCTGCTGACACACAAAAAAGGAAATTGCATAGACAGCATGTTTTGAAGCATTGACATTAATAACAATATAATAATTAATTAATTAATCAAATCATACATAACTGTCCTGTCACTGTTAGATATTTTTATTTTCTTTTTTTTTAGACTGTTTACTTACTAGTTGTAACAATAATAATAATATTCTTGAAAATCTTAATGATTTTCAATCATGTTGTGTTCATTAATTGATGAATTCTTAAATATCTCAGAAACTAGAGCTAATCTTGCAAAACCAAAGTCAAATACTTAATTATTAACATAATCTTAATATAAAACTGTTCATACATTGTTGGCAACCAAATCACTGTATACAAGTGATCTATACACTAGACTTTACCAGTCCAACACTGACAAATAACTTTCCTTTCTTAGTACCATACGTCAATGCAGAAAGCAACGGCCCAGCTCACTCGCATTCTGCACCAAAGCATACATTCTGTCTTAGGTGCTTGTCCATGGAATCTGCTATTCAATGTTTTGTCTTTGGGACCCTTCTGTAGTCAGTATTCGGGTTCCTTCTGTAGTAAGCATTCATGCTCGGTCTTCGGGTTCCTTCTGTAGTGGTGTTCACAAACTACCAGTGGGCTCTGGGATATCTCAGGACTGTTCCAGGTTCTTACCGCTCTTGTATCCTCCTGTGGCCATGGGGATATCAGCCCAACCCAGTGCCACCTGACCTTCCTGGTGCTAGATCTGGCGCAAACTCCCCTGCTCAATCCATCCACTCCTTTTTTATTTTGTAACTGGGACAAAACTGTCACTTGACTGAACTTTTTCCTTTGGGAAAAACACATTCCACTGTTTAGATCCTGCTAGAATAAGAAGAGATTGTCACTGTTCCACTGTTTAGATCCTGCTGTCTCTTCTGACCAACAAATGGTGATGTTCCCTCACAGACACTTTGAGATGTCACTTCATGCTATCTTCTGCTGTCCAGCTCTCTCATATTCCCTCTTTGTTTAAACTCACCAGTCCTCGGGTAAGAAGAATGTTTATGCCTCTAGGTGTTTTTCAGGTGGTGGTCCTAATGTTGCCAGCAGTTGAGTATGCTCTTGGGTATTTGTGTGAGGTTCTACCATATGTGCATGCTTTATAGGTGAGGCATCAGTGTTAGCATATTCAGTTCTTTGAGGCCTCTCTTGAGTTTTTTTGTCAGGAGTACTTGGAATTTCAGGTTCCTCATGCACATGTTCAGCCTCTGACTCTCCTCCAGGCCACCTGACCATACCTCCCCATCAGAACAGAGCCCTTAGGTCTTTCCAGCACCACAGCAGTCCAAAACTTTGGGTGATACCTTTGTAAACGATTCTTTCTCCAGCTGCATCAGCATAACATCTACAAAACCTGACTGTGCAAAAGGTGGGAGTCTGATCTCTGCCTCTTTTCTGGAGTCACGGTCATCAACAACGTTCGGCTACTCATGAGTCATTTTTGGGCAACCAGGGTACTGCATATGTTTTCCCGCAGGCAAAGGACATCACCTCACTTACTTCTCTGCTTTTTGCCCCATGCCTCCAACTCAGATAGGGTGGGGTCTCTTCGGGTTGACCATCACATTTTCTCCAGATCTCTGCCTGTTTCTTGCTTTCAGGTTGCACAATCCACTGTTTAGTTTCTGTTGTCTTCTCTAGCAAGCAGATGACAATGTTCACCAGCAGACACTTTGAGATAACACATCAGTGTGTCTTCTGCTGTCCAGCTCCCTTACAGCTGCAGCACAATTTCCATCTCTCACACTGCTGAGTCCTCTTCAGCCAGCCCTCCTTCTCTATAAACTATAATAGGAAGTGTACCCTGACACCTCACTGTGCAGACAATCTGTCTTGCTTTGACCAAGATGAATTTATGCTATTTACTCAGGGGGAGGAAGTGTTTTATGAGAGGAACAAGGAACATATTTCTCTTAAAAAGTTTATTATGTTTTTGTAAATCTCCTATACTATTGATTTATTGAAAGTTTATTAAAATGACTATCATCATATAAATATGCTCATTTAGTCTCCGCAAAGTAAATACACTTCTTTTAAAAAACAATTAAAAGTCCTCATTTTACTTTACTGCTTAACAGTTTTGAATGCCAGTAAATGACCTCTTGTGACTGCAAGCTTCCAAAATAGTAATACTAATCAATTACTTATGGCCGTCATGGCTGACACAAGATATTGTATTAAAGCAATTAGACAAAATTAAAGTTAATAAAACACCTGTGCCTCATTCCTTTAGTCTATGGCATACGTCCATGATTGATTAAAAACTTAGCTCAGTGATAGACAGTCCATTACTTTTATTCCTGGCTCAGTGCCTGTAAATTGAAGAAAAGCACTAGTGCTGACAATATGTCAGAAGACTGGTCTGTAAACTGCCTGCATATTGTAATTCCATGTTTTTTAAGATCCTTGAGGTTTTATGAGATGGTCTTAATCAATATCATATACTTATTCAATTTTATTGTAGTAATTGTTAAGGGTTTTCTGACAATATCCTTTTTTACTCTATTGGCCAATGCCTTACTACAATTATTATTATTATTATTATTATTTATTATTATAGTGCCATTAATTCTATGGCGCTTTACATGTGAAAAGGGGTATACATAAAGGAGACAAGTAAAATAATCAAACAATACTAGGCACAGACAGGTACAGGAGGAGAGAGGACCTTGCCTGTGATGGCTCACAGTCTACAAGTGAAGGATGAGGATACAGTAGGTGAGGGTAGAGGTGGTTGTGCCATATAGAGGACGGAGGGTTACGGCAGGTTGTAGGCTTGTCGGAAGAGGTGGGTCTTCAGGTTCCTTTTGAAGCTTTCCATAGTAGACAAGAGTCTAATATGTTGTGGTAGAGCATTCCAGAGTATGGGGGATGGCAGGAGAAATTTTGGATGCGATGTTGGGTAGAGGAGATGAGAGGGGAGTAGAGAAGGAGATCTTGTGAGGATCGGAGGTTATGTGTAGGTAAGTAACGGGAGACTAGGTGACAGATGTAAGGAGAAGACAGGTTGTGGTTAATGGTTAAAAATAACTATTATTCACCCTCCTTGGATCCAACACTGCCTCTCTATCCCTCCTCAGGTATTATTTACAGGCTGCAGTGGTGACATCATCATGACTACAGAGCATCTCACTGCTGCAGCCAATCACTGAGCTCATAAGCTTTTGCCATCTGCACTCACGTCTTTTATCTTAAAAGGAAATGGTGCATCATTAAAATTGTTATGGTCGGTGATAATTACATGCAGCAGAATACAATTTCAACCACAAGGATGGCAATAAAATAGAGGGATGACACAGCAAGGAGCAACGTGAAGGCAAATCTATGTCAAATTCAACAAGTCAGCTAGCTATGTGAAATAGTTACACAGGCTCTACAGAGGTAAATGGTAGGACATTTGTAAAGCATAACTGTCTTTTCAGACAAAACCTACTGAAAGTTGTGGTCTTCTTTATGCCATCAACAAGTTAAAACTGCTTTTGGTCTATATACTATTCTAATAAGTCCAAACTCTACTGATTCCAATGCTCTGACATGCTAACAGGTTTTGAATAGCAGTTCCTTATTGTTGGCACTTTATCAACATTTTAGGTTATGTTATGTACTTATTATATTTTCCTAGGATGCATAATTCCTTCCGTTGTTCTAGGGTTTGCCTACCATAAACTAAAAGCTCCCCCTTCATTTATTCATATCTGCAGTTTGACAGACAGGACTTTAGTTTAAAGAGGACCAACCACCAGGAATATCCTATTCAAACTAAAGCCAGTGCTTATACTGATGCTTCATACTGATTCTTTGCAAACATTTAGATGTAAGATCGGCTGTATAGTTTCTGAGATAGAGGTGAGTAAAGTTCATGAAATGTACTATTATTTGATAATAGGTGCTGTAGAATATCTAATAGGTGGATTGGGTTTTGCTAGTTATTCCTGCCCCTGTCTGCCTACCTTTCCTTCCTCCTCCTTGTCCTTCCTCCCTCCTTCTTGCCCCTGTAATAACAGAGATTGGGACAGGCAGGCAGATAGGGGCAGGAATAACTAGCAAAACCCGACCCACCTATGAAATACCTATCAATCAACTAACAGTGTATTTCACAAACTTTACTTGGCTATATTTCAGAAACTATAAATCCGCTCTGACAACTAACAATATGTTTAGAAGCAGCATCATAGCACCAGTATAGCACTAGCTTTAGTTTAATAAGAAAATCTTGGCGGTTGGTCCTCTTTAAGTGGTCTGAAAGTATAATGACTATTTATTAAAGGGAATCTGTCAGCAGGTTTTTGCTACCTCATCTCACACTAGCAAGATGTTGGCAAGGAGATCCTGAATCCAATAATGTATCACTTAGATTACTGGTTGCAGTCATTGAGGTATCAATCACAGTAGGGGGTCTGCCAGACAGCCTAGCATGTAGCATTGTAGTCCGAACAAAGATAAGCAGCAGGACTTATAGCAAATATACAACAGATCAGGCCATTACTAGACAGGCAACCCAGAATTTTCTGTGTTAACTCTTGCAGCACGATGTCTTTAGATTATACAGCAAAAACCTGCCAATAGATTCCCTTTTAGGACCATTTAGAAAGCTACCTAATTTTACGTATAGAAATCCAGTTATTAATAGAACAAATTAAGCTTAAAATTGACTATAACTTTTATAAGAAAGGGTCAGTCTTACATTATTTTCTTAGAAGGTGATTCAAAGGTAACACCTCACATATTCGTTTGTCGCTTTCTCAATGAAAAGATATGAGAGCAGAACAAACCCATTTCTAAAAAAAGTACAATTATTTCTAATAAAAGTAGACACTATGGACAATTGTACATGAGGTGATAGTCATCTTTACATTTGATTTGAGAGTGAATATTGCTCTGAAAGCGTTACTATCCAATAAAGACATTCTCTCGTTCCTCTGAGTCTTATTGAATTCTAATTCATTACATTACTATTCACTTGTCTGTTCAAAAATTAGATTTGTCTCTTCAATTATAGGAACAGACAAATTTAAAAAGACCGCATTAATTTAACAGAAATAACAAAAAATAATATGAAACTATAAACAAATTTCTATGAAGGGTACAATTTCTAGATAAACTTTCACACACAAGAAGCGCGTTGAGGCGAGTGAAATGGACATTGACTGATTTTATCTTTGAAATCTTTCTTAGAGTTTTAATTTATCTGCAATAAAAGGATTTTACTTGTGAAGCTGGATCACTTTTCCTTTACCTGTAAACTTTTCAGAAGATAATAAAATTGTAACAAATTCTTCGTTACATTGATCATAGAAAAAGAAGAAAAAATAGCCTTTACAATTCTAAATCTATGGGGATAATCATAAGATCCTTTAATTTTATTTATTGATCTTCACAAAAGTAATCTAGATTTGTTAAGTTAAATTAATGACATATAACCTGTATTTGCCTTTTCAGAAGAACTAATTAATAGGGATGATCGAATACTTCAATTATTCGGCTTCGCGAATATTTTCCGAATATCTTGACGCTATTCGACTATTTGACGCGCAATGTAAGTCTATGGGAAGCCCGAATAGTTCCAAATAGTTGTTATTCGGGTTTCCCATAGACTTACATTGCGCATCGAATATTCGCGAATAGTCGAATAGCGGCGAGGTATTTGGAAAATATTCGCGAAGCCGAATAATCGAAGTATTCGATCATCCCTATTAATTAACCTTTGCAGAACCAACCTAATCAGCTGGCATGGAAAGAAATACATATTTTTAAAAAAGCATGAAGATTAATAGAAAAGGGTCCCAAAACATAGGGTAGACATTTCATTGATGACTACTTTACATTTGTTTTCAAATGTAGTTTGGAGGTAATACACAGTTTTTATGATAATATCAGAAAAAACACATGCAGCACTTGGAGACTCCTCCTGTCATATGTGCAGTTCCAGGGAATTGTGCCCTATCCTGTCCTCCTGATGAAACCCAACATATAGGTGGGGGAAATGCATTGAGGTTGGGAGAATCCTTGGTTTGGTAATTGTACCGGAAAACTCCTACAAGATAAGTTATTGTGGTCTTTGGCTTCAACTACATTGATTGGGCAAGATGGAATAGGTTTGTTTTAGACAAGGCAGTTAAGGGACATTTATTAGAGGGATAGTCACCATGGAATGGGGCCACCACTTGAACACTTGGGTGCGAGTAACTTAACTTGTATCTCCATTGATAGGTAATGGACAGCATTCTCCTAGGGATCAGTTAGTGTATCATACCCCATGATTATCAAATTGTTTAGGTTTATCAGTTACCCCGTCATACTATCTAATAGGGGTTTTTGTACATATTGTACCTGGGATATTCTATGTTTCATGTTTTTTGTATTGTTGTGTGTCTAAATTACTGTTGGATATAGTGAATTTTTAAATTATTCTAATAAAGTTGCATTTTTAATATATGTAATTTGAGTAGGATCTGTTAGCCAATATGATTTACTGCCTTTACTGATTATTTCTTTTTTTTGAGCTTCATGTTAACTAATGTCACAAACTGTCACGATTGTTATGTTAACTCTGGGGGACTCTGGATCAGAAGATCACAACATATAGTTGATCATAGATCCTCTTTAGTGCCCAATCATCATTTTCCCTGAGTTGGAGCTTATTTAATTCCATCCGGTGCTGAAGGGGTTAAGGCTCCTTTTCTATCCTGCTGTGACGTACCGGAAGTTGTAAGCTCAGCTGCAACCATTTCATTTTGCTATAAATATCCACACCTCACTTCTCCCTATGCCAGCTATAGTTCATTCTACACTTTACACTTTTAAGAAGCCTGTCTCTGGAAAAGCTTAGGATTTTTTTTCTGTTGCAGCTGAGACGTTTCCTTCTGGAGAAGCTGTGGAGTGCTTTATGTTGTGCCTTCCCCCACCTGTTTGTCTTACCTTGCTCGTGTTGTTTTATGTTAGTGGCAAGACTAGCATCTCACTGGTCTTCACACTGGTCAGGGTGAGTTCAGGGCTAGTAAGGGCCAAGGCACGGGACGGTGCACCAGGGGGAAGAGACATCTAGGGATGTTAGGGAGTGAAGGGAGCAGCCTCAGCTGAGTATTAGAAGGTGAGCCAGCTCCCCTCTCCCCAACGCCAAGGCTTTCTATTGTACTGTTTACCTTTTCTTCCTTTGTGTTGTGTCACTTGCCAGGAGTCCTCTCACTCTTGATGTGTCACAAATTTACCTTTTTGAGCGCCATAGCATTGCATCTTCTACTTCCTGGCTGCTGACACTACAATTCCTGTCCTACACAGTACTATGGATGCCGTGTGGAACACACCCAATACCATTCCCCCATACTGACGTTGGTGCAAATTCTACTTTTATTTGGCTTGTATTTTTTTTTATTGATCCTGGAGTTGAGCTTGCTTCACATTGTACTTTATTCATCTTCCTTCACCTCCAACCCCTGGCTTGTTTGAATACCCTAACATCTATGCCACATTACCACATGCCTAATCTGTCTTACTCATGTAGACTAACAAGTATTTACCAAAACAGACAGAAAACCTTACAGATCATATCAAGATGGAATTAATTTTAAAGTGACAATCCAGCTACAAAATATGAAATCCTCTGGATATTTGCAGAAAATTGCTTATCAAAAATGCACTTGTTTTCACCCTGATATGAAGTGGAATTGGCATATACTGTATTTTTATCAAAAATTCACAACTGAAAATCAAACACAGCCGCATAATAACTCTTGGGAAACTTCCCTTTGTGTGTGCATTCCCATGTACAGTGTGTAGCATGGTGGCTCAGTGTTTGCAATGTTACTTTTCACACAAGGCAGAACATCGACAATGGTTTGAATGTTCTCCTGTATTTGTGAAGAATTCCTTCCAAACTTCAAAGACACACTGATAGAGAATATGAATGAAGACCCAATGGGACAGTGATTGTGATGTCGGTAAAGTTCTGCAGAATATAGTGGTGCTATATAAGAAAAGCATAATTAATAAAAGAAAAAATAACAAATTGAGTTGGGTGCAACATAAATTTAGACGATAAATTGTTGAATATGGATGAAGAAAAGGGAAAATGAAATCATAAACATAATATACACATTCAGATAGAACATAATAAATAAAGGCTAGGGTCAAAAAAGAAATACTTGGTCATGTCAATTTCTCTGTGCTGTTTTTTCAAACATTAATGGTAAGCTTTCAGTGCTAAGTAATTGAACATTATGTACAAATAGAAAATCAAACCCTTGTAACACTGCTATTCATATAAAATGTACGTGTAATCTAAATAAGAGAACAAAAAGATCACTAATAATTCAATGACCGTAATAAAAGGAAATGGAGTTTACTTTAAACTGTTTGCAATTCTTATGTACTATGAAACAGAATCATTTACCCTCAGTCTTTTATCCACTCTGATAAAATGGATGAACCCCATAAAAAGTGTCTGAAAAAATAATAGCATCATTAAATCAACATGAGCGTGAATATATTTGTACAATGTGCCTGTACAGGTAAGGCATCTAAAAATACCTCAATCTCTGTTTATCAGAAAGTAAGAGGCTTATGAATATAACAGCCGATGGGATGAGTGTTCTATTGACAATGACAGATTGATCTGGAAAAGTTCCACAAGCATTTATAAAAATAACAAAAAAAACCCACTTTCATGTAGAAATGCAGCTAGTTTCTAAAAAATCTAGTGATGCTGAATTGTGTGAGACTATTTCTCTTTCCATCTTGTATAATGTACCTTTGTGTAAACTTTTCTGTGTATTTTAGGTAAGTTATCTCATTATAATTGTCTTTTGTAGGCACAGCCAATTAGGAAGAGAATATTCTGTATTGCAAAGGGAATAAAACATATTCCATAGGTAAGAATTGCCACATGTATAGAATCTATGAACCCCAAAGTTGTCACCAATTGTGTAAATATCAAAAATGATTATAATGATGATGATAATAATAGTATTTTTATAGTTGTACTCCCTTGCAGTATTTAACACTAGAACTACTGGACTCGTGACACCTATATAGAAATACATAGTGCAAAGTAGTCAACTACCTCAGTAGTTCTAGTGTTAAAGGGGATGTCTGGGACTTTAACATTGATGATCTATCCTTAGGATATGGTCATCAATGTCTGATAGGTGGAGGTGAGACACTCAGCACCCCTGCCGTTCAGCTGTTTCCGGTGCTGCCACTGGTCAACACTAGAGATGAGCGAACCGGTCCCGGTTCGGCTCGAGGTCGGTTCGCCGAACGGAGGTCCCATTCGAGTTCGGCTCGTCGAACGTTCGACGAACCGAACTCGAACTGCATAGGAAACAATGGCAGGCAATCACAAACACAGAAAAACACCTAGAAAATACCCTCAAAGGTGTCCAAAAGGTGACAAACAACTCAAACACATGGGAAAGTGACAAGGACATATACTCATGCGAAAACAAAACAGCTGGACAAGGAAAAAGAGGAGGACACACAGATATATGAGTATATGCAAGGAAACATTGATTCCATTATTGTGCAACTTGAGCCCTGCTCATTTTAGGCTTCCAATCTTGATAAATTGCCTGAGCTCGCCACGTACGCCTTGGGGATCTTGTCGTGTCCTGCAGCCAGCGTTCTCTCGGAACCTGTCTTCAGTGCTGCTGGGGGTCTGCTGGCAGATAAGCACACGTGTCTGTCCACTGACAATGTGGACATGGCTCTCAGAGGACTTTTCTTCCTCTGTGTCAGCCAGGGGACGGGAAAGGCACGCGTATTTTTGAGAGTGCTTCATGCAAAGCATCTTTTTCTTTTTCAAAAGGGGGCACAACCGATGCCAGGCAAGTGGGGTGTGTGTGGCCCAGTTAGTGGAAACGAGGGAGACTGTGGTTGGAGTCCCCTCGTTGTGTTTCTAAAAGAACCAAGATGAACAAGTCATGGCTCTCAGAGGACTTTTCTTCCCCTGGGTCAGCCAGGGGACGGGAAAGGCACGCGTATTTTTGAGAGTGCTTCATGCAAAGCATCTTTTTCTTTTTCAAAAGGGGGCTCAACCGATGCCAGGCAAGTGGGGTGTGTGTGGCCCAGTTAGTGGAAACGAGGGAGACTGTGGTTGGAGTCCCCTCGCTGTGTTTCTAAAAGAACCAAGATGAACAAGTCATGGCTCTCAGAGGACTTTTCTTCCCCTGGGTCAGCCAGGGGACGGGAAAGGCACGCGTATTTTTGAGAGTGCTTCATGCAAAGCATCTTTTTCTTTTTCAAAAGGGAAGGTCAACTGATGCCAGTCAAGTGGGGTGTGTGTGGCCCAATTAGTGGCAACGAGGGAGACTGTGGTTGTAGTCCCCTTACTGTGTTTTACATGCTTTTAGAAGGGCATGACATGGCTTAGAGGTTGACTTTCAGCATCTGGAAACTGTTGGCTACCAAAATGCTGCCTTTCCAACCTTTTTAAGCGAGGATTTTCGAGACCTTATGCCCATCTCAGTGCCCCAAGAGCCGATGCCCAGGCGCCACTCCTTCTCCAACAAAGGCGTGCACGCGCTACACCAGCATGTCGCGCTAAACATCACTGATTCCTTGAGAAACTCTGTGTGACAGGGTGCATTTCACCACAGATAATTGGCCCAGTAAGCATGGACAGGGGCGTTACATGTCGCTGACTGGGCAATGGGTTACTGTGAGGAGAGATGGAGAAGGGTCTGCTGTACAAGTCTTGCCGTCCCCACGAGTTGTTTCAATCCTTCTTCTGTATGTAGAAGTTAATACACTGCTTCTGCCTCTTCAACCTCGTGTGGGTCCTCCACCTTGGCGCAAACCCTGTGTGGTCAGGCCACCCTTCCTTGTAACTGCGCACAAGGAATACCACACACCTCCTTACTATGCTGGCAGCAGAGCTCAATGCCATCAGGCGGTCAAAGGTTTACTTTGAAATGTATGGGAAATGTGAGTCACACCGCTGAGAAGTTGTGGACGGTTAGCTCTGGAGACCGAGTTTCATCAATGGTTGTCTCCACTCAACCAGCAGCCAGGGAAGGCCGGGTGCGACAATGATGCAAACATGGGTGCGGCCCTTCGCTGTGACAATGTGACATACGTGCCTTGTGTGGTTCACGTGTTGAACCTGGTTGTCCAGCAATTTTTAAAGCACTATCCTGGCCCACATGGCCTTCTGCAGAGAGCACGGTGTAACGCCTTCCTTGATCCACACACTCAGATGGGCTGTAAATGATAGGCTAGAGGGAAGCCACTCACCAAGCAGGACCCCTAGAACCCTGAAACCCTTTAACCCCTATACAGGGATTAGGAATTACACAGGGCCCAAGGTGATTAATACCTGTGGAAGGCTGCAGTTCCAGAGAATAGTAGTCAGGCAGGGTCAAAACATTAATTGAGGAACAGGAACAGAATGGGACGGCCAGGACTTAATCAGAAAACAAGCAGAGGTGAAATGCGGATCGGCCAACAAGGTACATAAACAGCAAGCAGGAAAAGTAGTCAGGTAACAAGCACACAAAATCATAAAACTGAACTGGGGGTAAAAGCAGAGCTATGTCTGGCAGTGGTCTGCAGACAGGATGGGCATAAAAAAGGGTGTGGTGTCTTCCCATTGGTTGTAGCTGAATGATGGTATTTCATCTGTGAGATACCCACCAGCTACATTCAGCCAGAGATTCTGCATCTGTCAAGGTAATGCAGCCCAGTGGGTGAGCATAACCTGCGTCCACCTGCGCCGCTGGCATCGACTCCTCTCCCATCATCAGCACTATGCATGAAAGGAACACGTTGTCACCTGGCGACCGGAGTACAAATTGACGGAGCGTACTCCGTTGGTGACTTAACAGCCGCGTGCGGCAATGATGCAAACCTGGCTGCGGGCCATCGTCAGGGCAATGTGACACACGTGCCTTGTATGGCTCACGTGTTGAACCTAATTCTCCAGCAATTTTTAAAACACCATCACGGCCTACATGGCCTTGTGCAGCGGGCACGCTCGCTATGTGCTCACTTCCATCGTGCGCACACAGCAGCTCAACAACTTTTGTTGCTACAGAAGTCTTTAGGTCTGGTGGTTAAACGCCTGAAATGCGATGTGCCCACACGCAGGAATTTGAATCTGCACATGTTGCAGCGTTTGTGGCAGCACCGCCGAACCCTGCTGCAATACGTTATGACATATAGCCTGGGAAAACTTGATCCAGAGGTGGTGCAGATCATGCTGCTGGAGTGGTGTCAGATCAAGGACCTATGCACCCTGCTACACAGTTTACAAATGTCGACGAAGATGTTTAGCACTGGCAATGTCATTCTCAGCGTGACAATTCTGGTCATCTACATGATGGAGCACACTGTAATTATTATTCGGAGTCAGGTGTTGGGACAAGAGGAAGGGGAGGAAGTACAGGAGGAGTCATATGCGGAAGGGATAACAAGATCTACGAGGTCCAGATGGTCAGCAGCACCTATGCGGCAGTCATGGTGAGGGAGAGGGATTAACAAGGGCGCATAGTATCAGCAAAAAGTGTTGAGGAAGGTGCAGGAGCCCATGAAGAAATGGAGGACGAACTGGCGATGGGCATGGAAGACTCAGCAGATGAGTGAGAGCTTGCTCACATTTCGGTTGTGCGAGGTTGTGGGGAGAGGGCAGAGGAAGGAGGCACGATTCTCACCTCTCTGCCACCAACACACCAAGGACATGGTCCTCCTGGATGCACAAGACACATGAGCGCCTTCTTGCTGCACTACCTACAACATGACCCTCGGATTGTACGAATTCAAAGTAATCCAGAATACTGGGTTGCCACACTGTTAGATCCCCGGTACAAGACAAAATTTGGCGAAATAATTCCTGCCATAGAAATGGACGCACGTATACAGGAGTATCTGCAGAATGTGGTACGCAATCTTAGATCTGCTTTTCCACTAAACACCAGTGCTGCACAGAGTGAATCTCAACGCTTTGTCATGGATAGGAGGAAATGGTCTTTTACTTGTCCACATCTGAGGGACCGAGGGCTGGCTGCTGTGCTGAGATGGCGTTGAGTACGGTGTCCCTGCAGAGTTGCACTTTTGGTCATATACCAAAATGAGTTGAAAAAGGACAGATGCTGGTGGAAAGGGGAACAGGTGTGTTGGAAAGGGGAAAAAAGTTTTGGTCCGTGGATTTGGTGGTTAAGCAACAGTAACATTTGCTGAAGAAACACCATCTGTTACAGTGGGACTGGCAGATTTGGATAAAGTGGTATATACTATGTTACCGCTATATAACGAAAATTAATAAGAAAAGAAAGAGAAAGGTATATATCCCCATCAGCAGTCAGTGTCCACCGTGCTCCCAGTTGGAAAAGGAGAGGTTGGCAACTGGAAGGTTTGGTGGAGGATACAGAGCTGTGTGGCTATGAAACTAATAGTAGCCTGAATCGAGTTAGACGCCATTCGGATCTGGAGACTGGGAGCCCTGTTAGCGTCACAGGGTCCACATGTCCACCCAGCCTAGGAACTCCCTGTTAACAACACAGGGGCCATTGAGTACGCTGACCGTGTGCGTAGGGGCACACCTGTGGACAGCAGGCGCATCAGCAGCAGCAGGCCTGTTAATGCCACTGGGCTGCACAAGCAGGACTGGTAGGACAGGAGCTGGTCTTAACCGTTCTGCGTTACCAACTGTGGTGGTGGCCTGCATCGACACCCTATCCCTGCCTACCTCTGGCATAAAGCCGCAATGGGTTCAACACATGGAGGTGTGCTCTTTCAGAGCATAATAGAAGACTGCGCACCTCCTTGTTGGCTCCAGCCCCTTTTATAACCTGGGTCCGCCCCAAACCAGGGTAAACCACAATGCACCTCCTGGAGACAAAAGTAGAGTGACACGTCATGAGTGGCATAACTAGCGTCCTATTTGGAACCGCAACTTCAATGATGACCTCATGGCTGCCATGACCCATACACCTCACCAGTCGTTGTCTGACCATCAATAATGCGGTGACAAGTCATAGGGGTGGGCCTCTGCAAGCCATTTGGGAGGACACCTGATGCCCTGTGGTCTATATGGGACCCCCACATCAGGGGCAGGGCCAAAGAGTTCATTACCGGACCTAGTCTCTGATGCAGTAAGTGCCTGAGCATGCTCAGTAGCATGAAATACAGTCTCTTAAAAAAGACTATCAGCTTTAGCATGGTGTCTAGGCACAAAACAGGACTTAGACCCGGCACGGAATGCAAGTACCTGTGCAAAGAGGCTTTTCACACTTAGTGTGGGAGCATGCGCTGTATCCCGAAATGAAGACTTAGCGTCAGGAATGGCACAGTCAGGCTGAGCATACTCACTAGGCGAAACACTGTAATTAGGCTGCAGCTGGGGTAAATCGGCACACGCATGCGCACTAGGTGCCTCTCCACACTTAGACGTGGAGGAGAAATTGCTCTTGGAGATGCTGTCTATGAACAGAAGGAAAAGCTAAAGGAAGCCTGACTTTCTATCCCTCCGAATTATCAAATGCAGCAATGAATTCCCTGCGTTTGCTATAACATTAGCGTAGCAAAATGTGCATGAGGGTGTCATGTAGAGGTGCTATAAATAGCTTGGCACCAGTGGGGCACTAATGGAATACAACAGCCAGTTCTATGATGCCACTAAATGGCAGTATTTTTTGCTATCATTATAGCTTATTAAAAACAGAGCAGGAGGGTGTCATGCAGAGGTGATAGAAATAGCTTGGCACCAGTGGGGCACTAATGGAATACAACAGCCAGTTCTATGATGCCACTAAATGGCAGTATTTTTTGCTATCATTATAGCTTATTAAAAACAGAGCAGGAGGGTGTCATGCAGAGGTGATAGAAATAGCTTGGCACCAGTGGGGCACTAATGGAATACAACAGCCAGTTCTATGATGCCACTAAATGGCAGTATTTTTTGCTATCATTATAGCTCATTAAAAACAGAGCAGGAGGGTGTCACGCAGAGGTGCTGCACATAGATTTGCACCAGTGGGGCACTAATGGAGTACAACAGCCACTTCTTGTATGCCACTAGGTACACTGAGTGTTTGCTAGTATAATGGCTTAGTAACAATGAGTTTGAGTGTGCAATGCAGGCAGAGGTGCTGCAAATATCTGTGCACTAGTGGGACTATACAGAAGTCCAATAGCCACGTTTAGGATGCCACTAAGTTCACTGAGTGTTTGCTAGTATAATGGCTTAGTAACAATGAGTTTGAGTGTGCAATGCAGGCAGACGTGCTGCAAATATCTTTGCACTAGTTTGACTACACAAAAGTACAATAGCCACGTTTAGGATGCCACTAGGTACACTGACTGTTTGCTAGTATAATGGCTTAGTTAAAAAAAGTTTGAGTGTGCAATGCAGGCAGACGTGCTGCAAATATCTTTCCACTAGTTTGACTACACAAAAGTACAATAGCCACGTTTAGGATGCAACTAGGTACACTGACTGTTTGCTAGTATAATGGCTTAGTTAAAAAGAGTTGGAGTGTGCAATGCAGGCAGACATGCTGCAAATATCTTTCCACTAGTTTGACTACACAAAAGTACAATAGCCACGTTTAGGATGCCACTAGGTACACTGACTGTTTGCTAGTATCATGGCTTAGTTAAAAAGAGTTGGAGTGTGCAATGCAGGCAGACATGCTGCAAATATCTTTACAATAGTGTGAATAGACAAAAGTACAATAGCCACGTTTAGGATGCCACTAGGTACACTGACTGTTTGCTAGTATAATGGCTTAGTTAAAAAGAGTTGGAGTGTGCAATGCAGGCAGACGTGCTGCAAATATCTTTCCACTAGTTTGACTACACAAAAGTACAATAGCCACGTTTAGGATGCCACTAGGTACACTGACTGTTTGCTAGTATAATGGCTTAGTTAAAAAGAGTTGGAGTGTGCAATGCAGGCAGACATGCTGCAAATATCTTTACAATAGTGTGAATAGACAAATGTACAATAGCCACGTTTAGGATGCCACTAGGTACACTGACTGTTTGCTAGTATAATGGCTTAGTTAAAAAGAGTTGGAGTGTGCAATGCAGGCAGACATACTGCAAATATCTTTACAATAGTGTGAATAGACAAAAGTACAATAGCCACGTTTAGGATGCCACTAGGTACACTGACTGTTTGCTAGTATAATGGCTTAGTTAAAAAGAGTTGGAGTGTGCAATGCAGGCAGAGGTGCTGCAAATATCTGTGCACTAGTGGGACTATACAGAAGTCCAATAGCCACGTTTAGGATGCCACTAAGTTCACTGAGTGTTTGCTAGTATAATGGCTTAGTAACAATGAGTTTGAGTGTGCAATGCAGGCAGACGTGCTGCAAATATCTTTGCACTAGTTTGACTACACAAAAGTACAATAGCCACGTTTAGGATGCCACTAGGTACACTGACTGTTTGCTAGTATAATGGCTTAGTTAAAAAAAGTTTGAGTGTGCAATGCAGGCAGACGTGCTGCAAATATCTTTCCACTAGTTTGACTACACAAAAGTACAATAGCCACGTTTAGGATGCAACTAGGTACACTGACTGTTTGCTAGTATAATGGCTTAGTTAAAAAGAGTTGGAGTGTGCAATGCAGGCAGACATGCTGCAAATATCTTTCCACTAGTTTGACTACACAAAAGTACAATAGCCACGTTTAGGATGCCACTAGGTACACTGACTGTTTGCTAGTATCATGGCTTAGTTAAAAAGAGTTGGAGTGTGCAATGCAGGCAGACATGCTGCAAATATCTTTACAATAGTGTGAATAGACAAAAGTACAATAGCCACGTTTAGGATGCCACTAGGTACACTGACTGTTTGCTAGTATAATGGCTTAGTTAAAAAGAGTTGGAGTGTGCAATGCAGGCAGACGTGCTGCAAATATCTTTCCACTAGTTTGACTACACAAAAGTACAATAGCCACGTTTAGGATGCCACTAGGTACACCGACTGTTTGCTAGTATAATGGCTTAGTTAAAAAGAGTTGGAGTGTGCAATGCAGGCAGACATGCTGCAAATATCTTTACAATAGTGTGAATAGACAAAAGTACAATAGCCACGTTTAGGATGCCACTAGGTACACTGACTGTTTGCTAGTATAATGGCTTAGTTAAAAAGAGTTGGAGTGGGCAATGCAGGCAGACGTGCTGCAAATATCTTTCCACTAGTTTGACTACACAAAAGTACAATAGCCACGTTTAGGATGCCATTAGGTACACTGACTGTTTGCTAGTATAATGGCTTAGTTAAAAAGAGTTGGAGTGTGCAATGCAGGCAGACATGCTGCAAATATCTTTACAATAGTGTGAATAGACAAATGTACAATAGCCACGTTTAGGATGCCACTAGGTACACTGACTGTTTGCTAGTATAATGGCTTAGTTAAAAAGAGTTGGAGTGTGCAATGCAGGCACACATGCTGCAAATATCTTTCCACTAGTTTGACTACACAAAAGTACAATAGCCACGTTTAGGATGCCACTAGGTACACTGACTGTTTGCTAGTATAATGGCTTAGTTAAAAAGAGTTGGAGTGTGCAATGCAGGCAGCAGTGCTGCAAATATCTTTCCACTAGTTTGACTACGCAAAAGTACAATAGCCACGTTTAGGATGCCACTAGGTACACTGACTGTTTGCTAGTATAATGGCTTAGTTAAAAAGAGTTGGAGTGTGCAATGCAGGCAGACATGCTGCAAATATCTTTACAATAGTGTGAATAGACAAAAGTACAATAGCCACGTTTAGGATGCCACTAGGTACACTGACTGTTTGCTAGTATAATGGCTTAGTTAAAAAGAGTTGGAGTGTGCAATGCAGGCAGACATGCTGCAAATATCTTTCCACTAGTTTGACTACACAAAAGTACAATAGCCACGTTTAGGATGCCACTAGGTACACTGACTGTTTGCTAGTATAATGGCTTAGTTAAAAAGAGTTGGAGTGTGCAATGCAGGCAGACGTGCTGCAAATATCTTTCCACTAGTTTGACTACACAAAAGTACAATAGCCACGTTTAGGATGCCACTAGGTACACTGACTGTTTGCTAGTATAATGGCTTAGTTAAAAAGAGTTGGAGTGTGCAATGCAGGCAGACATGCTGCAAATATCTTTACAATAGTGTGAATAGACAAAAGTACAATAGCCACGTTTAGGATGCCACTAGGTACACTGACTGTTTGCTAGTATAATGGCTTAGTTAAAAAGAGTTGGAGTGGGCAATGCAGGCAGACATGCTGCAAATATCTTTACAATAGTGTGAATAGACAAAAGTACAATAGCCACGTTTAGGATGCCACTAGGTACACTGACTGTTTGCTAGTATAATGGCTTAGTTAAAAAGAGTTGGAGTGGGCAATGCAGGCAGACATGCTGCAAATATCTTTACAATAGTGTGAATAGACAAAAGTACAATAGCCACGTTTAGGATGCCACTAGGTACACTGACTGTTTGCTAGTATAATGGCTTAGTTAAAAAGAGTTGGAGTGTGGAATGCAGGCAGACATGCTGCAAATATCTTTCCACTAGTTTGACTACACAAAAGTACAATAGCCACGTTTAGGATGCCACTAGGTACACTGACTGTTTGCTAGTATAATGGCTTAGTTAAAAAGAGTTGGAGTGTGCAATGCAGGCAGACATGCTGCAAATATCTTTACAATAGTGTGAATAGACAAAAGTACAATAGCCACGTTTAGGATGCCACTAGGTACACTGACTGTTTGCTAGTATAATGGCTTAGTTAAAAAGAGTTGGAGTGTGCAATGCAGGCAGACATGCTGCAAATATCTTTACAATAGTGTGAATAGAGAAAAGTACAATAGCCACGTTTAGGATGCCACTAGGTACACTGACTGTTTGCTAGTATAATGGCTTAGTTATAATGAGTTGGAGTGTGCAATGCAGGCAGACATGCTGCAAATATCTTTACAATAGTGTGAATAGACAAAAGTACAATAGCCACGTTTAGGATGCCACTAGGTACACTGACTGCTAGTATAATGGCTTAGTTAAAAAGAGTTGGAGTGTGCAATGCAGGCAGACGTGCTGCAAATGTCTTTGCACTAGTGTGACTAGACAAAAGTCCAATAGCCACGTTTAGGATGCCACTAGGTACACTGAGTGTTTGCTAGTATAATGGCTTAGTTATATTGAGTTGGAGTGTGCAATACAGGCAGACGTGCTGCAAATGTCTTTGCACTAGTGTGACTAGACAAAAGTCCAATAGCCACGTTTAGGATGCCACTAGGTACACTGACTGTTTGCTAGTATAATGGCTTAGTTAAAAAGAGTTGGAGTGTGCAGAGGACAGGAGGGTACAGTGCCAGGATTGTGGGGCTCTGGGTAGAGGAAAGGAAGCCTGCCTTTCTATTCCCTCCTAATGGTGAAATGCAGCGACGAAATCCCTGACCTTGGCTACACAGACGCTGTCTCTGTTTTCAGGACCTGTCACCTATGGCTCAGACCCTACCGGTTTGAGCCCTTAAAAGGACTGCTAGAAAGTGCTCTCCCTAAGCTGTCTAACGCTGTGTATGGAGCGCATACAGCTGTATCGGCGATAGGACAAAGGACGGAGCTGCGACAGTGATGTCTGACACCAAAGACGCAGAAAAGATAATGGCGTCCTGGAGGAAAATGTCCGGTTTTATAATGCAGGGACATGTGACATGGACATCCTATCACACATGCCGTTGCTTCTCTGGCTAAAAGTCCACTTAGCTGTGTGTGTGTCTGGGATTGGCTGACATGCTGGCCCGCCTCACTACACGAGCGCGCTTAGGGAAGGAAGACAAGGAAAAAAAAAAAAAAAAAGGCGATCGCCATTATACAAACAGCAGTGATCTGAAGGCGCTGTTCCCGCACACTATACACTGAAATGTCATAATAGTGTGATTCACAGAGTGACTTACACTATTACAGCGGAAACCAAGCTAGGAATTAGCTGTTTTTTTGCTGCTAGAACCGTTCTCGAACGTTTCTAGAACTATCGAGCTTTTGCAAAAAGCTTGAGTTCTAGTTCGATCTAGAACAGGCCCCAAAATCACTCGAGCCTAGAACTGGAGAACCTCGAACCGCGAACCGCGCTCAACTCTAGTCAACACTACTCAGTTATGGAGCTGCACAGCACAGCTCTATCCACTGTATAGTGAACATGACTGGGTACTGCAATCAAATTAATAGGGGATGGATATGAAGTGACCAGCAAAGACCTCTACTGAAACAAGAATGCCAAATGCACAGCTCAGATAGATGGAGGAAGGGGTGCTGCGACCTGCATGAAGACCATGGCTGAAGGAAGAGAGAAAATATCATGCATAATAGGCGCGCAACCCCATTATGTAAACATATTACTTCCTTATACTTAGATGATGATATATGACTCCTGGTCTGTCAGCAATTGATTTCACTGCTTGACTCTGGTGGACTCTTGCCCTGCAGGACTACTAGGGCAAGTACTGACAATTCCTACCGGTTTTCCATTTATGGCATTATAAGGGCCCTACCACCAGGGAGATTCCATAATTGTATAAGTGTGATTTGATATTGTATTGTCTATGAATATTGGGGTAGATGTACTGCATACCTTGTCCATCTTCTTATATTACTAGTACAGGGGCTGTGCAAACCCCATTGATATATAACAGGAGGTATATATATTCATTTTTGTTGAACGTTCTATTCAGCACCTTGAATGATTTCATGTGTGACAATACCTTTCTTATCTGATTCCAGGGGGAACGTGTTGTGTATCTGTGCTAATCGCACATTTTAATTGTTTTTATGACATTGTGTGTTGTGTGTGTTTTTTGGACCTAATAAAATTGTCGTTTATACTAAATATATGGACCAGTTATTGCTTACATAATGGGGTTGCGCGCCTATTATGCATGAGCTTTTCTCTCTTCCTTCAGCAAAGACCTCTATTCCTTAGTCGGAGCTCTGATGTGTAGCTCCAAAATTGAGTTGTTCTAGTTGGTAAAAGCATGGGGAACAGCTGATCAGCAGGGATTCTGAGTGCCACATCCTCACCAATCAGACATTGATGTCCCTTCCTTAAGCGGGCTTTACAGGCTACAACATATCTAATGATGTGTCGGCAGGGTCACGTCGTAAGTGATGCACATCCGGCATTGTTAGTGGTGTTGTAGCCTGTGACAGTTACGTGCGACTGCGATTGAATGTAAAACCGTTTATTGCATACACGTCATTCATTTCCTAAAAATTGCACGTTGGGTTGTTCAATGTCCCCGAGGTAGCACACATCGCAGTGTGTGACATCCCGGGAACGATGAACAGATCTTACCTGCGTCCCTCCGGCAATGCGGAAGGAAGAAAGTGGGCGGGATGTTTACTTCCCGCTCATCTCTTCCCCTCCGCTTCTATTGGCCGGCTGCCATGTGACATCGGTGTGATGCTGAACATCCCTCCCACTCCAGGAAGTGGATGTTCGCCGTCCACAGCGAAGTCGTATGGAAGGGTGATAGGACCAGGAGGACGGGTAGGCCCAGGAGGTGGATCCACTGGACTGAGCACCCCACCGAGGGCAAGGTGCCCGGGAGCCGATGCACTACGGGTAGCAGGACAGTTCATTCAGAGGAGTGGAGTGAAGAAGTCCCTGGGACCACGGAGTCTCTGAAGGTAGTCCGGGTGACGGAGCTCAGGTTAGGAGGCCGTGATGATGTCAGGCAGAGTCCGGAACCAGCTGAGCGAGGAGGTCGGTCACTACACGGATTCAGGGATCGGAGATGGTAGGGACTGACGAGATGGCGGACAGTCACCGTTCGGGGTTCTGGAACCGTCAGGACCAGTTGGCGAGACAGGAGAGGCTCTACAAGAGAGATAGGTGAGTACGGGACAAGGCACAGGGGGACCTGACTCCTAGCTTAGCAAACACGAAGAACAGGCCCCGCCCACTTGGAAAGGAACCTCCTATATACCCTGTACCTGAGTCTTCAATATCCTGTTGGAGGACGCTGGCCCTTTAAGAGAGGGTCAATGACCGCGCGCGCCCTAATGCGCATGCGCGAGGCCCGGGTGCCAGAAGCCAGACCAGGAAGCGGTGCACAGGAGGCAGGAGTGCCGGGCTGGCTCAGCGTCGCCGACGGGCGCCGGGATCGGGGACCGGGTCGCCTGGAGGACGCAGGTGAGGGAGCATGGAGGCTGTGGAGCGGGGGACCGGGGAGCGTGGCACAGGAGCGGGGAAGCATGGCACGGGAGTCGGGGAGCGGGGAAGCGTAGCAGGGGAGCCGTGGAGCGTGGCACGGGAGCTGGGGAGTGTGACAGTACCCCCTCCCCCATGCCCCCCTCCCCGCAACCGGGACAGGAAGGCACATATCAGGGGAGTACCCACATGCTCCCGGGGTTCCCAGGACCTATCCTCAGGACCATACCCTGCCCAGTCTACCAGGAAGAACTGTCGGCCCCGCACGGTCTTCATGGCCACAATATCCCTTACCGCATAGATGTCATCGTCAGCAATAGGAGGAGGAGAACTGGCATAAGCGGAGAAGGGACCAAGGACAACCGGCTTGAGCAGGGAGACGTGGAAGGAGTTGGGTATCCTCATCGTGGCCGGGAGCTGCAGCTTGAGGGAGACCTCATTGATCTTGTCGATGACTTTAAATGGCCCAATGTATCGAGGACCCAGATTGTACGATGGTAGCTTCAATCGGCCATATTTGGAAGCAAGCCAGACCAGATCTCCAGGAGAAAAACACGGAGGATCCAGACGCCTCTTGTCCACGTGTCTCTACATCCGCAGGGAAGCGCGTCCAAGGGACGTCTTGACAGAGTCCCAAATTGTTGAAAAGTCACAGACTACGGTATCAGCAGCAGGGACATCCGAGGAAGAAGATACTGGTAACGGAAGGCTGAAGTCCGTAAACGACATGGAAGGGAGAGCTGGAGGAGGACTCACTGACGTGATGGTTATGGGAGAATTCAGCCCAAGGAAGGAGCGTTGACCAATCGTCGTGATGGGTGTTAATGAAGTGATGCAAGAAGGAGGTCAGGATCTGATTGACTCATTCCACTTGGCCATTCGACTGAGGGTGGTAGGCCGAAGAAAAGTCCAGAGCCACTCCCAGATGTTTGCAGAGAGCCCTCCAGAAGCGCGAGGTAAACGGAGTTCCTCTGTCGGACACAATGTGTGAGGGAAAGCCATGCAACCAGAAGATGTGCTGTATGTAGGCATCAGCGAGCTCCTGCGCAGAGGGCAGTCCAGCCATAGGGACGAAATGAGCCATCTTGGAGAAACGGTCCACCACGACCCATATGACCGTGTGTCCGGAGGACAAGGGCAAGTCTGTAATAAAGTCCATTGCAATGTGTTGCCACGGAACGGAGGGAATTGGCAGCGGCAGAAGACGACCATTTGGCAGGTGTTTGGGCGTCTTGTTCCGGGCACAGGAGGAGCAGGCTGAGACAAAAGACGCGACGTCCGTGCGAAGGGATGGCCACCAATAGTGACGTACAATTGTACTCCATGTTCTCTTCTGACCAGCATGGCCGGCTGTTTTCGAGGCATGGCCCCAGTGCAAGACTTTTTGTCTGTCGGTTTCAGAGACATAGGTCTTCCTGGGCGGTATCTGGGCCAGAGTGACAGGAGCCACCGGAATGACTTTACTTGGGCAGATGATGGGCTGGGATGTCTCCTCCTCCTGTTCCAAGGGCACGAATGACCTGGACAAGGCATCTGCTCGCTCATTCCTATCCGCGGGCCGAAAATGGAGTTGAAAATCGAACCTGGCAAAGAACAAGGACCACCTGGCTTGTCGTGGGTTCAGTCGCTGAGCAGACCGCAGGTATTCCAGGTTCTTGTGGTCCATGTAAATGATCACGGGGTACACTGCTCCCTCCAGAAGGTAGCGCCATTCCTCCAGAGCCAGTTTGACTGCTAATAGCTCTTGGTCACCGATGGTGTAGTTGCGTTCAGGCGCCGAGAAGCTCTTGGAGAAGAATCCACAAGTGACCATCTTCCTGGTGGAGGACTTCTGCATGAGCACTGCCCCGGCCCCAGAGGAGGAGGCATCCACCTCCAAGGTGAACTGTCGGTTGAACTCAGGACGGTGGAGCACAGGAGAGGAAGCAAATGCCCGCTTCAGGGAGCCAAACGCGGCGTCGGCCGCAGGTGACCAGTCCTTCGGATTAGCCCCCCTCTTGGTCAAGGCAGAGAGAGGCGCAGTCAGGGCAGAGAAGTGAGGGATGAACTGACGGTAATAGTTCACAAAGCCAAGAAAACGTTGAATTGCCTTCAGTCCGGAAGGAGGGGGCCAGTTGAGAATGGAAGAGACCTTCTCCGGGTCCATCTGCAGGCCGGTATCGGAGATTACGTAACCCAGGAAGGGAAGAGAAGACTGCTCGAAGACACACTTCTCGTACTTGGCGTACAGGCGATTCTCTCTAAGCCTTTGTAGTACCAGCTGCACGTTCTCTCTGTGGGTCTGGAGGTCCGGAGAGAAGACCAGGATGTCATCTAAATATACCACCACACAGACGTAGAGAAGATCCCAGAACACGTCGTTCACTAGTTCTTGAAAGACTGCCGGGGCGTTACACAGGCCGAAGGGCATCACACAATACTCGTAGTGCCCATTGCGAGTGTTAAATGCGGTCTTCCATTCGTCCCCAGAGCGGATGCGGACCAGGTTGTAGGCACCACGAAGATCCAACTTGGTAAACACACGAGCTCCTCTAAGCCGTTCAAACAATTCGGGGATGAGCGGCAGGGGGTATTTATTCTTTACGGTGATTTGGTTCAATCCCCGATAGTCAATGCAGGGGCACAGGTCGCCCTCTTTCTTCTTAACGAAGAAGAACCTGCTCCAGCAGGAGAGGAGGATCGCTGGATGAATCCTCTTGCCAGGTTCTCAGTGATGTAGGCAGACATGGCCCTTGTTTCAGCAGGGGACAAAGGTCCCCTAGGTTCTCTAGGTGGTGTGGTTCCCGGGAGTAGGTCGATGGCACAGTCGTAAGGACGATGTGGCGGCAGTACCTCTGACTCTTTTTTATCAAAAACGTCCGCGAAGGACCATTAGGCCGAAGGCAGTCCTGGTAGGGACTCCGGGACCGGAGGTCGTCGGATGGGCTGTATGGACTTCAGGCAGTTCTCGTGGCAAGAGGAGCCCCATCGGGTAATTTCGCCAGCACGCCAGCTGACCGGCGGTTCGTGTGTCCGTAACCAGGGGAGTCCCAGCAGGATTTGATGAGACATGTGCGGGAGGACGTAGAGAGTGACTTTCTCGGTGTGCAGGGCACCGATACGTAGTTCTACAGGCTTGGTGATCCAAGAGATGGTGTCAGAGAGGGGTCTCCCATCTACAGAGGCAATCACGAGGGGTTTGTCGAGTGGAGTAACAGGCACCTGGTACTTTTCCACCGTGGCCTGCTGGATGAAATTGCCTGCTGCCCCGGAATCGAGGTACGCCTCTGCCGTGAACCGCGTCTCTCCCGCTGTCACTTGAACAGTCTACATAACCGGGTCTGAGAGAGTCCCAGTACCTAGGGTGGCCTCTCCTACCAACCCTAGGCTTTGGAGTTTCCCGGCCTTTCTGGACAGGAACGTAGCAGGTGTGTGCCCTCTCCACAGTAGAAGCAGAGGCCCTTGGCAAGCCGTTCTGCTCGGCGTTGTTCGGACTGCCGCAAACGGTCAATCTGCATGGGCTCGTGGACAGAGACGCCAGACGACGTCAACTGAGGTACCGCGGGCTCCTGCGGAGGAGAGGAATGCCGTATTGGACGTCTCTCGCGGGACACCTCTTTGGATCGTTCCTGAAATTGGAGGTCCACGCGGGTGGCTAGTGCGATCAGGGCATCCAGGGTGGAAGGAACATCGCGGCCGGCCAGCTCGTCCTTAATACGACCGGAGAGTCCTTCCCAGAAGGCGGCGGTTAGGGCCTCATTGTTCCACCCTATTTCTAAGGTCAAGGTGCAGAAGCGGATAGCATATTGACCCACTGTCAAGGTCCCCTGACGTAGCCTGAGGAGTGATGAGGCGGACGCGGCGGCACGTCCGGGTTCTTCAATGGTGGTTCTAAACGCCTGCAGGAATTCCTGGATGTTAGTAGTTATAGGGTCCTCCTTCTCCCACAAGGGGTTCATCCAGGCCAGTGCCTCACCCTCTAGATGGGACATCACAAACGCCACCTTGGCTTGATCGGAGGCAAACAGATGCGGAAGCAGCTTAAAGTGGAGGGAGCACTGATTCAAGAATCCTCTGCAGGTCTTAGGATCTCCGGCATACCGGGGTGGAGAGGCCAAACGGAGTTTAGAGGCTTCCGAGGAAGCTGCCACGGGAGCTGTGGATGTGGACTGTGATGCCAGGGACGTGGCTGCTGCTTGCAGTGTATTCAGACGGGTGTCCACTGAGGTCATGAAGGCTAGCATGCGGGATTGGGTCTCGCGTTGTCGTCCGAGTTCCTGCTGCAATCCGGCCAGCTGGGACGCTAGTGCTTCGGTGGGATCCATGGCCTGTTCTTACTGTTAGGACCAGGAGGACGGGTAGGCCCAGGAGGTGGATCCACTGGACTGTGCACCCCACCGAGGGCAAGGTGCCCGGTAGCCGGAGCACTATGGGTAGCAGGACAGTCCGTTCAGAGGAGTGGAGTGAAGAAGTCCCTGGGACCACGGAGTCTCTGAAGGTAGTCCGGGTGACGGAGCTCAGGTTCGGAGGCTGGGATGATGTCAGGCAGAGTCCGGAACCAGCTGAGCGAGGAGGTCGGTCACCACACGAATCCAGGGATCGAAGACGGTAGGGACTGACGAGATGGCGGACAGTCACCGTTCGGGGTTCTGGAACCGTCAGGACCGGTTGGCAAGACAGGAGAGGCTATACAAGAGAGATAGGTGAGTACGGGACAAGGCACAGGGGGACCTGACTCCTAGCTTAGCAAACACGAAGAACATGCCCCGCCCACTTGGAAAGGAACCCCCTATATACCCTGTACCTGAGTCTTCAATATCCTGTTGGAGGACGCTGGCCCTTTAAGAGAGGGTCAATGACCGCGCGCCCTAACGCACATGCGCGAGGCCCGGGTGCCAGAAGCCAGAGCAGGAAGTGGTGCACAGGAGGCAGGAGTGCCGGGCTGGCTCAGCGGCGCCGACGGGCGCCGGGAGCGGGGACCGGGTCGCCTGGAGGACGCAGGTGAGGGAGCATGGAGGCTGTGGAGCGGGGGACTGGGGAGCGTGGCACGGGAGCGGGGAAGCGTGGTACGGGAGCCGGGGAGCATGACACGGGAGCGGGGAAGCGTGGCAGGGGAGCCTGGGGAACGTGGTAGGGGAGCCATGGAGCGTGGCACTGGAGCTGGGGAGCGTGACAAAGGGTAAGTACGTGTGACAGCTTTTAATCGATTGCGCGACACGGTCAACAAACTGAACGAGCCGCACATACGATGGGGGCGTGTCACATCGCATACAATATCGTATGCTTAATTGAAAGGTGTAAAGCAGGCTTAAGGATAGGTTATCAACGTTAATGTTCCGGACAACCCTTAGTCAATGTGTCTATGGTGTAATTGATGCGCACCAACAGGGCCATGGGGGTTACTCATAACCAGGCCACGATTCTTGCTTCAGGAGGTCACGGCGGCAGGGCTTCACTCCGTAACCCTGGCAGTTGTCATTAAATTGGGAATAATATATACAAGGAAAAAGTAGTTTGTGACGCCATCTGTGGTATGCGGCAAAATATGTGCCACCACTGCTATTCAGTTTCCCCTGGGCACGATGGTGAGGCAGCTGAGTTGGTATAACTCTCCACAGGTAGAGCTGGGCCCTAGGGCTGAAGATGGGAATAGAGTTTATGGTGTCGAGATGTAATGGTAGGGTGCTGGACTGGAGATGCAGGCAAATAACTAGGCAACACAGGAATGCAGTCACAAGTTCTTTACTCACTGTTAATAGACCCAGGTTACCACGACTAGTTCGGAGCAACAACCAGGTACACCCTTCTGTGTTCCTTCCCTGGTCATCTTCTCACGATAGCCTCTCCTGCCTGCCCCTCGTCTATGCACACAGAGCCCCGAGCTGGTGTCCGCAGATCTTTTTTAGTCATGGCATTTCCCACCTGGTCCTTTGGTTCTACGTGGTTACTAGTGTTGAGCCACCCCCTAGTGTTCGAGTTCGGTTTGGTTCGTCGAATGGCGGCTCAATGGCGAACGTTTCGACAAACACCTTGAACCACATTGAAAACAATGGCAGACAAAAAGAAATACATAAAAACACATTATACATATACACATAAAGTTAATAAACATTGCCATTATACTTACAGGTCCCCTAGACGCGTCCTGCACTCTGTCTCCCGCCGCTTTTCCTTTCGATCATCGCTGCACCCTTCCGGTAACCAGCACTGATGATAGGACCTTCCGTGATGTCGTCATAGCATGTGACCAGTTACGTGTCTATTATCTCATTGGCTACAGACTGGTCACATGGCTAGACGTCATGCTAAATCCTGTCAGTGCATCTGTCCGGTACGCGGTGCTCGTTTGAGCATCTCTGTGTACCTGCGAGATACTTGGGCACATGGTCGACTCCCCATCCCTGCATGTCGGCGCTCTTTACAGAGTCATGCAAGGACTGGATGCCACAGCCGGTGAATAGCGGCACCGGGAATCACGTGATCGGAGATCACCGTTAACTATAGTAACTCACCTGTCAGATTCAACAGTGGCAGCAGTGACGTCACCGCTTACAACCTGCAGCCTCTGCTCACTCACTGAGTGATTAGACTGCACGGCAGCAGCAGCGTCTTCCTCCCATGCAATGCTGTCTGATGTAGCAGAGCTGCATGGGTTGAAGGAGAAAGAAGACAGAAGACCAGGATCATGGAAGGGTGAGAGGGAGTAATAAACATGGAGTCTCTAAGTCTGTCTGTGTATTTATTTCTATTAAAGTGTTTTTTCTCTGTGTGGTGTCTTTTTTTTTTAACCCATTATTGGAGATTCGTAATGGCCGGGTCACTGCCTGACATTAAGAATCTCTGGCTTAATACTAGCTAGTAAAACAAAGCTAGTATTAACCCATTATTACCCAGCGAGACCCCCGTCCCCAGGGCAGCTGGAAGAGTTGGATACAGCGCCAGATGATGGCGCTTCTATAAAAGCACCATTTTCTGGGGCGGTTGCAAACTGCAATTCGCAGCAGAGGGGCCCAGAAACCTCGAGCCAACCTGTGCTGCGGATTCCAATCCCCAGCTGCCTAGTTGTACCTGGCTGGTCACAAAAATGGGGCGAAGCCAAGTCGTTTTTTTTTTTTTTAATTATTTCATGAAATTCATTAAATAATTAAAAAAAGGGCTTACCTATATTTTTAGTTCCCAGCCGGGTACAAATAGGCAGCTGGGGGTTGGGGGCAGCCGTACCTGCCTGCTGTACCTGGCTAGCATACAAAAATATGGCAAAGCCCACATCATTTTTTTGGTGGGCAAAAAACTCCTGCATACAGTCCTAGATGGAGTATGCTGAGACTTGTAGTTCTGCAGGGTCCCGCACCGTCAAATCCGGATCCAATATCATCTGATCGGTTTGCTGGAAGGCAAAGCGATCAGATGATGTGTCAGGTTCAAAGGCCTGAAATCACATGACACAGCAGCTGATTTTATAAACGGCTTTTTTACAATCAGCTGATGCATCTGTGCAAAAAAAACCTACACACTTCTGTGCAGACTCCTGTCTGACAGCATCAGCTGATAGTTTAGCCGACTGGGCGGTAAAAAGCCAGCCTCACGCTCGACTTATAGTGCCGGCTGATGCTGTCAGGTGACCGCTTCAGCTGTTCATTGGTCTGAGAGAGAGAGAAGAGAGAGAGAAAAGAGAGAGCGAGAAGAAAGAGAGAAGAGAGAGAAAAGAGGAAAGAGAAGAGAGAGAGGCGAGAGAGAAGAGAGAAAGGAGAGAGAAAGGAGAGAGAGAGAAAAGAGAGAGAAGAGAGAGAGAAGAGAGAGAGAAAAGAGAGAGTAGAGTGATAGAGAGAGGAGAGAGGAGAGAGAGAGAGCGAGAGAGAAAAGAGAGAGAGGAGAGAGAGGAGAGAGAGGAGAAGAGAGAGAGGAGAGAGCGCAGAGAGCTATGCAGCCTCATTCTGAGAACTGCTCCGATTTTAGAGGTGTGTCCTGCGACTCACAGCTGATGTATGGCTCCTCCCCTCAGTGCATAATTAAATTAAATTATAATTGTAAATAAATAATAATTATAAATAAATTAAATTCTTTACCGGGACGGCCAGGACTCGAACTCGTGAACTAATTCTCCTTAGACAGTAGCTCTACCCATTGAGCCACTGTCTGTAATGAAAAGCATAGGAAGATTTGGTAATCTTGACCTCTGTATTGCAGTAGAGAATCCAGAAGTAGATTATTCAGCTACAAGGATGGATGGAGGGATGGATCAATGGAGACAGGGATGGATGAATTGATGGAGGGATGGATGGAGGGATGGAAGGAGGGATAGAGGGATGGATGGATGGAGGGAGGGATGAAGGGATGGATGAATGGATGGAGGGAGGGATGGATGGATGGAGGGATGGATGAATGGATGGAGGGATGGATGCATGGATGGAGGGATGGATGGAGGTATGGATGGATGGAGGGAGAGATGGAGGGAGGGATGGAGGGATGGATGGATGGATGGAGGGATAGAGGGATGGATGGAGGGAGGGATGAAGGGAGGGATGAAAGGTTGGAGAGATGGAGGGAGGGATGGAGGGAGGGATGAATGGATGGATGGAGGGGTGGATGAATGGATGGAGGAATGGAGGGATGGATGAATGGAGAGAGGGATGGATAGATGGATGGATGGAGGGATGGATGAAGGGAGGGATGAATGGATGGAGAGATGGAGGGAGGGATGGATGAATGGATGGATGGGAGGGCAATTACCGGCACTACCGCACTCATCACCGCATACACGCAGGCACTACCACATGCATCATCACCGCACAAACGGCGGAACTATCGCCCCAATCATCACCGCACACGCAGGCATTACCTCAGTGACGTCCCCGTTGACAGCACGGCTCACTTCAGTTGCTGCGTGGATCTGATACAGAGCGCTCGTGTTCTACTGCCGCTCCTGTCAGCTTCATGTAGCAGAGCTGATAGCGTTGTGGGGCCTCTGTGGATTACGTCGGATCTGGAGGGTTATTTGGGGATATTAATAAAATGGTGAAAGGGTGTTTTTTGTCTTTTATTCCAAATAAAGGATTTTTCGTTGTGTGTGTGTTTATTTACTTTCACTTACAGGTTAATCATGGAAGGTATCTCGGGGAGACGTCTGCCATGATTAACCCCTTATTACCCCGATAGCCACCGCACCAGGGCAATTCGGGATGAGCCGGGTAGAGTCCCGTGACTCTCGCATCTAATGGATGCAGCATTTCCGGGCGGCTGCTGGCTGATATTGTTAGGGTGGTGGGCTCCCCATAACGTGGCGCTCCCCATCCTGACAATACCAGCCTCCAGCCGTGTGGCTTTATCCTGGCTGGTATCAAAATTAGGGGGAACCGCAGTTTTTTTTTTTTTATTATTATTTTTTTTATTTATTTTTCTGCATGATATAGACCTGCCCGCCAGTGGCTGTGATTGGTTGCAGTGAGACAGCTGTCACTCAGCGTGGGGGCGTGTCTGACTGCAACCAATCATGGGCGCCAGTGGGCGGGGAAAGCAGGGAATACCAGATTGAATAATGAGTGGCAGCCATTTTCCAAAGAGGAACAGCCGTCGGAGCTTTGTGACAGCCGTGCAGCGCCGCGCCCATGATCGGTGAGTAGGAAAGAGAGAGGGATTGTGCTGGGGACGCAGGATGCATGCAGATACGCAATGTGCGCAC